>NC_072800.1:79225530-79528560 GCF_028583425.1 Eublepharis macularius
GGGCCAGGCAGCATGCAAAGGCATTGTGACTGCCCTCTTTCAAAAAAGGTTGTGTCAAATCAGCTCTGGAAAAGATCCCATCAAAGCAAGGGGAGACCCATAAACTGGACAATTAGAGGATAACATTGCATGGATGCTCCAAAGAAAAACACACTTCACTTTGGATGCCAAACTGTCAGTATACACCTCTGTGTGAAAATTACCTTTGTCCATCCAAATTGTTTACCAAGGCAACCACAATGCCACCATCAGTATATATTATGCAAATTCAGGTTACATGTAAGAAACCCCCAAAGAATCAAAATACAGATTTTAAAGAACCAATATCAAATAGGAGACTTATCAAAAAAACTGTGGGATGCAAGGATCTGATCTTAGAAGTGGTGTAGTAAACCACAATATATCATAATACTTTGACTCTGATCTACCCAGGCACAGACTAAGGGAGGCTACCTTGTGCCTCAGATGAGTTGTAGGAGGAGCTACATATGCAAAGAGCTTTTATGTTTATGGTGTTCTCTCTGCTTCACATCACCATCCAGGTGTGGGGGCTTCATAGGTCGAGCCCCAGTAAATTGTCAAAACTGGTCATGTTTGTGAAGGGAAACAGATGGCTGGACTCTGTTCTCCTCTATTACTCTCCTACCCACCCTGCAAACAAACACGTGACTATTTTCTATGTTCTGAGTAGGGTCTGTGCATGGTTAACATGGGCTGTTAAATGGAGTTTTTGAGCGGTGGTGATGTGCATGCAGCTGCCTAGTGCTGTGCATATGTGCAACTGTATCAGCGCCTCAGCTTTTAGAATTGGGCTTTGGGATTCAAAAAAATTATATGAGCCCCTAGACTGTTTAATCAAATGTTCAGAACCCAGATCTTTTTAAAAAAAGGCTTACAGGCCAATCGAGATTGGGAGGGGGTCCCCAAAACATAGTGGAGGTGTGCGATGAGATGCGTACACACCGTTCTGGGAAATGTTTGGTTTTAAAAAATAGATGATCATTACATTTTGCACTGTGAGGGTTTTTCTTTACATGAGTATGAAGGTGCAGGTTGATTTTGAGCTTTTAAAAATAATTGAATGGTAGCTCTTTCAAAAAGCTCAAAAATTTGAAGGGAAACTTTTAATAGACGGCTACTAGAATCCATCTCTGAGGAAAGGAGAGCAACTACTGAATACACTGAATACAAATCGACAAGATTTCTCAAAACTCCTTAACAAAAAACTTCTCATAAAGAGGAGATCGAGATCAGTTAACTAACTGACCATGTAAACCAACCAAAATGACACAATACATTGTGCAAGCTTGCAAGTTCTCTAGAATGCTTTATCAGGCTGGATGTTCAAAAGCAAGAAAGGGGGTCCAAGAAAGCTGTAAGCCACCATCTGATGCCTCTCTCTGGCCTAACTTCATGATATGCCTGATACATGTTGGGATGAGACTTGCCATGTCCCCTTACCCTCCGAGCAGGAGGACAGGCTGGCACTTACTGGGGGACAGGTCCTCTCGTGCAAGCGAAGTGCATACATGCTCCCAGCAGGCGCGATGATGTCACTTTGTTGCACCTGGCAGGAGTGCGCCCACTGCACACTGGCCCAGGAGGTTTTTTGCCTCTGGGCCCCATTCCCTGGGCCTTTTCCCCCTACCAGCCAGGTAAGTGGCAGCGGGGGACAGAGGCTGGGAGCAGGAGACTGGCAGCCCTAGTCGACTTACAGGCACACGACCAGATTCACATCAGACATGACTTAAAATGCTTGTTCACTCGATGTGGCGAGGGAGCTGGTAAACGGAGGGTGGGAGGGAAATCAGAAGCTCCTTTCCCACCTTCACATCACCGAGCAAATAAGCATTTTTTTAAGGCAAGTCCCCCCTGATGTGCATCTCGCTGTGAGTCCAGTCATGGACCCATGACCTAACACGTGTCATCTGTATCGTGTGGTTTGGCCCTCTCTCTCTTTTGCTGCATCTTGTGGAGGATGCTTTCTTTTGATGAGCAAAGGATGTTCCTAGCTGCTATCAAGTTGCACCCTCAGCATGCTGGAAAAAAGAACAAAAAATGGATGCCATCCATTTGAAATTTATAAACGAAATACCCTGACCACTCTCAAACTGGTGTTCAGTCTTAGTTTTGTTCTCCAAAAATCCCTCTTGAATGTTTTTTTTTATGGGTTAGTTTTCATGATGGAAACAATATCTTATGGTTGATTGGTGCGTAGTTAGCATGACTGCACCAGCTTGAGGAGAACCCAGAAAGAGTCCACACCTTGCTTGTCCGGTAAAGGTGTATAATACAGTTTATTTACAGGTGGATAAAGAGCAATATATATACAAGTTATAGTCCAGAGAGACAAAGTGCTTCGCCTACACCTGGACTCAAAAGAAGCCAAACCATAATGTACACAGTAGCAATTTATACATATAGACAACCAATCAGATGCATGAGTGAATTTAGCTGAGTCATTTCCTCAGGGTCTCCTGACTTTGGAACTTGACCACCTGACTCTCAGTCACCTGATGTGTTTAACTGTCACACAGATCATTTTGATCTACAGCCTCTGCACACTGGCTTTTGACATTTAGATTACAACACTTATCAAGTTTCTTTCCTCCCCACCCCACTCCACCCCAATTGTTACCACAAGCCAGGAGCAAACATGTAAAGCTTACAAACCATTTGCTCACAGCTTATGAAATGTAGGTGGATCGATTATAAACAGCTGCTGGAGAGCCTGCTGTTTCTCTTTGTTCATTTGCGTTTTCTCTCACCACCCCCTCTTCTGCCCCTGCCCACCACAGCTGAGCACACGGATACCAAGCCATGGAGATTTGCCATCAACATACAGTGAGGCCAAGATGGTGTCTCACACGTACCAGTCCGTCAAGCAGCAGCTGTTTAGAGCATTTCAGAAAGCAGGCCTGGGCACCTGGGTGAAAAAGCCCCCCGAGCAAGATCAGTTTCTACTAACTGTGTGAATCATTCATCCCCTCTGCCTCACAACCCCATCACATGGACTGGAGAGAAGGACAGGTGCTCTGCCGGAGTCTAACGGATGCAGTCCAAGGCTTACCTCCAAGGGAGTCTCAGCTTGGGAATTCTGGGCTGGGAAATACATTAAATAGAAGATGCGTTCTGATTAATGCACTGAACTTGACTTTAGGAAAACTGCTTTGATGTACCCATCCCTTCTCAAGGATGTATAAGCCCAGGTTACAAAAATGACCTTCACTGTTCGTTCCTTGTTTGTAGCACATTATAGATCGCTGTAATTATCCAAGTAGCACCTGTATTTCAAGCAACAGCAGGTCCTACTTCTGGCTAAAAAGAAAAATACACAGTTTTGTTCTCGCCTTCATCATTAGTGCAATAATTATCATTGGAGGAGGAAAGATTTTTTTAGTTACAAGCACATGCAAGTATTTTCGGAATCAGCTGAAGGTCACCATTTGCACTGATCCCCACAAGGAAAATATTATATATGTAGGTGGGGGGAGACGGTGACATAATTCAGATTTGTAAACTGCAGGAAGGAGAAATTTTAGAAAACATAGCTAAGCCACAAGTCCCTGAACTCCCAGTTCTATTATAAGTTTTCAAGAGCCCTGGGGCAAAGCCTCCCCGCCAAATATCAGCACGGAGATAGCCCCATGGTCGGTACAGCCCACGTTGGTCTGGAGCAAACCCTGTAAGCTGTGCAAAGCAGCATAGCATCAGGGTGAACAGAAGCACTGTGCACAGCTAGACCATGCAGTTCAGTGGCACCAGCACAGGGCACCAGATCTCCGAAATTACAGTCCTGCAACTGCTCCCCACAATTACCGCCCTGTAAGAAAGCTGTTCACTTACTCCAGAATGGAGTAAAGCTCAAGACCAGAAGCTGTTATCCACAGGTGCATATGGGTAGCTTCGAGACCCTTGCTGTTCCACACAGTCAAAAACAGCTGTAGTGTTTGAGAGACAGTTGCAGGGTTGATTGACTGGCCGTAATCGTCCAATTCCTGACCCCACAGAGCTGCCATTATCAGAACCTGGGCAGGTGAGGAAAGAAATTGTGATCCTTAACCAACGTGGGTTAAGGCCAGGAAAGCACATGGAATCACAGAAATAAGTGCAGAAAGATTCTTCTGAGGGCAATTCACACATTACTTTTTCAGACGCACAATATTAGTGTACTTTTAAAAAAAAGTATATTTGCCCATACAACTGTGAAGGTATGCTTGAAAGTGTGTGATAGATGCCTTCTACAGTTACTGGCTGATTCCGCACATGTTGGATAATGCACTTTCAATGCACTTTATCAATAGTTTGAGGTGGATTTTTTGTTCCGCACACGAAAAAATCCATTCCAAATGATCTATAAAGAGGATTGGAAGTGCATTATCCAACGTGTGCAGAATCAGCCCCATGGCTGGATGGAATTTCCAGTTACCAGGGAGAGCGGAATATGGTGGCCTGTGTAACTGTTTGTTACCCCATCTCCAAAAGCACAATAAATTATGCAAAAAAAAAAACCTACACCAATCTAATGATCTCTCATTACCAACTGGAACTATTGTAACCATCTGGAGGCATTCTGATCGATCCATGTCACAGATTCCCACTGACAATTCTCATACTTATAGTGGCTAAAAGACATGCCTATGCATCTTTCTCTAAGCACATATCCTTTGGACATCTAGAGCACACTTGTTTGGATCTGTTTTGCAAGGTGTCAAATAGTCCTGTGCGAAGGCACATTGCCTAGAAACTTTTGTAATGTGTGAACTGGTCCTCTGATCCGACCCAGGAGAAGCTTCACTTCTGATACAACACCCAAAGAGCAAAGTTACAGAAAATCTAAGCAACTGCAGAATGAACCTCTATCCAAACTTTAGTTTCGTTTTTCAAATGACAGGATTTGCGGGTATATAACTACTGTTTTCTTTTTATCCTCATAGTTTTCATGAAATGTGTATATACTAACCTGCTGCTACTGATCTGTGACACATGATAGTGTTTCTCCTTCGATCTGTCCAACTGAGTTTCTTTTCAAATAAAAGCACATCGCTCATTCCAGCTCTGCTGCTCCCCCACCCCAAATTTCCTTTATGCTATAACCCCCTCCTCCTTTTTTGCCTATAAAGCTAGATGCTCTTTATATAAGATTTGGAGAGCCATAGTCAGTGAACGCATTTCTTTATTGATGCCCACAATAGTTAATGGCAACAGTATTTTGATGAAATTTTATTTTTTAGATTATAAAATTACAAGATGTATCTATAGTGTCTTGTATAAAAGAAATTATTGTGATAGACTTTTTAAATTAGGTTAAAAAAAAAGAACTCCCTCCCTCTTATAGAAATGTTTTCAACAATCAATACATTCCATATTAACTACCAAAAATATTCCTTAGAGTAGAAAAAAAGAGAGTTGAATTGCTTCAACAAGTTAGGAATGGAAAATGTCATATTACAGTCGCATGTGCCTCAGTTCTAACACGAGGCAGACCTTTCATAAGGCCGTGCATGCATTTGGCCCTGGACGTTCAAATCCTAGACGGTGTGTGGTGGGACACAACAGTGAGGAAGAGTTTGGGCACAATCCTAGATTGCAAGAAACACTTTCCTTGGAGTCAGCCCTACTTAATAAAATGGGACTTAATTCTGAGTAGACCTGATTGGGATTGCTCTCTTAAGGCCTGTGGAAATGAATGGAATGTAACTATGTGCTTGAACCCCTCTGAAAGGGCCAAGGCATCACTGAGAGCCAGTCTACAAGATCAGAAGATTCAGAGTGGAAATAGAATGATCACAGCTTCAAATGCTTCCCCGCTGAACAAATTAAAATCCCTGTACATAGAAAAGAATTGTATCACAGAAAGCAAGGATCAAACTCTTTCCCTTACTAACTTTCCACACACAGGGTGTTTGTTTTACGTGGGGAAATGTTAAATCATCCTCACCTGTATTTTAAGGATTATAGTTCTACAACATCAATATTTCTGATTGTTTCTCTAACTGAGATATTTAGTGTGGCTTTGTGAGTGGATTGCCACAGCCTGGGACTGGAGGGACCTGCTTAGACACAAATCTCACAGAGTGACTCCAGAGCAGTCACTGTCTGAGGGCCAAAGCAGATGCTTGCTTTTTGAAAGGCTTGGATCCGGGTTCCCCACAGCCACGCTGCAGCTGTAAGGAATGGCTAATAAAGAATAATGCCAATCCCACTTGGACTCAGAACACCAACCTGGGGGGGGGGGGTGCTCCTGCCTATCACCCAGTCATTTTCTGTGCCAAAACAGTGCCCCCTCCAGCATCTTCAGAGCCCAAGTGTGCTTTTCTGTATTGCCTTTTAAAGAGTCATTACCCACAGCTGCTGTCTGGTTTGGCTATCAACCTCACCGGATTGGTGGGAGGAAAAAAATGAGATGTGTGCAGTCCTGAGCATACTGAGCAAAGGGCAAGATTATAAAACATGAAAACAACTAACTTTCTCTTTGGCCAGGCTTTGCACATATTCTAAGGCCAAGTTGCCATATTATTTATCATTTTACCCTTTCCAGGGTTATCTTTATTACTGAAAAAAAATTAAGCACTTTCATAAATGCCCAATTCCTTTTCCACAAGTAGTACAAAATTGTGAGCATTCACATCCTCGACAGCACACATGACAGCCCCCCAACTGGCATATTAGGCAAAATTTAGATCGCCTCCTTCCCCATTCCTTCCTTAGCAGCCATGGGTAAAAGTTCTCTCTGACCTCTAGCCCCACCCCTACAAGGCCTTCCTGCTCGTTTCTCTTGAAAGGAGGCGTCTGGTGAAAACAAGGAACGTATTCCAAAAGAAGAAGAAATTGCTTGGCTGGGGCTCCAATGCAGATGGATGCAAATAGGTGGGTTGAAAGGCCTTCAGTGTGGCCTCAACACAATCCTGCGATTCGCTCCGATCTCACACAAAATATCCCAAGGAAACTTTGGAAGGACCCTTGGGACATCTTCAGTTACTGATTATTTGTGGTAACTTAATCACCCTTTCCTCCCCTGGCAGAGCTGCCCAACACTGTGGAAAGACATGGCTGGTTTAAAGATTTGGCTCATGTTGAGAGTACCAACAAAACAAGCTGACCTAGACCACATTGCAAAAACAACACATAAAAAGAGTGACTAGGCCGGAACTTGTTGTAAACCTTACCATGGCCCCCAATTGATAATCCTATTGAAAGCACAGGGCAGATTTTGTTCCGGTCATTCAGCGCTGAGTCCAGCCCTACATTCTTTCCCCCCTTCAATGCCTTGATGCACCGAGATGGAACCTGATGCCAGCATTCCATCCGCATTTCCTGAAGTAAGGGAGAATGACTTAGCAGGAATTCTAAAGGGAAGACCATGTACATAGCGAGCATGAGTGAATGGCAATACTGTACGAATGGATGTACATTTGTAAGATTTGTACAAACAAAAAATAAATCTGAATTTACAGATGTGAATTTGCTGCTAAGTTCTGTAAATTGCACTTCAGTGATAACCTGATCAGTGAATGTTTCTGTTATAAGTGAATAAAATGCCCAGAAAAATTGAACCTTTTTATTGTTTGCTGATCTTTCTCTATTCTGACCGCAAAATTCAAAGGATTGACTACACCAGCAAAGTGCCTATTATGCTTGAAAGGAGGGCAAAGCAGTTTATGGGGATGGGGTAAAGCTCCAAGAAAGTCCGCATCCTCTTCTATCCCACCCCACAGGAAGAAAGGATGCTCTCACTGTCCGTGAGAAGAATTTCCATTCAACCACGTATTTGTTCATCCCAGGCTGAACAGCTGAACATTTTTAAGCAAGATCCTATGACAAGACTCCTTTACATTTATAATGTATGCCAAGTTCTATTTCATTTATTTTATTTTACAAAATGTATACCCTTGCTTTCTGCCCTCATAAGGGTAACCCAGGCTACTAATAAATTTAATCATACATAATAAAATCACAAAACCCATGAAAAACAGCAGCAACAAAAACCCAGTTAACTGAGGGGCTCCTATGGTACTCCAGCCAAGGATTCCAAAGAGATACGCATGGGATAGTTCCAGAGTAGAGTTCAAAGGCCTGCGGCATGTATGTACATACAACCCGTTTCATTTATAATAATAATAAAGAAACACACCTGAAAAACTAGCAATAATATGTGAACAAACTGGTGGGACTGTAGCTCAGTGGTAGAACACCATGCTTTGCTTGCAGAAGATCCCACGTTCGATCCCAGGCATCTCCAGTTAAAGGGTTAGGATGGAGGAGATGTGAAAGACCTTGACCTGAGACTCTGGAGACCCTCTGCCAATCAGAGTAGACAACAAGAGTGGCCTTGAGAAACCAAGGGTCTGACTGAATATAAGGCAGCATCATGTGTGTATTCATATGGTCAGAATCGTCACGGGCTCCCTCATGCACTCTCTAAATGGCACCTCTGACTTCAATGAATCTAGTAAGAAACCAATTCTATCGTGATTTAACAGGATCCATTTTTGTGCTAATCCCATTTTAAGCCTGGCATCGGTCTGCTTAAAGACTGGCCGGCCCTTTAGACGATGAAAGTGGCAAAACCAGGTCTCCAAACAGGCAAGACAGGTCTCAGGGGACGACTCCAGGTGTGCAGAAAACTTGCTTTGCAAATTAACCAGAAAAGAGGTGGGGGAGATCCTAATGAGGACTAATGAGGTCTGCTGCCTTGGGGGCCCTTCTTTGGGTGGAAAGGCAACAAAACATTTTCAATAAATAAATAAATATACTCTAGAATATGCTCTTGAAGGTATGGAATGTTGAGGGTCGCTGAGCATCAATTAAAAGGCGGAAGGGGACCCAACCTCCTAGAATTTAGAGAATCCTGGAGGGAAAGATTTGGGAGGGATTTCCACATCTCTCCCATAATCCCTCATTGGCCCCTGCCTGGCACTATGTATAAATGAGAAGTGATTGGCCCCTATTGAATAGGATTGCCAGCCTCCAGGAGCGGCCTAGAGATCTCCCAGAATTCCCCGATCGCCAGACTACAGAGATCAGTTCCCCTGGAGAAAAAGGTTGCTTCAAAGGGGGGGGAGGGATCTATGTCAGTAATCCCCCCTAAGGTCCCTCTCCTCTCTAAACCCTGCCCTCCCCAAGCTCCACCCCCCAAACCAGGCATTCACAGACAAGGTAGGGGTATCACATACTAGGAAGACTTACTAGATATGCACACACACACACAAATACATCTTCATAAATTAACTAAAATAAAAAGATGGGTAACCACTACCACCACCACCACCCAGCAAAACCTGCCTGCTTAGGACTACATATGCTGCAGAAGAACTCAAATGCTAACATCAGCCGAGCAAAAGTTAAAGGGCTGCATAAATCAGCTTGCTCAAGTCCCTGAAAGCTTATTAAACACTGGAGGGGGAGATGGCGGGGTAGGGTGGGATTTCCAAATTGCTCCTCATTTCCTCATGGGCTCCCCCAGCTCGTTAGTTTTTCATGAAAGCAGAAATGTTGTCAAATTATTTCCATTCGCTACAAACCTTTGGGCTTTTCTTTTTCATTCTACATAGTTCAAGAATACCCCTTGACTGAGTACCTTGGAGCAAAATGCTGCTATACAAAAACAATGAGGATAGTCTGAAGAGACCTTTCAGCTCTCCCTTTAACACTTTGGCACAAATTTGCTGCAGGCTGCAATCAGACATATAAGGACACTCCTCGCAAGGGGGCAGCAGATGGGGAGGGGTCATGTTTGTGTTTTCCTCACCTTCAAAACATTGGCATTGTCAAAGAGAAAGCATGGTCTATTTTTAATCAGAGAGAGATATTGATTGATGATCTCAGGCACTCTGTGCGGCTACTTCTTTACCACAATACATCCTTCTTTAAGTTTTCTTTCTAAGACATTCCAAGCTGATGCCTTTAGGTACCCAGGAAGATAAGCTCTTTCCACATGTTGTTTGCCCCAACTGCTCTTTCACCCAATGGCAGCTGAAGCATGAAAATAGGCACACAGGAAAAATTGATTCTTAATCCTTGGGCATATAAGGGTGCTTCTATGTCTATTTTTTCTTCAAAAACACACCTAGAAAAATATTCTGAAAATGGGTGTATATTTTCATTGCAGAGGATGTCCCACATACCTGCCTATCCATCAAAGGAGTTCATAGGCAACTATTCCATAAGCACTTCCTGTTATTCCTTTTTAAAAGGTTAATTGGTATAGGGAATTTTGCCATTTAAGAAGGGTTACCAGGCTGAGCCTGGTAACCAGCAAGAGAGATGGGGTGGGGACAAGGAGGTATGTGTCTGATGTTGCTTACATCATGATGTTGCTACGTCACTTCTGGATACATCCTGGAAGTGACAAATGGTGGCTCTAGGAATTGCCAAAAACTCTATGGAAAACCCATAGATCTGAATATGTGATATAAACCCCACATTAAACCGGTACCATAGAGTTTCCAGCAATTCTTAGAGCTACCTTTTACCACTTCCAGGTTTTACCCAAAAGAGATTTAGCAACATCACTCCAAGCAGTAGTGGCCAACGCAGCCTGCCAGCAGGAGGCCTACTATCATAGCAGGAGGCCCGGCCAGCCTACATTTGTTTTATGATAATTTAAGTTTATTCTGGCATAAGCTTTGATGGCCATCACCCCACCAACATGCAACCACAGAAGGTGCCCACGCACCATAATCTAGAATCACATATGTACTGTGACATACACAGATATACATAAGCCCTATTCTCATGTTACAGGGAACTAGGGTTATCAGGTGCCCACTGGTGGTAGGCAATCTCCTGGAGGTTTGCCCCATTGCCTCTAAATTGCTGGTGACTGGCAGGAGTTTGCAAGCCACCCAGTGATCACCCATCATGGTAGGCAATCCAGGCAAGAACACCCCTGCGGGGTGCCATGTCACTTCCTGAAGTGATGTCATCGTGTTTCACAGAGACAAATTTTGGCACCAGAGGCACAGGAAGCATTCCCACACAAAGTGCAATGATGTCACTTCCAAAAGTGATGTCATCAACATCAGTGTCAGGAGCAGGCATACAAAGATCTCCATGCCGGTGAGTACAGGATCCCCCCTCCCACCAGGAGAGCATGGGAACCTGGCAACCCTACAGTGAACACACATACATGCTGCTTGCACATGCATACATTTGTTTGTAAGAAAGAGCCTGCAATGTTTTGCATTTTATTTCTGCTTCTTAATGTAGGATTTTTCAAATATTTGTTACTGTAGGTTAAAATGCAGGCCTCTGGGGAAAGAAGGTGGGGGGAGATGGATGGGTGAATGGCAGGACGTTGCTCTGATCCAGCGGTAGCTGTACTGTAGTCGGCAGAGCGATCTGCAGTTTTTAGTCAGATTGCTGAGGGAAGAGGTTTCCGGTTAGTGTTTGGGTGTCTCAGAGAAAGGATTCTGGCCAAGTCAGGCAAACTATGTGTGCACCTGGTCAGTTTGTGTATATATGAGGGAGTGATTATTCTATGTGGGTCAAGCAAGCTATGTGGGAAGGCCTGAGTGAATCTATGTCTGAGTGGATGTGAAGAAAGCTTATTCTGTTTGTGAAGATCTGTGTAGAAAATTATGCTATGTGACCGAGTCTGTGAATATACCTTCAAGAAGATATAATTATTTTTGAAACCACCAAGCATAAGAGCTATTCTGAAACTAATCAAAACTCTGTAGCCATCACACTTACAGACTTAATAAATTCTACTTTTGTTTAAGCAAGAAAAAAACCATTTTTTACCTCACAACTACCCTCATTTGCTGACTGTTCTGTCTAACTCCCATCTATAGTTGATAAGCCTTCCTATATTACCAGTTAAACTGAGGAAGTCTTAAGGAGAAGATCTTTGGTGGCAGCAAAAAAATCTTTGAGGGGAGTCAAGGAGACAGCAAAATACAGGTCACACAAACACAAAAGGGAAGGTGTTCTTGAGGTGAAGCTCTGTGAGAGTGAGGGGGGTGATGGTTGTGACCAGAGCCCTCCTGAGATGTGTTTAAGGTAACATAAGGAGGAACTGAAGGTCCGAAGGCAAGGGTTATAAAAGAGAAAAACACTACAAAGCAAATGTGTGTTCACTTTACAGATGAAGCTGAATAAATATGGGATTTGTATCATGGATTGCACGTGCATTCACTGTAATGTATGAACAGGACTACTCACACACATAAAGCTCTTGTAATATGTGGCAGCTGAAGACATCATATTTAGAGCAAATCGGGAAAGCCATCCAACTGTTTTTCAGTAGCCAAACAAACCCTGTATTATTGAAGAAATATAGGCAAGACTCACCAAGGATGCAACTTAGGCATCATGTTCCACATGAATAGTTCTGTGGCAGCTACAGTTTCATGTTTTGGATGATTAAAAATACAAAGTAAAAATAACAAGCAGTCATTTGGGTGAAGCATATGCATGACTTCTGTATTTCTAAATCTCATTTGCTTGGAAGCTAAACACCAGATTTGTATTTGAATCACACTTTGCAGGCATACACCCACACACAGAGGCAACCGTTTTCATGTGTGCGCGCTGCCACATTCATTCTGATGTCGAGAACAGATTGGTGCAAGCAAAGGACCGTGCATGTGGAGTTCTCTTTGCTGAGAAAAATGGGTTTCCCCTACAAGCAGAAACGGAATGTGCCCTTCAATACCTGCTAATCAATTGCTGGATCAAAACAATTAAAGTAGATGAAGAATCCTAAAAATGGATTGACAGCACTAAGGGGGAAAATGTACAACACAGAGATGCCACTGGAAATGGCATCCCCGTGTCACATTTTCCATATCTCTATAACATGAAGGATCATTTACCCCTCATTGTGATATTTTCATCTTGTGCTCCACATCATTGGCTATCTTTGTCTATGGCTGAATCCACACATCCCAGCACAGCGCTAAACTGTCGGAACGGTAGCGTCTTCCCAGCGCAATTTCTGATGTCAACGCATCACATGGCGCGATGACGTCAGAAATCACACCAGGAAGACGCTATCGTTCCGACAGTTTAGCGCTATGTCGGGACATGTGGATTCAGCCTGTGTCACACACACTGTGTGGCTCTTCACCTCCATGTAGTAAGACATGGGATAAAGTGATTTATTTCTGGAGTTTCCTAGATGCCCGCATAGATATATGTGCTTTCGATATTATGAAAGCAATTCCTCACCAGATGCTCTCTACTTCTTTTGAACTGGAGGCGCTGGGGACTGGAAATTGTGCCATCAGAATGCAAAACGTGGCGGGCCAATGAACTATGGCCTCTCCTCTCAACGCTCATGATTTTTATCACCGGAGATCCTGAAAGGTGCACTCCTGGGAGGCCAAATAATAACTGTCTTTAAAAAAATGGGATGTTTCGCTAGCGCTGTTAGTGCCTCAGTAATAAATGTTTGCAGTCCAGTGACAGGCAAACTTCTTGTCAGCCCAAAGCTAGGCTTGATAAGTAATGTGGCCTTGGAGAACGGGGATTAATAATCGCTGACTTCCCTTTGCTGAAATAGTTCCGCATGAATACCCTGTTCATGCCAGCTTCCCAGGTAATTAAATCCCTCATCGGTACACTTTATGTTCTTCCTTTATCAACTCTCCTCATGACCCTGAATGCTTCCATTAGACAATTAAAAATTTTGTTTCTCCCATATTAGAAAACATTCAGCCTTCCATTTCTCCCAGTGAACTTTGGGCCTCTAACAATGCGGACAGCCTGCATTCTCCTATATAGGTGAATGCAATGATGGTATGGTCCACAGAGGCTAGCTTTATATTAGGTGCACGTGGTGCTCCCCCATGCCAAAACTGATTATCACAGCATGTTCATAAACATTCTGACTTCTGTAAAAGATTCAGTTATATACAGGGGTCATTTCATAGAAAAAGAGCTGGAGGAACTCATTAGCATAACTTATTAGCGCAACTCATTAGCATATGCCACACCCCTTGAGAGCACCAGAAGTGTGTCATTAGCATACCTAATTTGCATATGCCACACCCCCTGACATCACCTATCCTGGCTGTTTTGGACCCAATCCTGCCCATTCAGGAACGAAATTGGGCCCAAAATGGCAAAAAGGGGCTGAAAATGGCCGAAAAGGGGCCCAAAATTGTCAGGATCGGGCCGCTACTGAGCAGGAAAGTGATCTACCACCTGTCAGAAGCTCGATCCGGGCTGTTTTGGCCCAATCCAGGCTGAAACAGGCCCAAAATGGCCAAGAGTCAGGTGGGCGGGGCCACCTGACATGTGACCTCTTTGGGGAACTGCCGGAATTGTGTTCCAGTGCGTTCCCCCTTGGAATGAGCCCTGGTTATATAAATTGACCAGGGATCAAAGTAAGGCTAACAAAGAAATAGATGCTAAATATCATTTTTAACACTTAAAACACTGACATGTTTTTGTTTTCTGACCCCTGGATGCAAAAATTCAGATGCCAAGCAGCCTCATGCTCCTTAAGAACTGAACCTGGCGATTATATTTTATTTACTTCATTTATACCTCACCAATGGGGATCCAAAGCAGCTTATACTGTTCTCCTCTCCTGTACTGTATCCTCACAACAACTCTGAGAAGTAGGCTAGGCTGACTGTGTGACCAGCCAGCTCAAGATCACCCCATAAGCTTCCATAGCAGAATAAGATTCAAACTTGTCTCCCCAGATTCTAGACGCTCTAAATACTACACTATTCTGACAACAGGGTTGCTGTAGAAGTTTGCTCCTTCTATCTAACTCCTAGAAAATCACACAGGTTCCTAAATTGGAGGGGGTGGGTAATGCAACCCCCTAGAATTCTGTTGTGGTCTGTGAAGCCTGTAATTGAGTGAGCTGTTGTGATGGCTCAGAGTATTCAGTTGTTCATGGAACAATGCAAATTGTAGTCCAGCTTCTGTAAGGGAAAATTGTCAGTTTGGCAGGGATTGAAATGTCACACAGGGGAAGGTACAGGGCTTTAAAGGGATTCCAGAAAGTAGGGAAATTAAAGGACGAGGAGCCCAGAGACAAGGAGGCTGAAGAAAGGATCAAAGTAAACTGTGGTGTGACAAAGAAGAACCAGAAGAAATGGCAAGTACGATCGAAAGACAATATGGCTGCAGGAAGTAGAATTAAAAAGTTAGTAGCCAGGAAAAAAAGAAAACAGCAAGGTAAAAGCATGACATTCGAGAAAGGAGAAAGTAAGTTTAAAGTATGACTGAGGTAAACAGAGCCTAAGCACAGACCATTAGCAGGAAGGAAGTGGGCAGCACCAAGGAGACAAGGGGCTTCCTTCACTGAGGAATTCTGCCCATTATGTGACCTGGCAGTAGTTTTTCCAACCTCTAGGTGGGCTCTGGAGATCTCCCAGAATTACAACTGAGAGCCAAGCTACAAGTGACGCCTGACACAGGTTGGACACTTGTCAGCTTCCCTCAAGTTTTGATGGGAAATGTAGGCGTCCTGGTTTTACAGCTTGGCTCTCCATTACAGCTGCAAACCAGGATGCCTACATTTCCCATCAAAACTTGAGGGAAGCTGACAAGTGTCCAACCTGTGTCAGGCGTCACTTGTAGCTTGGCTTTGATCTTCAGGCTACAGAGGTCAGTTTCTCTGAAGAAAATGGCCGCTTTGGAGGGTAGACTCTATGGTGTTACACCCCGCTGAGGTCTCTCCCCTCCCCAAACCCCCCCCCCCACACACACACGCCATGCTTCACCCCAAATCTCTGGAAGATTTTTCAAGTTCCTGAGTTGGCAGCTTTTACCTGGCAGCCTAAAGGAGGCCAGGAAGCAACAGAGATAAATTCCACATATCATTTTGAACTAACGAGCAAACTTTTGCCTGTGGCTTCTAGCATATACACACACACACACACTAGCGCACACATAGACAGTACACTCGCAAGCCTAACCACAAACTCCCCCATCTGCGCTGTGAATGAAATGGGCTGCTTTCCCTGGCAGTTTCTTTGTGAGTTGTGGCTGCTTCAAAAAGCTCTGGGACTGGCAGGAGTCCAGTTGAAACAGTGTGTTTCAGGGCAAAATGCTGTTCGGAGATCTTCCAGGCAGCTCTCATCTCTGGCTTTCTGTGTTCCTTACATGCTTGCTGGGTTTCTTTTGCCTGGAGGGGAAGCAAGGCCGGGATGTCAAGCCCAGTGCGTCAATGTGAGAACAGAATTTTACCTTGCAGCAATATGAGCAATGAAAGGCCTCAGGAATCCCCATCTCGTGCTGTTCACTTTAGATGGGTTTAAATGAAGTAAAGCCATTGGATTTCCTTTGCCTGCATCAAACTGTACTTAAAGGATGGTCCCTGGCATGAAGCCCAAGCTGTTGAAATATTAAAATGTATGATTGGCTTTGAGAAACACTCGTTCTTAACTGGGCTCATACTGAATCAAGAGGACCTTTGCTCCAGAAAAAATGTGGCAGCACATCCGAGCAAGAATAACTGAGAAGACTGATGAGGGTCAATTATCTGCACAGTTTTTATCCAGCCCTTCCTGAGAGGAGCTAAGGCCGGGCATAGTTCTCCTCCTCCTCCTCCGTTTTCTCCTCACAATCACCCTCTGAGGTATCTTAGGCTGAGGAAGGGCTAGCCCACGCCCTGTGAACTTTGTGTCAAGAATAAGGATTTGAACTCATGTCTCCCAAGCCCTCGTCTGAGGGCCTAACTATACATTATACTGTGTATGGGTCCACCTAGGATTACCAGCCTCAAGGTGGGTGCCTGGAGTTTTCCAGAATTACGACTTATCTCCAGATTACAAAGATCAGTTCCTCTGGAAGAAACAAAGGTTTTGGATGGCAGACACTATGGCATCACAACCTCAACTCCACCCTCCTCAGCCACAGGTCCCAGATCTCCACAAATTTCCTAAGCCAGAGCTAGCAGCCTGAGGTCTACCTCACATCCTGTCATGTAGACGTGCAGTGGCAGTCCTGTACTGAAACTATGAGCAGAACCACAAGTGACAAAAGGCACAGATTGGACACTTGTCTGCTTCCCTCAAGTTTTGATGGGAAATGTAGGCAGCTTGGCGGAATGTTGGACAAGTGGCAGTTGAAAAGTCCATTGGACAGCAGTCAGAGAGTGAAGCTGCGAGACCAGGATGCCTACATTTCCCATCAAAACGTGAGGGAAGCAGACAAGTGTCCAATCTGTGCCTTTTGTCACTTGTGGTTCTGCTCTTAGATTGTCCGGTGGGTGGGAGCCCAATTCAGATTGAGTCTGCAGCACTTAGGGAGAGGGGAAGGTAAAGGCCCTCCATACCATTTTCTAGACCTGAAACTCCCCCGGGGAGCCGCTGCTACTTGTTCTGTTGAGGAAACTTATATGTAGCCCCCTCGTACATTGCAGACTCATAAACAGTGTGACATATAGTTCCTGCCACTCTAACTGCGACACAATACTGGCTATAAACAGAATGATACACCAGATGAGGATGCTCTGGTATTTTTTAAAAGCTGCTTTGAAGACCATAGAAGGGTTGCTTAGGAAGAGGGTGTTTCACCCTTCCTATTTCTCTTTCACAATTTAACTCCCCCCACCCCTTAAAGCTGCATTTAGCTCTACCTGAAAGAGGTCAAAAACAACACAGGTGCGATGATTTAAATCATGAAACATGCAATGGAGGAAGGAGTTAAACAGTTCCTTTCCAAACAGGCCCTCCCCAATCTTCAGAGCAGCCACCTGAGATATCCCCATGAAGTTTTTGGTAGCCATCATACATGGAAAGGAACTATGGCTGCCAACCTCCAGGTGGTGGCAGGAGATTTCTCAGAATTACAACTGATCTCCAGGCCACAGAGAACAGTTCCCCTGGAGAAAATGGCCGCTTTGGAGGGGGGACTCTATGGCATTATACCCTGCTGAGACCCTAACCCTTCCCAAACTTCTCTCTTTCCAGGCTTCACCCTCAAAATCACCAGGAATTTCTCAACTTGGAGCTGGCAACCCTGAAAGGAACAATCCAGATTGATTTCCAGAGGACTTGAAGCTTATACGGATCAACATGAAGCGCTACAATGCCCTGTTCGAGACTGAGGCAAAACATCAGCTAAAGCCCCAGGCAGAACAGGAAAGCGGGATCCGTACGGAAAGCAGAATGAGGCTTTAAGAGTGAAGCGAGCTGCGCGTAGCTGCCAACATGGTGGAAAAAAGTCTTGATAGCAGGAATTAATTACCAGCTGTTGCTGGAAGCTGAGATCACCTCTTTCACCTTCACGGTCCTCACTTCCCATTTTCTCCAGTGCTGCTCCTTGCAGTCCCTAGACATTTTCTTGGACATCCTTAACGAGAGCCCTCGGAAGAAGCAAACATTTGACAGCCCGGTAAGCGTGCATCAGCTCCTCAGCCAATTCAGTGTGTTTCCCATCTAGAATTTCAAGCTTGTACTGTACTGCTTCTTAGCCCTAAATGAGCTGTAGGTATATTCTTGGGGGCCACTCCTGTCCGTGAACTGGCTAGAAATGCCTTTTGCTTCACAAGTAATCAAGAGCAAATAATACAGCTGATGATGCAACCCACCTAGTGCAAGAGTTTCACAGATTAGGAGCAGATGTATCAAGCATGCCCACTGCAAAATCAAACAAGAAGTATGCAATGCATTTCTGATGTTCAGCTTCTGAAAATTATTTGTGAGTGCTGCTGTTATCATACCTAGATATAAAACTTGAAAAAAAATCTATTAAAGCCCTGATAAAATCGCTTTTGTGAGACACCAGTTGTGGTTCTTGCAGTCTAATAAAATAAGAAATAATCATTTTATTTGAAAAACATTAAATGGTTGTTAATTTTGCAGGTGGTACTTACTACAATGTAACAGAAAGCAAAAATGGATTCAATAACGTTAACCATGTGGATAGGCAAGGAAAGAACATGCATGCTCTACTAAAAATGTTAAAAAGACATCTCCAAGATCACCCTTGAAGACAAAACAGGAGGTGAGAGTAGGTGGGTGATGGGATGCAGACAACTGTGACCCCCCCCCCCACCAGACAAGGTTGCCTTGGTAGCCGGCATCCCTCGCCTGCAGTCTAAGAGGCAGGTCCGTCGCTTCCTGGGACTTCTCGGCTACTATGATCTGTTCATCCCCCACTTTGCCTACAAAGCGGCGCCACTGACCAACTGTCTGAAGAAGGGAGTGCCAAACCGCTTCGACTGGACCCCAGAACAAGAGGACACCTTCCAGAAACTCCAGACCAACCTGATGGAAAGCACCACTCTGTGGAATCCAGACTTCGAGAATCCCTTCTCGTTGTCCACTGACTCCTTGGATATAGGCCTGGGGTTTGTCTTAATGCAGGAACAGGATGGTGTGAGGTCCCCATCCTCTTCTTCAGCAGGAAACTCCAACCCCCGGAGCCCTACAATATTATCTGGCAAACAATCCCTTTGTGTTGATGACCAACCATGGTCCCGGACTTGTGTGTGTCCGGAAACTACCGCCTTGCCGTCCCCGGACTTACCTGGCTCATTAGAGAGTGCCGGGAGAGCAGGAAGAGCTGACGCAGAACCATGGCCAGCCGCGGGAGGGTCGGCAACGTCTGTAGCTGGCATGGCAATGCTCAGCTGTGCAGCATAGCCCTCCAGAGGTGCCATGGAAGTGGTGTAGCTCCCCAGAAGCACCGCCAAGCCCAGAGAGGTGGCAGCAATGACTTGATGCTCTGCGCAGCCTGCTGGGGAGCCACCAGGGCTGGGAAAGGCCCAGGCAAGGTAGCACAGTGGACAGAGGCCACTGCCAAGGATGCAGCCACAGCAACAAGGCCTGACAAGGGGGCATGGACCCAAGAGAAGCCACAGGAAGCCCAGGCCACCTCCTTCAACTCCAGCAACATCACGGGCCAAGCCTCAGCCCAGGCAGTGGGGGCGGAGCCATGCCAAGACAGCCACACCGGCAAGACAGGGCAGCCAAGCGAGGTTGTGTGGCCCTGCCAGTCCTACCTTACAGGCCGCCATTAGAGGTCAGGAAGGGGCCAAGGGCAGGGCCAACCCCAAGGGAGTCCCAGACTGGCCAGTGATCCAGGCAGTCACCTGGGGGGTTGGATACCCCCTCAGTGGGTGGAACCTGGGGGAGGAAGCAATGAAGAGGAGGCCTATAAAGGAGAAACCAGGCAGGGAGCCAGTGAGGTGTAGCTGGGAGCGAGTGTGAGGTGAAGAAGAAGTAGAGAGAGCAAGACAAGGGACAGAGAAATGGTAACCCTAGACAGCCCAGTGGTGGAAGAGAGGGAGCAAGTGTGCTATAATCTCCCCGTGTCAAGGGCTGGGCTCCCCCAAGCTGGTAGTCCACAGTCAGAGCACTCACACAAAAGCCAAGGGGGAGTCCAAGATTCCAAAGCCAAGTCCAGCCTGTAGTCAGAGCACGAGGTAAACGCCAGGAGTTTCCACACGGCTTACCTTGTTCCAGCGAAATCTCACACGAAATCGCGTGAGAAGACATGATAACAGCGTCTTCTCCGAGATTTCGTGCGTGATTTCGCTGTTTTCTGGAACAAGGTAAGCTGTGTGGAAACAGCCCTGGTTCCAGGTTTGTGTGACGGTAATGTCTGAAAAGCCCCAAAAGGAAGTGCCAGCTTGTTCCTAACAGCAAAGCAAATTATAGCACCACCTAGTGACCTACCAATGCCCTGATTTTATTTCTCTGCAAAGCTGTTGCTATTCCTTCAAGGGGCCTCGCTCCAGAACCCATGTCCTATACTCAGTAAAGTGGCTAAATTTGGTAGCCAGAGTTCCCAGCTCAAGACTCCAGCTGACAAGATAACAAAGATGAAATAAAGTAACAGACATTTTAAACCATTTAAAACCTTTTCTGCAGTTTTCACAGTTCTTTTGCACCCGAGTTTACCTAGATTTTTAAAAGCGTTCAAAACAATTCAGCGCCAGCGCACAGAAGACATTCCAAACCCAGGCGAATGGCCGGCTCGTCCGTGTTTCCCGCGTGTTTTCCCTTAATCGAAGCGTGGTGTTCTGAGACTTGGCCTTGTGTCATGGTCTGATTATCATCAGAAAGAATTAAACAGGAAGTGGCAGAAGAGGGACGCTAAAAGTACTCCCAGGAAATTTTCATTTTTACTAAAGCTTCCCTTTATTGCCTCGATGGTTTTGTTTGTCCAAACTTCTTGTCAAGATGCGGTTACCCTCATTTACCCACACTAGGCAGTACAGCAGAATAAGGCTTGGAATTAAAACGATGACCTCCTTATGGTGTATGCATGCAGGCAATAAGAACTTTTTTCCTGGATATACTTGGAAGTGGCTAGGACAAAACTTTGAAGTCGATTATTAAACACATTTGGGGCAGTTTTTTATCTATCTCTGCACACCTGGTATATACAAAAGTAATTGCTCATTAGGGGAGAAAGAGTGGTAGTCTAAATTCAACTTTTGGCACAAGATGCAAATAGGGTTGCCAACTCTGGTCTGGGACCCTTCTGGAGATTTGGGGGTGGAGCCTGGGGAGGGTGGGGTTCGGGGTGGGGAGGGGCCTTGGCAGGGTATAAAGCCACAGAGTCCACCCACCAAAACAGCCATTTTCTCCAGGGGAGCTGATCTCTGTAGTCTGCAGATCAGTTATAAATCTGTGAGATCTCCAGGTCCCACTTGGAGGTTGGCAACCTTAAATGCAAAGTAGGCTTTCAGGGCCAGTTCTAGGTGTGGCAAGGAGGTGGGTGCAGCGGCGTAGCATGCCTTAGTGCTGCCCGGGGCAGGAGGTGGTGCCTTTGCCCCCATGGGCACGTGCAAAGCGCACACGCTCTGGGCCCTGCGCAATGACATCACTTCTGTGATGTCATTGCACAAGGGTGTGCCCCCACCCACCCAAGAGTGCTCTGCGGTTTGGGCAGCTTGCCTCACCACCCCTTACCTCTTCACCGCAGCTGCCCGTGCCCCTGCTGGGCACTGAGCTGATGGCAGCGGCACAAGCGGCTGCAGCGAAGAGATAAGGGGTGGGGGATGTGAGTGGCCCAAACCGCAGGAGTGGGGAGGGTCAGGAGACGAGCGGAGAGGCAGGCCGCCTCCTACGCCGCCAGGGTGCTCAGCTTGCTGGGCACCGTGTTGGCGGCAGCAGCGAAGGGGCAGGGAGATGAGCAGGGGTGTTCCTGGGGGGGGGCAGATGTGGCACTTCCTCCAAATTTTGCACCCAGGGCAGCAGCCCCCTGGCCCTCCCCACTCTATGCCTCTGGGTAGGTGGCATCCCTGCAAGGTGCGCAGCCCAGCTGCTGGCCTTATAGGGCCTGTGCCCCCATGCTCGGGGGCAGCCACCAGTGGGGGAAGAGGCATGGGAATGGATCAGGAATCCCCCAACGTACACTCCTGCGCACTCTGGAATGCTTCAGTGTCACACCAGGAATGGCATCCGGCACTGGGCAGAGAGCAATGGCTACAGGACTTGATTATTTTGCACACCAGCAACATACACGGTCATCATCTTCTATCTTTCACTTTATCCTCATAACTACCTTGTGGTGTAGGTTAGGCAGGGCCAGCTTTCAGTCAGTGGGCTTCTTTGCTAACCCGCATCTCCCCAGTCCAGCACTCCACCACAAAGGGTACAGGCTCCCAAACAGATGGGCACAACCACAGGCAGGGGAAGAGGTCCAGTGCTCAAGAGGGTTACCACAAGCGCTCTGTGGGGCAGCATGTACCACACTATTTGGCTGTCACCTCTGTATTCTTGGGGGGGGGGCTTTATTTTCTGGAAAACACTCCCAGACCTGGAAGTATGTTTTCCCTCAGAGCTTGAAGCTTTACTAGGGTTTCTGGAGCCCCAGCAGAGACAGGAGATCCCCCACTTCCAGCCTCTACCCCCCTCTCACCTGGCCAATGGGGGGCAAGGCGCAGGAATGGACATCCCAGTGCATGCTCCCAGTTCGGTGTGATGATGTCACTTCCAGGAGTGACATCATCACACAGGCCCCAGGAGTGTTCCCAGGCTTCATGCCGGGCTGGTTCTTAAAGAATTGGCCCAGTACAAAGCCTGGGAGCTCTACCAGGGCCTGTGCGATGACGTCACTCCCGGAAGTGACATAATTGCACTGCGCAAGGATGTCCCACAAGCAAGTGGCAGGTCCCCCTCTCCCGCCATGAGGGTAAAGGGACCTGGCAATGCTACTCTTTGCCTAGCAGTCAGCAATAAGAGTTGCACTGTTATGTTCGCATAGAGGTGGAAGAGGAAAAACCCACGTGGGACAAGCTCAGCCATGTTGATGACATTATCAGTTTGTGCCAGCTAGGGTTGCCAGCCTCCAGGTGGTGGCTGGAGATCTCCCGGAATTACAACTGGTCTCCAGGCCACAGAGATCATTTCCCCTGGAGAAAATGGCTACTTTGGGGAGTGGACTCTATGGAATTAAGCCGTGCCAAGGTCCTTTCCTTCTCCAAACCCCACTTTCTCCAGGTTTCTCCAGGTTTCACCCGCAGATCTTCAGGACTTTCCCAACTCGGAGCTGACAACCCTAGTGCCAGCCACAAGAATCTTCTTTATGAGTCCCCTGGTGGCAGCTATTTTGTGGCTCTATAAAATTCTCTCAGCAACTATGGAACCTTTACATAGTCAACAGTAACACCCACATATTTCCTACATGACTGCTTCTTAACAGATGTGTATTAGACAGCCATAAAAACTCAACCTTCCCCCTCTCTTGCTTGCATGAATGTGTCATAATATTGGAAGGACCAGGCCTTTTACCAACTCTTACAGAATGCTACGTTTGACACTTTAGTTCAGGCTTCTGTTCCTGCAGACTTTGCACTAGGCCTGTTTGGTGGAAAGCCCCTAGCGCTGTTGATTGAATACATCTGTGGGTTGCTTTGTTCCTGTGGGAAAGTGTCAATGAGCAGGCCGGAGCCTGGTGTTTTCAGCTCAGTCCCTAATCAGCACTCCCTATACTTTCACATGCCATAATGCCAATTGACTAACTGAGCCCTGACTGGTTCTTAGCCGGTGGGCCGATGCCCTCCTCAGATCTCAAGAATGCTCACCTTTCCCTACATCCTTCTCTCCTCAAATCCCCTGAACAACTTACCTTTTATCTGCACCTCATCTTCATCTATATTTATTAATTTACTTCATTTATATACTGCTTTTCTCCCTAGCGAGGAGGGACCCAAAGCAGCTTACATCATTCTCCTTGCTGCCATATTATCCTCTCAACAACCCAGACAGCTAGGTTAGGCTGAGAGGGTGTGACTGGATCAAAGTCACTTAGTGAGCTTCTGCAGTAGATTGGGGATTCAAACCTGAGTCTCTCAGATCCTACATTGAAACTCTAACCACTAAACTACACAGGCTTTTGTGGGAGGGGGCTGCTGTTGAACAGTAGGAAGCAGCCAGGCCTGGGTGATTCATGCAAGTCACATGATAGCAAGTCGTCCAATGGTTGCTTCTGGGCTTGACCGCAGTAAGTCCTCCCTCAAAAGCCAAAACAGCCCTGAAATGGCCCTGTCCCCTCCTCCTGCATTTTACTGACAGAAACCAAGCATGGAACACTGGCTGAACTATTATGGTTGCCTAACAACAGCCATTGAGGGCATCTGGTTAAAGCTACAGGTGCTCTTTTTTATCATTTTGCATTTTTAAATCCCCCCTTCCAATGTATTTTTTTTAGATTTCAGATTTTTCTGCAAACCTGGGGCATTTTTCAGATGTGTAGGAAGATCTGTCTTGTCCAGTCATTGGCTATTCATATATAAGATTTTGTTGCAAAACATAACATACGTGTGTGTGTGTGTGTGTGTGCGTCTTCCTGCCTGCCTGCCTGCCTGCTGAGGAAGGCCTTTACTAGTTCTATAATCTGAGTAATTACACTTCCTAAAGTTGATACAGATCTCAGAAAGACAAGCAAGACAGAATACTATATTCAATAGGTGACCTCATGCAATTTTTTTCTCTGGAGTTCGAAAAATGTTGGAAATTAAAGATACTTCAGTTTGTCTGTATAGCAGTCCCTGTTGTGATTCCTTTTCCTGTTACTGCAGAGGGGTCTGTTATAAATTCGGGCCTAACTATTCTACAAATGCAGACTAGTTTTATACCAGTTTAACTATCATGGGTTCTGCCCCCCACCTCACAAATCATTTAGAAATTAATTCCAGAAGAGTAATTATGTCAGTATGATGCAACCAGAGCAACAAGAGCATTCTACAGCACCAGTGTGAAAATATTCATCATCATCTTTTTATTTTATGATACCTAATAATTAAGTAGGTGACTTGAGTCAATCAAACAAACAAAAAATCAGACTGCCTGCAGTCAAGATAGGATTTTTTATAAACTCAGAGGACTCCCCAAGAGGACAGAAAGATATTACTTTCTAAATTAAAAAAAGAAAACAAAACCACCAGTTTACGTTACAAAATCCTTGTTTGTTGGCCAATGACACAAGGAGTTGTGAGTTTTGTGCTTCCTAGATTCAAGCAAGTCTTTTTCTGCTTCTGACCAGGGTGCATAAGCAAAAGTGTTTGGGGCCTTCCCCCTGCACAGGGTTGCCAGGTCCATTGGGGGCTAAACTAAGGGATGAGGGGACAGCGGCGTAGCACGGGTCCCAGGCACCCAGGGCAACTCGTGGCCAGTGGCACCCCTGTCACTACATGTGCACACGCATGCGCACAAAGCACACACGGTCCAAGGACTGCATGATGATGTCACTTTACACACACACACAAGAGTGCTCTCACGATTCGGGCCACTTGCCTCCCCACCCAGCCAGTCACCGTCAGCTCCACGCACTCCCAGCCAGCAGCCGCGCTCACCGTCCTCTCTTTGTGGGGGAGGCGGGGCAAGTGACCTCCCCCCAAATATGGCTCTGTGAAGGAAGAAGGGAGGCAGCAGGTACTTACTCTGCGTACCCACCCACCATGCTGGAAAATGATGTCATTTCCCATACTGTGTGGAAGCAGCAGGTTGCAACAGGAGCTGTTCTCTAAAAGTCAGCCACTAGTGCAAGCCATTGCTTTCACATTGCACCTGAAATTGTGATATTCCGGCCGCGTGGGAGCACATGCACCTTGTCAGCTATGTGCCTTCAGGGCAGAGTACACCTGGTGGGCTGGTTCCCTGTGCATTCCCCCTGCCACACTGGCAAGGCGAGAGAGCGCCGCGGTTGCAGGGCGTGGCAGATGAGCGGTTCCCACATCCACCAAGGAACTGGTCGGCTTGCCAGTGGTGGGCAAACCTCTAGCAGTAGGAAGCAAGCTGCTTGGGGGTCACCTGTCACCAGCAACCCAGGCCAGATAGAACGCCATAGACTCCACCCTCCTAAGCAGCCATTTTCTCCAAGAGAGATGTAGTCTGGAAATCAGTAGTAATCCCAAGAGCTCTCCAGGCCCCACCTCACTTTCCTCCCCAGTGATGTTCCAGAGCTTACAATATTCTCCCCTCTCCCATTTTATCCTCACAGCCACCACCTGTGAGGTAGGCTAGGATGAGAATGTGTGACTGGTCCGAGGTCACCCAGCAAGCTTCCATGATGATAGAGCAGGGATTTTAACCTGGACTGCCCAGATTCTAGTAAAATACTCTAACCACTATACTATGCTATCTATGCTCAAAAAGCAGCAGGGGAAATCTTAAAGCAATCTTTTTCTGTTCTGGGTTAATGCAAACATTGGCTGCATAGCCAAACCCTATGCATGGAGGGTTGATTTATTCCCCTTCCCCCAGAGAAACCTGGGAACAGTAGAGGTCTATGTGGGGGCTAGGCATTCCTATCCTAACCAGACTACAGTTCCCATAACACTAGGGAGAAGCCAGGGAAGTTAAATGAGTCTGATTATATTTAGTATCTAGATGTACCTAGAGAAAATCCAGATATTCCATCCAATCCACGCCCTGTTTCACTCTAGAAACGAAGTAGCTAGTCATAATTCATAACACTGATTTTCAGTGGCAAGCATTCATCTTTCCTCCTTTTCCCCTTTATCCGCTTGGAGACAATGCACATGCAAGCCTGATTATCTCTGTGCAGACATTCAGCACTCGTCCTTGTGGCTAGATCGCTTTTGTAAACGTAAGGCTGCGTGCAATACGAAGGCTACAGAATCAAGGATGGTTTCTGTCTGAACGGAGAGCCTCCAAGAACAGATCAATTAACCCCAGGGCATGCTGAAGCTTCGCCTCTGAACTGCCCCACGGTCTACAAGCATACACGCCAGGACAATAACTTCTGGTATGATACGTATCACCCACCACACTGCTCCATTCATTATAACACATCTGCTTTTGAAAAGGCAGGGACCTGAAAATGCTACAGGCATAGCAACAGGTCAAGGAACAGTGAGTTTGGGATGCTCACACACAGCTGTTCCTTCCGCAACTGCTGCTGGCGGAATCTGTTCAGAACTTGGCTTGTTTAGGCAATAACAGAGCAAGAACTTGGCCAAGAAGGCAGGAGGAGATGATATTGGGCCATAAGTTTAGAGGGCAAGGTTTAATGAACTATTTGTGCCAAGGGAGCCAATGAGGGTCTGAGATCTACTGCGTAGTTTGGAGGCTTCTTCTGTGAACTTCCTCTATTGCTTCTTTCAGCTCTTTCTTGTACATTTTTGGTCAGACTGAACCAAGCATTAAGCTGCTGTTCCATTATTGCAATAGAAGTGCTTTATGGTTTGCAATTAACAAAGCAATGGCTTTATTTATGTAGAAAAACAAGATCGGGAAATATTCCCAATTAATCTTATTTTAAGGGAAACTTAAGCATCAGAAAAGGGATATGTGAGAGCTTAGGAGGCATAGACTACAGCCACCTTACAAAATGTCCAAAAAAGTCATAATACTAACTTAGCTAGCATGGCTCAGAATGAAATTTGCACCATTTACAAACAAATCTCACTCTCCTACTTGATGCTAATTTATTCAAGGGACTTTGCCAATCATTCTTCATCCACACCCACAGCCCGTTAGAATGGATCTAGACAGGCAGCAGAATCACAATGCATGGCACACTGAAGAGGGGAGAATCGTACAGTGAAAAGCTTCTTTTTCTGAGAGCCAGTTTGGTGTAGTGGTTAAGAGTGGCAGGACTCTAATCCAGAGAACCAGGTTTGATTCCCCACTCCTCCACTTGAAGCCAGCTGGGTGACCTTGGGTCAGTCACAGCTTCTAGGAGCTCTCTCAGCCCCACCCACCTCACAGGGTGATTGTTGTGGGGATAATAACACACATTGTAAACCGCTCTGAGTGGGTGTTTTGTCCTGAAGGGCAGTATATAAATCAAATGTTGTTGTTGTTCTGTGGATGCACCTTTTTATGGGGAGTGGAAGACAACAGACAGACCAGGCAACTGTATCTGCTACTGTGACAGAATGGGCATTAAATGCCAACTGCTGCATCCAGAGAGAAGAAGGATAAGGGCTAAAAAGGGAGGATGATTGACATATTACTCCCCCCTCTCTGTGATTGGCCAGCAAGAACAAATGGGAGCTGACAGGATTGTCAGGAGTGAGTCAGCGCTTGGAATCTGACCAGGGAAGGTCAGGCTTAGATTCCTCTGTATGAGGAAGAAAAGAAGAGAAAAGTTTGCCCTAACTGGGACAGCTTAAGCTTTATGAAAAGCTTTTAGCTGATGAACTAAATTGGGAAAACAAGCACTAATTTTACTCAGACAAGATAGAACAGGAAGTATGTGGTTGGCAGAGGAAGGGGGTAGTAAAGGAGACCCCCCATACACAGCCAAGAGAACAGGGTTATGTCTGTAGTAGAAGAATAATTCCTGCCTAGTGTCTGGAAAGTGGTTTTTGCCTTTGTGGAGTACCCTGGGTCTGCAGTAAAAGGAAAAGAGTGCCGCGTGGAAGTCCAAACACCTAAGCTGTAAAGTGAAATCTATGAAGGAACCTACTTTAAGTAACAAGTCTGAAACAGCCAACCTAAGATCTGTAAATACTGAAACTAAGATTTTAGAAGACTATTGTGCCTAACAATTTTGAAGTATTCTGCTCTCCAATAAAAATTTACCTCAACTTTTCTTTCACTGCCTATTTATATACCAATCCTGCCTGTTTAATAAACCTGCTCTTTCCTTTTGAACTTTACTCAACCTCTAGTACCATTTCATTTTAGAATAGACAAGGGCTCCTACTTCTCCTCTTCCCAGCATTTGGGCTGGGTTATAAGCCAAAAATATGTGTGTGTTAAGTGTGAGTCAAAAAGCCTTTTAAATTATTCTCAGAGACATGCTACCAGAGTCTGCCCAGCCAGAGCAAACAGTTTTGGAGGGAAAATCTGCCTCACAACGGGGGAGTGAGTATGGTTTGTATGCTATAGCTACCTGTTAGCTTCCCTGCTCAAGGTTTAACATTATTATTATTCATTCATTTATTTATAGTCCACCTTTCTCGCTGAGACCCAAGGCAGATTACACAGTGCAAGTGCAATATAATCTCAGTAGCTAGAAAATACCGGTCATCAGTTAGGACATTCAATGAGCAGATACAATAGGGTACGGTAGTAGAAAATTTGAAAATAAGCATAAAGCCAAGCACAGAGAAGAAATCATTTTGAAACGATGCATAACTAATTAACACTACATGTTTAGCAACATGGAAACTCCCCAGTAGAAGCATATGTACGTCAACAGACAGTGCCCAGCAGCGTAATCTATAGTCTCTGTCCCTACCAAGGCATCTTTCTAAGCTATTGATTTGTAGAAAGGCAGTAAAGTGGGAGCTTTCCTGACCTCCTCAGGCCATTCCATAAGGTGGGGGCTGCCACAGAAAAAGCATATGTCTGGGCAACTGTTGATTTTACCCAACTGCAGGGTGGTATCTGCAGAAGGCCCTGTTCAGATGAGTGAAGCTGCCATGGTGGAACATGAGGAGAAAGGTGGCTGCACAGATATGAGGGGCCAATGCCATGAAGGGCTCTGAATGTGGTGGTCATGACCTTGCATTGAGCCTGGTAACTAATAAGCAGCCAATGGAGTGATTACAGAATGGGAGAGGTAGGTATGTTCTGTGTAGCACCTAACAGTAAATGAGCTACAGCATTCTGCTCTAGCTGGAGTCTCTCTGAATCAACTTTGAGGGGAGACTTATGCAGACTGCATTACAGTAGTCTAGTCCCGATGTTACTGTGGCATGGATCCAGGTGGCCAGATCAGCTGTGTCAAGGTAGAGGACCATCTTCAAAGCTGTGTCAAGGTAGAGGACCATCTTCAAAGCTACTCTGAGTTGGGAGAAGGCCTTTTATGTAGCTGCATTTACTGGCTTCTCTAGCAGCAGTGCTGGATCCAGTGTAACCCCCAAGTCAGGCAGGGAGTTCTCTCTCCTTATGATCCTAGCCACCCTGGGATGGGCCACAGCTCAGTGGCAGAGAATCCGCATTGCGTTCAGAAGGTCCCTGGCATCTCCTGTTAGAAGGATCAGATTGTAGGTGATACGACTGACCTCTTCAAGGGATCCTGTAGAACTGCTGCCTGTCAGAGCAGTTCCGACCTTGATAGGACAGAGGTCTGACTCAGTATAAAGCATTTTCTTATGTTCCTGAGCTGGAGAGCCTGATCTAGTCAGCTCTCAGAAGCTAAGCGGGGCCAGCCTTGTTTAGTAATTGGATGGGAGGCCGCCAAGGAAGACCAGGGTTGCAGAGGCAGGCAATGGCAAACCACCTCTGTTAGTCTCTTGCCGTGGAAACTCCATGAGGGGGTTGCCATAAGTCAACTATGACTTGAGAGCAGAATTTCATTTCATCCTTTATGAACTGCTTGAGAACCTCTGCTCCGAGGCCACTCCACTTGAAAAGATGTTGATGAGGGAGAGGTGTGCTGTCCCCCTGCCCCGCCCCAATTCTATTGAATTCTCTTCCATGTGTGTTACACTTAGAGCACAATCTGCAATATTTTAGAAAGCAGTGCAAAAGGTGTCATATAAAATTTTACAGAGACCCTGAAGTATCCTCTATAGTTTAGCAATTTGGTTTTGTAGGCTTCTATTTGGTTATTGAATGGTATTCTTGCATTGTATGATTTTAGAATTCTGTATTGTCTGAACCTTTAATACGCTGCCTTGAGCTTCAGGAGAAAATGTAATAAAAATAATTGATTAAAAGTTATGGCGTTCCCGTTTGTTTTAAAATAAGCTTTGATTTTCAAGCACACCTGACAGAGCAAATATATTACCTTATAATGCCTAAAAGGTATAAAAAGCATAAGGCTGAATACTTTAGCCTAGTAGTTAAATAAATATATAGTCTTCTAATTAAAAAAAAAACCTCTCATATCTTGCTCTGCCCCCCAGTGGAAGTTAAAACTAAAAACAGTTTTTGCAGATAGTCTCTGCAGAAAACACACCACAATCTGATGCATGGCGGCGGGTGGGGGGGTGGGGGAATCTGTCAGAGATCAAAATGGGCTAGAAAGGAGAGGAAGTAAATGTAACATGGAATAGTTAAGATCAACAAGTCTGTCCATAAAAGCATGTAAGGAAACCGCCATTTCAATCAACATGACAAGTATTTTCAAAAACCTTCTGGAGATAAGAGGCAACTTCAAGGCAAAACAACAAGATGCTGACATGGAGTTAAGTGGCAGGCTGTGCTTATGTGGAATGGAGGCGCATATAATGAACACAGTGCAGAGGCAGAAACAGACACACACAACGACCAGAAGGTTGCCTTCTTACCTGCTGTCTTATCTACTAGGGTTGCCAGCTCCAAGTTGGGAAATTCCTGGAGATCTGGAGGGTGAAACCTGGAGAAAGTGGGGTTTGGGGAGGGAAAGGACCTCGGCATGGCATAATTCCATAGAGCCCACCCCCCAAAGTAGCAATTTTCTCCAGGTGAACCGATCTCTGTGGCCTGGAGACCAGTTGTAATTCCGGGAGATCTCCAGCCTCTACCTGGAGGCTGGCAACCCTATTATCTACTAATAGCCAAGTGGCCCTAATCTGTAGATACTTAAATTTGGAGACTGAAGCCATGAACAGACAAGACAGATCTTCCTAAACGCCTGAAAAATACCTTAAGTTTGCAGAAAAATCTGCTAATCTCTTGCCTTGGAAACCCTGCGTTCCTGGGGTCGCCATGAGAAAGTTGTGACTTGACAATTATTATTATTATTATTATTATTATTAGGCAAAGGACCATTCTGTGCCCGGATTTCCCCACCTGCAGTCTGAAACAGTGGAGACCATTTTCTGACCTCAAGGCTCTGCCACTTCATTCTGCCACATGTATGAACCAGGCCTAGGATTTATACTACAGGAAGTCAGAAGTAGTTTCCCCCTGATCTTTCTATTCAGAGGTGGCAGTACCTGTGAGCCTGAAGGGCTTGCAAGAGGGAAAACCACATATGTTCTCACCTGGTGGCTCAGGTAAACAGGGAGCTGGTTTTTCACTCCCATATCTCCCCAGAACTTTGCCTCCTATCTGGCCTGAAGGTGGAGCTAAGCTACAAAACATATCGCAAAGCTTCTGAAAAAGGCAGCCTGGCGTGGAGTCCCCTGCCCACCTCCCCTGTAACATCTGACACAGTTTACCCAGTATCCTGCCACTGTTTTGCTGTCTGTTTTCCCACCAGCATAGCCCAGGTGAGCCTGATCTCATCACATTTCAGAAGCTAAGCAGGGTTGGCCTTGGTTAGTAATTGGATGGCAGGCCTCCAACAAAGACCAGGATTGAAGAGGCAGGCAATGGCAAACCACCTCTGTTAGTCTTTTTCCATAAAACACCACCAAGGAGGGGGGGGGGGTCACCATACGTCAACTATGACTTGAGAGCAAGATTTCATTCCCCCCCCCCCCCACCAGCAGGCTGTTAAATGTAAAGCCTCAAAAGAAATTGTGCCAGACATTATGGAGGAGAAAGGACTTGGCTCTGGATTGCTATTTTCAGACAACACAAATACAAAAGGTGGGGGTACTGACTGAGCATGTTTGTCTGTATCACAGCCACGATGAAGATGTGGCCCAGCTCCACTCTCCCTAAAGTTTAGGGGCCTCAGCTGGGACCCAGGTGTAATCCGTTTCCTCGTGCTTCATTACTTTATTTGATTGGACCTAGTTTTGGGGGTTTTTTTTAAGGGAGTCAGGCTGAATTTGTTGAACAGAAATGCACAAAACACACCAGGGACCAATGGTTGACTGCCTCGATAGACAAGCACAGCACCGAGAACAGATGTTGTGTCAACTCTGCAGCGCAAGCCTGCCAGCAGACTTGCGATTCCAGAGTGGAGACAAGCGGCAATGCCAAATTTCTAGGGGTTTCGAGAGAGAAAGCAGGCAGCAGCAGAAATGCAGAGGGCAGCAGCAGAAACCAGGCTCATGGCGGAAAGGCTCTACCTGAAGCTCCTACCTATTAATTTCCAAATGAACAAAGAAACAAACTGATACCAAAAAGCTAGTGGGAATAACAACAAAGGAACATGGGGCATTTGTGTCATTCATTTCTCTACAATAAGTGAGGGTGAGGGGGCTGTTCAAAATGACAGGCACTGAGATCAAATATGAAGCTGCCACCCAAGTTTTCCAATCATCAAAGTCAAACAGATTTTGCCATAGAAGAGAGTTGTTCTGACTGAGTCCACCAGTCGCATTGCTGGTTTGAATGCTTGTGGAAAACATTCTTCTTTCTATACAAGCAGCCTTCCCTGCCCTCGAGTTCTGTCCTTGTCCGACCTGCCTCTGTGGGCCAGACTAGATGATTCCACGTTTCCAAGTCCACTATAAGGACATGCTGCCATTTTACAGCCTGAGCCTGCTGAGGATCACAGCACAGTGGGATGAGGGCTCCCATCCACACTCCCGGTTGCCATCTTCAAGAGCCAAAAATTCAGTTCTCGAAAATCCACTTACCTTGTGTCTGCAGGTAACAGAACAAAACCCAATACATATTGGCAACACAGACCCTGTTGAAGATACCATTTGCTTCATATTTCTGGAAAAGTAGCTGCTCTTCAGTATTTACATTAACTTATTTAATATAATCAACCTTTATAAAATATTTCTCTAAAGCCTTAGAAACAAATAGCTTGAGGAACAACTATTAGGGTTCAAAATTAATTTGGTCTCGAGAAGTTCTAAAATGCCATTTTTGTCAAACTAACATGCTCATCTTGAAACATGTTCGAGAACAAGAAACTTACTGCCCTCTGAGAAATAATATTCCCAAATTAGGCAACCCTCTTACTCCACTGACATAAGTACAATATGGAATTAAAGTGTGAAATGTTTGACTCTGAGTGGCTCGTAAGTTAAAGGTTTCTCAGTCTCAGGAGCCATTTTAAGACAAGAGTATCAAAGGGCAGCAAAGCCATTCCCTAGCAATGTGGCAAGCCTCAAAAAGGCATAGCCAGGATCCATAGCAGAAAAAACATCAAGCGAGCTGGGGAGTGTAGCTTAATGGTACAGCATCTGCAGGTCTGTGGCTCAGTGGCGGAGCCTCTGTTTGGCGTGCAGAGGGTCCCATGTTCAGTCCCCGACATCTCCCATTAAAATGGGAAGGGGGGCATTGCCACCTGCTCCACTCCTGGCCCTGGCTGGGTGAAGAGGGGAGCGGGCATTGCCTCCTGCTCCGTGCCTGATCCTGGCCGGGTGAAGGCGGGGTCGGCATTGCCCCCTGCTCCGCTCCTGATTCCAGCTGGTTGAAGGCAGGGGGAGGGCATTGCCACCTGCTCCGTGCCTGATCCCAGCCTGGGCTTCCCACCACGATGTGCTCTCTGGAGGGATGGGCTGCCTCGTCTGGGCATCCCTCCACAGCAATGCCCTCTGGAGGTGCTCCAGGGTAGGAAGTGAGTTGTCAGAAACACGGTTAACCTTTTATATAGTAGGATTAGAATAATTTCAGATAAAAGCAAGTTCTTTTTCACGTGTATGTGCGTGCCATCAAGTCGCGATTGACTTATGGCAACCCCAGCAAGGGGCTTTCAAGGTAGCTGAGAAGGCCTGGGCATCTATGGGCTCTTTTTTGGCCCTCCAGGCCAACTAGTCAGCCGCTGTGTGAGACAGGATGCTGAGTTCGATGGACCACAGGCATGATCCAGGAGTGCTCTTATACCTCCATATTTCAGACCAAAGCAAAACGACTCGCTCATGGGGATTTGCAGTCACACAGCATCTTGCTTTGAGAGGGCTGCTGCTCCTGCAAAGCAACTACCCATGTCGTGTGGCAAAACAGAATTCAGAAATGTGTTTCCTTACAGCAAGACTGTGAGCCTAAGTACATGAAAGCTCTAACAGCAGAAGAAAAGGAACACTGCACCAGTCTAATTCTATCTCTTCTATGGTTTTTCACCCAGTACATCAAATGTCACATCTATTTCCCTTGTAGGATTAACCGCTGCGTGTTGTATTGTGCTGCGAGTGTTCCTCCGAGACTGGCTCCATTAAAAATCCTTTTGTTTTCCTTGGGTCCTGATAAGTAATGCTGCAAAGGTACAGATAACATTTTGACTAAGCTAGATAAGAAATTAAAATCAGATTAGATTTTATGCCATCGTTTCACTTTTGAATAGTCCAAAGTACCTTCCTCTAGGGATGTCATCTGAACTTGTGAGAAATCCAAACTTTAAACAATCTAGTGATATTAACTTACTGACTTTCCTCGGCTGGCTGGCATTTCTTTTGTTTGTGAAAGCTCCCTGAATGGTACAATGTGGAATCTGATTGCTGCGAGTTTTTCCACACAGCATGACAGTAAAGCATACTAGACACATATTCATGCCCATACCCACATTCTAACCAGAGCTACATATTCTCCAACCCAGGGCTTTTTTTCTGGGAAAAGAGGTGGCGGAACTCAGTGGGTTGCCCTCGGAGAAAATGGTCACATGGCTGGTGGCCCCGCCCCCTGATCTCCAGACAGAGGGGAGTTTAGATTGCCCTCCGCGCCACTGAGCAGCGCGGAGGGCAATCTAAACTCCCCTCTGTCTGGAGATCAGGGGGCGGGGCCACCAGCCATGTGACCTTTTTCAAGAGGTTCTGGAACTCCGTTCCACCGCATTCCTGCTGAAAAAAAGCCCTGCTCCAACCATATAAATTAAGTAAGTTTCATTCATTCTGGTACTGAAAGTCAAGGAGGAAGAACATGAAGCTATTCTAAGCACTGAAAGGCCAGCCATGAGGACTGGGAATAGCACAAGATTTGTTTTCTGGCATTCAAGAGGAACGGGGGTTGTTGGTCAATCATATCTGAAGAACCTGAAGAAGGGAGCTTTGACTCTTGAAATCTTATACCCTGAAAATCTTGGTCTCATGGGCTACTGGATTCAAATTCTACTGGTTAATCAAAGATTCCAGTGGCTCAAGCTTTACGCCTTGCACATTTGTTTGGAGGCTTCTGCCAACATCACTCCCAGGTTTTTAAGTATATACTCTCAATTATAACTTGGAACTTGCTTTTTTCAAAAGCTGGATTCTGTTCCCCATAATGTGTTCTGTATTTTTTGAACCCCTTCCATACACAAACAGCTCTGGTTAGAAAATTATTGGAATACTTGCTGTTCATAGCTCGCTGTTAAGCTGCACCATTCGCTGTCATCTACAATTGGGTTATTTCACATAAAACCTTTGCGATGTTTTGTATTCTCACTAGTTGATAGTGGACAATACCTATCTAACCATACAATGGTGTATTTCTAGTTGTGCTGTTGTTTAGACAAGCTTTGCGATGACCTCTCTTTAAAAGTCAATAAACTGAACCACTATCTAAAAAATACATCCCATTTGCCAGTAGGCGTTTTCCTCACAGTTACTGCTTGGCACTAATGGGCAGATTTATCTTTATCTATGCCACTCTAAAACCAAATTGGCTCCCAAAGCTGCTTACAATTAGAATCTGATGCAAAATATTAGTCCATGGGTGTGGAGATGAAAGAATGCTTGTCACTCTCTGCTTTGTGGCCCTCTGAGGAGGACTTCAGTCATTGTTACCATCTGGAAGAAGATGACCCAGAAAATGAAGAAGTCCATAGATGTGGTACAGTCCTTTTGTTACGCCGTACCACTGCAGAATTTATATATTGCCTTGTATGCTCCTACATACCAAGATCTCTCTCACACCAACACACAGGTAACACTTACTGCCTCTTCTTTGACTTCTCTTATATACAAGGGATTTTCATACCATGATATGGGATAGCTGTGCCAAAAAAAAAGAAGATAACAGAACTGTGTCCAACTCAGCATGCTTCTGTTAGATTTCTTCGGTGAACTAACTATGCTATTTGTCCTGGTGTGGTTTGATCCTTGTTCTTTGGATCAATACAGATGGCTTGCACATTTCTAAACAAAAGCAAAGAGGAGCATGGTGGGATTTCAGCTCAATTTTAATAAATTTCTCCCTTAGAGTTGTTCCAGGAGCACAAATCCATGAATTTGTTCCATTAACTCCATTTAGGGATGTGCACTTCGGGTTTCCAATTCAGGCTTTTAACACGAATCGGGCCCGATTTGTAAAGATTTGGGATTCTTGAATCAGCACCAGCATTGCTGAGCTGATTTGAGAATCTCAAAACAAAGTTTTCCAAAGCGGTTTGTATCGCTTCAGGAAGCTTCCGGCAGAGCGGCAGAGCGGCAGCAGCCTCTCCTGTAGTACTTTTCTAGCTGTTTGCATTGCAAACAGCAAGGAAAGTGCTGCTTGCTTTCAAACTTCCCGCCCCGCTGCTTTTTTCCCCTCATGGGAAGGGGAGGAGTTCCCCTCCCCCTCCCATGGGGGGGAAGTGGCAGGGGGGGAAGTTTGAAAGACTTCTTTTCGTGCCACTTGCACTTGCTTTGGTGTGCTCTATAAAAATTACCAAAGCGATTCAAACACCCAAATGCTGCTTTGGGGTTCAGGTTATTCCAAATTGTTTTCCTGATTTGGGTAAACCCAAAGCAGGAAACCCGAATATTTTTCAGGTGCACACCCCTAACTCCATTGGCTATCAGTTACCAGGCTCACTTCAAGGTACTGGCTATCACATGCAAAGCTCTTCATGGCCTTGGTCCAGCATATCTATGGGACTGCCTCTCTCCCTATGTTCCACCACAGCAGCTTCTCTAATCTGAACAGGACCTTCTGCAGGTGCCACCCTGCACATGGGCAAAATCAACAGCTGCCCATACACGTTTTCTTTGTGGTTGCCTCAACTTTATGGAATGGCCTACCTGACGAGATTAGGAAAGCTTCCACTCTCCTAGCTTTCCACGAACTGTGCAAAACTGAATTATTCAAGAGGGTTCCCCCCCCCCCTCAGATAAGAGGGCTGGAACATAAGGAAGTGCTCTCAAAGAGATGTATCAGTAAAGTGATAGGAAGTTACTATAAACTTTATTACTATTGCTGTAAGAATGACACACTGCAGATGTTAGGGTTGGCAGGTCCCTTGAGTCCCCTGGTGGGAGATTGGGAATCTGGCACTCACCCTCCATGGTCTCAGTCGTTGCTTGCACACACACTCCTGGTGTGTGTGATGACATCCCTTCCGGGAAGTGACATCATCACGTGGGTCAAAGGGTGGCCCAGCGTGCACTCCTGCACTCTCCAAAGGACTGAATCGGCCCTCCGCGGGCCTGATTCAGCCCAAAATGGGCCCGTTGCAGGGGCATGCTGGGCCGCTGGGGGGCGCCTTGCAGGGCGCACCCCCCCACTGGCCAGGTAAGTGGCATCGGGGGGGGAGGAGGTGGGAGCAGGGGATCCCCCACCCCAGGGAGGGGAATGGCAGCCCTAGCAGATGTTACTATTAGTGTGCAGGCATGAACTACAGACTTTACTGCTATTGCTGTAAGTGCAACCCTACTGGGTAGATCCTATGTTGTTTAATACGTCAATATTATAATTACTTATGCTGTTTCAGTATTTCTTCAACTCTGTATTGGATTTTTGCTGGTTTAAATCTGCAAGTTTGCATGTACATACCCTATTGCATGTGTATTGAAATGTCTTTGAAAATGAGTGTGCTGACTTACACTCTGTAATCCACCTTGAGTCTCAGTGAGGAAGACAGACTATGAATAACATAAATAAAAATATCTTCCCCTCAGTGGAAGGTGGGTTTCCCTGCTCCTTGCACTTGAAGGAATTGCCACTGTTAGCAGATCTGTGTGATTCCACCCAGTATGCCTTATCTCACTTGTGGTGTTTGACAAACCCGGCGTACAAGACCTTTGAAACGCTATGGATAACAATTCTGCAAGAATATTTTAGGATGCGTAGTTAACGCCGCAAGAAGTTTCCATAGCAATTGTAACTCTTCGTCTCAATATGAGTGCAACAATCTTTGGATCACTTGTCAGTCATGACTCCAGCTTCATTGTAAGCAGTATCAGTTATTTCTGTTCAGTCTGTAAAGTGTTTCATGATACTCTGAGGGCTGTTGCATCAAAAATAAATTGTACTGAAAGTATGTTTTGACTTGGTTCTTTAAGCAAGGAAAATCTATTTAATGTACCTCTAGGGAAACAAGCCACACGGAGGATGTTCATAACCTGCGTAGCAAGATGCAATTAAAGATTTGCTTGCACGGAATACAGGAAGACACAAAAAGGTAAAAAAAATAAAACACCTGTCAAAGCCACTTGTAAGTTACAGACTTCAAGCTTCAGACAAATCCCAATTTCAAAAGGCCAACTTGGTCTTCTTCCTGCCAGCCATTGCAGAAGATAAAATTAGATGAATGAGACAGAACGACTGTGGAAAATTAACGTCCTGTATCACATTCTCCATCTTCTCCATAACTTCTGGAGATGCCCAATGCACAATCTGACACTGTATAGTGTATTTCTGTGCCCTGTAAGCGACAGCCAGTGCAACAAAGCATGGACAGGAAACATCCTATCGTGTCCTGAAAACGGCAGCTCACTGCTTCCAGCGCGATAGCCCTGTGAGTGCCATAATGTCTAGTTCCACCACTAATAACAAAATAAGAGAAAAGCCTGGGAATGTCTCAATTAGAATGAAGAAATCTGATTACTTTGACTGTGTGGAATTTTGAGAGAGGAAAGAGCGACTTTATAAACTACGTTATTCAGAGCTTATTAAAAACACACATTTAATGATTTAATGATTTAATGACATTTTACATTGCAACGAAGACAAACACTGAACATCTAAAAAAACACAAACAAATCACCAGTAAATTAAAAAAGGGGTTTTACATTAACATACAAGTACAGGATTTTTCCTCCTCTGAGGAAGCCGATTTTCAAAGACTTATGCTTCGAAAATAAGATTTTTTGATCCTGAAATATTTTTACAGTTTTCCATCTGAAAAAAAAACGATGTGCATTTTTAAAGAACACACGTACACACAACGAGACAGAGACAGACAAGTCTTTGCCATTTGCCCAGTGATACTGCTATCTTTAGCAAAACTAACTCTCAATACTGAAAATATGTAACAGCCATTTTCCTTCCTTTTATGTGAAATGTGTGGGACACAAATAGACCAATAATCAAAGCAGCAAGAATGCCTTCCCACTTTGAGGAAGAGACCCCTGAAAGTGAAATGTATAACTTAGTACAATTTTTTTCATTTTTTTACCATTCAGCTACTGTTGGGATGGAACCTATCACCTTCACACAGTGTTTAAGACATTGCAGAAGTCAAGTTGAGGAATTTGTTTGCTCCTCTCAAAGAAACCGCAGTGTTGAGGTTGACATGAGAACGAGTACCTCGGCAGCTCTGCTAGCAGAGGTTGATCCATTGATCCTGAGCATAGAAACAAGGGGCGGCATCAAAACCATACATTCCTGCATTATTTTGAATTGATTGTAGAAAACCTTACAGACGTCAGTCCTATGAACTATCCATGCAATTAGAGTCCAAGACTCAACAGGAAAGCCCCAGTCACTGACCAATAGGCAGTCAAGCTTCTGCCCAGTCCATTTTGGTATAGTCCATACAGATGACTTATTGCTCATAAAATGTGCAGAAGTTCAGCTGGAACGCCTTTCATTCTATGAGACAAGGAGCTCACGGGGAATGAGAGAATTGTTTTAATAGTGACAAATCTGCAGATGCACTAAAGAGTTCGGCCTTACTTTGGTTTCTCTCACGAATCAAGGGATGAACTCCCAGGGTTGCTACAGCTACTCCCTCCACCCCACCCCACCCCATCTCTCTGTGGCAACTGCAATCTAAATACACCAAATCTTGTTTCCTGAACGCACAATAAAGTAATTTACAACTTATTTTGACATGGACAGGGGAAGAGATTGAATAGAGCTGAATTGTATGACTTGAAAAAAAACTGCAAGGGTTCTCCTAAAAAGAAGTAGGGAGAGGAAAGCAGGCATATCCAATGGGCTTGAAGTCAAACGCCAATCATCTTTTTAAAAAATTAGAATAACTCGTTCTGAATCAGCATATGGTTATCACATACTCCAACCATTTACTCACCCATGAGGGCTGCAGTTCTAAGTATCTACTTGGGCTCTAGGATCACACAACCTTTTTCCCTAATGAGATCATGCCACTGTTATTCTTTATGGCATATATTCTCTTCCAGATTCTCCATTAACTACCGTAGCTCTTATCTGCTCACTCACAATGTTGTGCTTCAACAGGCTTCCAGGATTTTTGCTCTCTTTTTCCTTTATTCTCAACCCATACTCTCCTATGTAAGTGAAAAAAGTCAACCTCTTACATTTGTCTTGGACCATGCTGGGGAGGATGTCAATCTCAACAATTCAAATAAAAATGATTGCAAGACTGCAATGACAGAAATTCATTTTAAACTCTATTTATAAGAAAACTACATGACCATTCTAACCGTTTGGGTTCTTAGCCCTGGGATAGACAGGGGAACCACTTATGCAACACTTACGAAGAAGTCTTGAATGCACCCTCCAAATTTTTTCCAAAAACATCAGCAGCAAAAAGGATCTTGAGAATATGAACCAAGCAGGACTTAACATGGAAGGAGCAAAATCCATCCAGATCCTCTTGAGGAAGAGAGAAGGGAAACCTGCAGGCACAGGAACCTCTGTGCCGAGAAAGAGCGGACCAGTCATGTTTCACTGTAAGTTAAATTTTGGCTATGCCTGTCTCTTACTCTTTGAGAGAGTACATCAGGAGGAGATGCAAAGTTCTGAAGTGGAACAGCAAGTCTCAAGGGAGCCCCACATTCTTTTTGAGGTAGCACTCAATTGCAATGGCAGGGAGCCGAAGAACGACTTCCAGCACCCATGCGCTCTTGGCAATGCCCACGGGATACCTATTTTATATATATAATATATATATATATATAATTTGAACAGCTGACACACACACACCCTTCCTCCCCACGCTAATGAAACCATGCCAAGTTTGAAAAGCCTTTTTCTATGTGGAGTGCAGGGGAAAGGCTGCTCCTGCAGGAACACAGAGGCCCAGGCGTCCCCCTTTGCACAACAGGAGTCTAGCTGCACAGGTCTTTGGGCTTCAATAAGTGTGGTGTCAGCTCAAACAGAACTGAGGTGGGCAAGTTCCTGTTTAAAACATGTGAAATACAGGATGCCTTGTTTAAAAACCCAAAACAATGTTTATTCTCTGGCTTCAGGGGGAAAAATATCACAGAAATAAAGCTATGTAAATCCTTCTTAGATAGTCTCACGTTCTCTAGGAAAGTCATCTGACACTTACAGAAATGGTTTATAACAACTGCTATAAACTAAAGTGCTTAAAAGCTTGCTCGGATTATCATGATTGAAGTATTTCATCGTTCGCCATGAGTGTGAAATTCCAAAACAACAGTGTGGTGCTCAGGCCAATGGGCTGAGAACAAATAGGTTAGTTCTTGAAATGTTACGGACGTTCTCGGTGTTACCGTCTCCCTGTGTTTCCAGCAACCAAATTAAATTGGAGTTGGAACTGTCACTACATTGGAGTGCTTAAGTAAAACTTCATACAGAGGCAAGAAAGTTTTCCATCATACTTCTAAATAAAATGCACCCTTCATCTTAACACCCTCTTTAACCACAAGGCAGATATGTAAAATGAAGGGGGGAGAGGGGAGGCAGACTATATATTCTTCACAATAATGACACAGAATTCACATTTAAGTCAAACATAATGCCCTACTGCTGAACTATGCTGAATAACTTATGAACACTTATATGCTCTGTAGGAAAGCCAAACATCCTTCTACTCACAAGTGGATGCCAAGATATAAAAGTTCATACACAAGAACCTAACTTCTTTGAAAATGTCACATTTTCTGTACATTTCATGCAAACTGTGCACAACGTGATAACAATATCTGCAACACATCCCCTTTTCAAGGCGCATCTTTTACAATGAGAGCAGACGAGCTTACAAGAAAGTCTGCAAAAAAGGTTAAAAAGTCTATGGCAACAAAAATGAAAAGAAGATGAATTCTTCCAGCATCTCATTTTTCCTGAAGCAGGGCAGGGATGTTGATATTCCACCCTATAGCCTGGCGATCGAATCCACAAGTGAACAGGTTGCATATTGGGTGGTCTTCACTCCACGCTGAACAACAAACCATTCTTCTGTGACCCTGTGACAGTAGAAATGCCTGCATTAGACCTGGCCACTCCTGGAAGCTATTAGTTTCAACATATCAAAGGCCTTTCAAAGGCCTAAGTTCTCAACTGCATGTACCGTTAATCATTCCTTGCTAGAATAAATCAAGCTGCACGTGCACACAGAAAGAGGCCACAATAATCCTCAAAAGCCATCAAGAACAACAGTGCCGGGGGAGCCCACCAGCCAGCTGGAGCAAGGGCGCAAACTTAAAGTGTCCCCCGTGTTGCTTTCAAGCAGCGTGAGGGGCACTTTAAACTTTAACCCCACTCACTCTTGCTTCAGCTGCCTCGCGGAGCCCGCCAGTCAGCTGGAGCAAGTGTGCGGGTTTAAATGCACCCAAAGCTTTCTTAAGCGCTTCGGAAAGCTTTAATTTGGGATTCCCGAATCTTTAAAAATCAGGTCCGATTTGGGTATTTATCCTGAATCAGAAGCTTGAATCGTACACCCCTAATAGCCAATGCAGAGAGTGATGGTAGAGCATCTGCTTCCCATGTAGAAGATCCCAGGTTCAATCCCCGATATCTCCAATAATGGTCAGGTAGTGGGTGATGTGAAAGACCTCTGCCTGAGACCATGGTGAGCCACTGCCAGCCTGAATTTGATGGATCAATGCTATAATTCAGTATAAGGCAGCTTCATGTGTGTCTCTGATCTGCCCCATTTCTATGCTTTTAATGCAAATATTCCCAGGGCATTTTACCTCCAATGACATAAAGATTTTAACACATAAGATGATGCATGCATTCTATGTTTATTGTCAAGAGGACTGGGCAAAGAGGAGTCATGATCAGTTTGAGAATCATCATCATCATTTATTTGGAAGGTAGATAACCTACCTTTCTATTATGAATAATACTCAAGCTGATTTACACCTTTTTCCACACTGTTCAATGCAAACTGAAGGCTGTCAGGGCATGAGGCAAGAATATCTGGGGGAGACAGTGTTTGATAGATATGGGGATGGAGAGCCTCAGACAACACCCAGGCTGGGAACTAGCCTGCAGCACTGGACGATTGCCTTTTACAACCTGGTGTGAAAACAACAACACCTCTTTGATCTGTTAATGCCCCTCTATTGGACTAGAGGAATGGGGGGCTCTGAAAGTCCAGAATCACAAGCCCTGGTTGGTTAATCTACATAGTCCAACTAGGTGAACTCCTGAAGAAGTGCTGTCCCTTTGTGTGTGTGCATGAGATGGGAGACCTGCACTTCCCCTTTTGGTTCAGCAAGAGCCAGAAGCCATGGAACATGTAAGATCCTTTTAGCTAGCAACCTTGTCTCTCTTTCCTTTCATTTTCTTAGACTGCATGCTTCTCTGTATTCCTGTATTTTGTGTTAGAGAACGATGATGGCGCTATCAAAAAAGCTGTACAGAAAGTGGAGCACAATCCTTTACAGGCCAGAACTGAAATTCAAAACCTTTAAGCTATTGAGCCTGTAGAACTGCCATATGGTTAAAAAAAACCCTTCATCTTGCTGTAGCTTTGAGCACAACTTTTCTTCAGTTTGTGGAAATTAGAATCTCATTCCAAGAGAAGGTATAGATAATATCATACCTGGGAATTCATTCCATGGGAACAAATAGGACTTACTTTCATTTTAAAAAGTGTTTAGGACAGGAATGTAAGATGACAGGCTCTCTGTTATCTGAAGGAACATCCCGATGAGAAGGACTGATTTGTTTTTGAAAGCAAGACTTGAGAGACTGCAGTTCATTCATCTCAAATAGCTGGAGGGAAGCATGGGTTGTACTTGTGTAGTGTAACACACACACACCACCCATTGGAAATATCAGAATTGTTCTGAGGCACTTCCTTGGTAGTATATTTAATAAGTTTAACAGAACAACAACAACAACATTCGATTTATATACCATCCTTCAGGACAACTTAACCCCCACAAGAGTGGTTCTTTCCACCAATTATAATGACTATTTGCCCATATAGAGAAGATCCAGTCCTGTTCAATACGTGACAATATGTCAGCTGCAAGAAGAGGTCACCCGGGATCAAACACTTCCAGCAATATCGTCCAGTGAAGGTCATTTGAACAACACCCTGTGAACAATTTGACTCGTGCAAAAAACAGACATGCAGAGCCACGAATCTCTCTTTATGTATGCAACTAAAACATTCCAGTACCTGTCTGTTGCTGCGAGGTAGCCGTGCTAATCGTACTCCAGACATGTCAAATAATCTAACCTGTCGGTTGTCATGTGGAAGGGCAATGATTCTTTGGCCGACACAAACGTTAATCCTGTACCAGAGAGATAAAGGTAGGTTAGGGACCGAAGGATGAGCCTGACAAATGAGAACTGACAGTTCTTCAAGCTCACTGAAAGTGATTTAATTGAAGGATTTATATTGTACACATTTCATGCAAATCCATATTACCTTTTTTTCCCCTTGCAAAGAGTTAAGGCACTGGAGAAAGATTTATTTCCTTTAAAAGGTGGTGCTGATGGTGATGTGTTGCAGGGGGAGATTTCTCATTCTCCTTGATCATTCAAACTCATACTGCTGTCACCAGCATTGGGATAGTTCCTCTGGCTGAGATCAAAAGTGCTTTATTGGTACACAAGGGGAATTTTATGGGGTCTTCCACTGCACAGCGGCCACTGAAGATCAGGGGAGTCCCCAAGCAGGCTTTGATGTAGCACAACGGCTGCTACCAAAGAACTCCACACCCTTCTCCCTTCCAGGGTCACAGGATGACTACAGTGCATGTATGTGTTCCTCGGAGCCAGGACTTCATAAATAAAATGCTGTTTATCATCACAAACAGTTAGGATCAAACTACATGTGACCTTTCACTGTTCCCCGAGGTTTTTCTCTTACAAAATGCAACTATGGGTACCAAATCTTGAGCACAAGAGCAGCATGCAGCACAGGATGGCTTCTTAAGTTTTCACCCTCTGGCACATTTTTTGGTAAAACAAAAACAAAAAAAACACCTGTCTTTGCAGCCATGTCCTTTCCAGAGGAAAAGATGCAGGAATGCACAACTGGGTGTGGAGGGAGGTTTAAGAAGCCCGCTTCTCAACCTCTCCTGATTTTCCTTGTTAGACAGCAGATAAATTTTGAAGAAAAAAGATCACAAGCGATCATTATGCAAAACTGATCATCACATGTAGTTTGGTCCTTAGTAGCTTCAAGGCAATTCAGCTAAGTCATAACTGCTGTCCCTGCTCATGAAAACTCATAAAATATTTCTGTAACATGAGCACTTTGATGTGATTTAAGTTTTTCTTGGATCTGTTAAGATTAAGGAGCCTAGACTGATTTTACTTTGATGATCAGAAGGCATACAGAGCTGTTCCAGGGATAAAGTCAAACTACTTTGGTCCTGAACTCACTGTCCAGAAGGAAGAAGCGAGAAGGAAGAAGCGAGGCAACCGTAAACTGAGATCTTCGGAGAGAGTACAAATACACACATTCAAGGTGGCAGTGCGCTAAGAGTGCACGGTGAACCTAACGAGACCTGCCATTTTTAGAATGGTGTTCTGCATGAATTCCAACCCGAAGGCCTCCAGGCTGCCCGGCTCAGCCTTGGTGAGATATTTCACACAGGAAGAAAGAGGAGCTCTAAGTAAGTTGGATTCCAACTTGAAATTCAAAACTTGGGCATCAGTTTGAACCCTTGGTTTAATTTGTGGAAGTTAGCCAACACCTCCCACATTTAATCTCATGGCTTTGCTTACCTGTTCACTGCAGAATCTGTACGGATAGTTGCAATAGGCGATCGCATATTTTTCAAGTCCCAAACTTTCACAGTACGGTCATCACTTCCCGAAACAACATTATCCCCCACAGTGAAAACTGCTGAAGTCACAGTACTAAAGGGGCAAGAGAGGGATATGGAGCCACAGTTAGCAATGCTACCTAATATATACCTGCCAAACCCCAAGTCCATCTGCAGGTACTCTCCCCTCTGGAGGAAAGAGCTTGGAAGTCAGAGTATGTTCAAATCGAATGTTCTCAGTGGTAAAGCATGTACCATGAAAAGCATACAGAAAGCCCTGGATTCAATCCATCGTGACTTGCAGCAGCAGTTGAGAAATACATTTCTCTGCCTGGAGAGCCCCTGGCAGCCAAAGGAGATAACAGAGGCTGACCAACGGTCTTACTTGGTATAAGGCAGCTTCATAGGCTCCACTGCTGCGGCCCAGAAGAAATTAACCCCTATCCCCATAAACAACCCATCCCCACATATATCTCTAACACATGGCAACTGCATTTATTTAAATTGCCATCAGCTGCTTGCATAACCAATCTTGGCTGAAAAGTCAGGCATAAAGAATAAACTTGTATGGCGGAAAGAGCAGATGATGTCAATCTTGTATGTTACATAGCTGAATATCCCAAATTTAAGAACATTTTATCACCTTTTCCAAATCTGAATTATAATGGCCAAGTCAAGGAAGCTGAAAATATTTAACCCAATGAACCAGGGGCATGCTTACTGATAAATCTGAAAAGGCCTGGAATTTTAAGCCCTTCCTTCTGTTCTTGTCTACAAAGCCTTTAGTTCCTTCCCACCTATACCATTTACTAACAAACCATTTCCTTCTCGCTCCTGCTTCATTACGGTGCTTCTCAGCTCAATTGCTATGGATCGCGTTTAATGACCTAGCCTGCATAGCTTGGGGGTCACATACATCAATTGCTTGGAATTTAGTAATTTTAATTTAAGGTGTCAAGTTGCTCCTGTCACTTCTATTGTACTGTGAGAATTTGATTTCATGTCCTATTCAGCCCACTGATTGAGATTAGTATTCTCCAAGTCACAATGGACTAGCATGTGCAAGCCCTCTTAATTTAAATTGACATCAAATTAAACTCTAATTAGATCCAAACACCATTGTATCAGTGGCACAAAGTTTTTTAATGCGGTATGAGCGTGCCACTGAGGTGCCCAGGGTAATTACGTGGCACGAATGAAAGGTCTCCACTCAAAGCCTTCTGATTCTTAGGCTCCCAACGCCAAATTATGCGTGCCTGTGTGCCCAAATTGCTGGGTGAGGCAAAAATGCTTAAGAATAGTCATTGAATCCATGGAAGATCTCCAAAAATCAACACACACACAACCACAGCCGCAAGAATGTCTAGCCTCCTGGGATATCTGAGTGACAGAGCATCGCATACTGAAATATTCATGCCAACGAAGCATTTTGCGGTTCTACAACACATGACAATAGATTTGATTCTCTCATCATGCATTAAAATTATTCAGTTGGTTAATATTTAAAAGCTTGTATTTCCAAGCGACTTTCAAACCTCTGTACTCTTCAACTTCTGCTTCAAAAACTGGACGCTTTTTTGCAGTTCCAATCCTGACATATATCCCCAAAGGTGCAGTGTGGATTACATGTTTTAAACGGGTAGAAAAGACATTCAGCCAGTGTGGTGTAGTGGTTATAGTGTTGGACTAAGAACTGGAAAACCTGGGTTCAGATCCTCTCTCTGCCATGGAAGCTTGCTTTGTGACTTAGGGCCAATCATACCCTCTCAGCCTAACCTGCCTCACAGGGTTGTTGTGAGGATAAAATGGAGAAGAGAAGAATGATGTAAGCTGCTTTGGGTCCCCGTTGGGGAAAAAGGCAGAGAGTAGATGAAATAGGTAGAAGTTAACTTTTTATTAACTGAATTCTTTGCATCTAAATGTTAGTTTAATACACAGAGGTGTAGCATTGGCTACTGTAATACAAATATTCACGACAGTGCTCAGCAGTGCCCTTGCATTCCAAATTTACAGTGAGCACCTCCAATCAACAGTGGCCCCACCCACCAAATTGGGGGGGCTGCTAGGATTTCCCAAATCAAAGTGGAAACCAAGGGGCATGTGCTAATCTAGCATTTCTGTGCCTATGCTCACTTCCGTACGCTGCATCCAACCCCTGTACCAGACTTCTAAGTTCCCACTCACAGGTAGTAGCCAAGTCAGGTGGCATATATGCTGGCATTGCCTCCTAAAAGACTGGATGGCCCATTTACTTTTTGTTCCTGAGCTGCAATGCACCTACTTAAGGTCTTTGCCTACATAGTGGCAAAGGATGACATGTGAATATAAGGAGATGCCTTCTGCTACAGACTCAGGCGGCTGCTCCAACACCATGAGCAGCCCCTGCGTGGTTTCAGAGGTCTTTCCCATTGCTATACGAGGTCCCATTGAAATGGCAGGGACTAAACAAGAGACCGAGCCATTTCTTTGCCTCTTTTAATGTTCACTCAGGATTGTGAACACTTTTAACAGGTTACTTAAAAAAAAAAGAATAACTTTGTAATTAACTTTTTAACAAACTTCCCTCACTCACTAGAGTGAATTATTTAGTCACGATTTTATGGAATGTGGGTACCACAAGTCTACTCAAACCACAGGTGAAGTCAGGCTCTAGAGCCATCATTTCCCCTTTTTGTACCAGTTACTTCTTACACAGTCATGAAGCACATCCCGCAACCAAAAACATCCAGGAATAAGCATCAGCATGGAATTGTTTGTCATTTGCATGCAAAGCAGCTGCTCTGCCAACAGCCCTGAATATTCTGTGGCCATCTCAAAGGGCAGATGAAGTGCTTCAAAAAGCTGCACAATACTAACTCGGTTCAGACATTCAGACAAATCTCACCAGCCACAGCATTATGGCGCTGTTTAACATCAGAACTGTGTACTCAGAAATCCCAGAGGCATACATACTTTCACCTGAATATCAAACCCATTCATGTTTTTGTACTATTTATCTTCCCTTTTATCCTATTTTGTGGTTGCCACTCTGTTTTCCCGAACTTGCTCCATTCTGACATTGTGCAAGTGCGCAACTGAACAAATCTTGGGAGAGAAGATAAAGCAGTCAAAGTAACAGGACATCCTGAAGCATAACCCACCCAACACACATTGACGGAGATAGGGAAAAAAATGTACAATTGCTGCAAGTTGGACAGAAGACCAGATGGCCAACATGGCAAATGCAAATCAAAGACACATATCTTGTACTGAAGACCCTTCCAACGTTTGCAGAAATAAAGATGCATTGAATCTGCAGCCAGCTGTAAATAAGCATCTGGAGATGAGGCCGATAAACCAGAAGAAAGGCCTGGAGGCTAGTTTCCATCTTCAATATCATCAATCAATATATCGAATTCTCAGCATGGCCAAATCTGTGCATGCTTGAATCTGGAGACTGGAGCCATAAACAAACAAAACAGATCTTTCTACAAATCTGAAAAGCACCCCAGGTTTGCAGAAAAATCTGGAATGTTTAAGGGAAAAAAACACTGGAGGAGTACCTGTAGTTTTAAGAAATGGGTGCCCTCAGTGGCTGTTGCTAGGCAACCATAACATTTCTATCAGGAAAAGGGACCGGGAGGGACCATTTCCAGGGCCTTTTTGGTCTTTGGGGGAGGACTCCAATTTGCTGTCACCTGACTTACATGACTCACCCAGGCCTACCTGCTCGCTTCTGTTCTACAGCAGCCAGCCCATGAAAAACAGTGTAGTGCAGTGGTTAGTTTCAGACTGGAATCTGGGAGACCCAGTTTTGAATCACCATTCTGCCTTGGGCCAGTTATGTATCAATAAATACAGCTGAAGTGGGGGGTCAGGGTTTTCCCAAGGAAAGGCTGCCAGAGGGAGGAAAAGAAGGAAAACTGAAGGGAGGGGGGAAAGATAAAGGTAGGTTGGCTGGTAGGTGGTGAGGAGAGAAGGGAGCAGGAAATGGGGAGAAGCTGTGGGGACTTTCAGGAAAGGGAAAGAGGAAATCATTGGGAAAGGAAAAATGAGATGCCCCCCTACAAGTCCCTGCAGCTCTTCCACTTGTGTTTGAACTATTTCTCAACCTTCTGTCTACGAGTTCAATTTCTAAAAGACCTTCATCCTCCCCCATCAAACAGAATAAAAAATGAAGTCCACTCCCAGGTGACCTGAAATCTGAAGCTGAGATTGTTAACAGCGATGTGCTGAAACCTACAACCAAACAGGAAAAAACAGCTTTGCTTACATCCCTCTTGTATGAAGAACCCTATCTTCAAAGGAGGGGGGGGGGGCTCAGAGTCTTTTTTCATAATTATGTTTTAAACTTTACATTTCTCATATTGTGGAGAATCAATCTGTCTGTGAACAGATGTGTTTATTGATGGAGGATGGTTACTATTAAAGGGAAGAAGAATTCTCAGGACTGCATCCTTTAAGAGGAATGTTATGGTCTTCTCTTGCGGTCTGTTGAAAATCATGATAAAAAATGGAATAAACTGTTGAAGGAGTGGTTCACTATATAACGTTAAGTCAAAGAAATATCCCTCAAAGCACTGAAAATGTTGTCCTATAAGCTGTCCAGAGGCAGGCCAGGAACATTCTTTTCCTCACCCTTGTAATCTTTCTGGAATACACATCATCTTTAAAAACCAGGGAAGAGCAGCTGTCTTAATATGCTGTGGCAAGGAGGCTTGTGACATCTTAAAGACTCACTCCAATTCATGGCCACATTTGAAACTTCTTCTCCCTTGAATTGAAATCTAGATTAGCCAAGTCAATAAGAACGGGAATCATCTCTTATATACTATTGTCTAAATGGTCAGTAGCCAGCAAAGAATAGCTGAGCCTGACCCACCAACTGCTACGGAGCTAGCAACTAAAGCCTGTTTATTTCGTTTGGAAAATTTAGTGTTTGAACACGTTCACTTTTTAACCCTATTTCACAGAATGGTGGAGGATGATGTATGAAGAGAAAGGTAGGGTGTAAATCAAGTAAATAAATACTTCGTAAATAAATGTGTTCACATTACTGTGTGTGTTATGTACCATCAAGTCGCCTCCAACCTACGATGACCCTATGAATGAAAGACCCCCTAAACTTCCTATGATTAACAGACTTGTTCAGATCTTACAAACTGGAGGACGTGGTTTCTTTTACTGAGTCAAGCCATTTTGGGTCTTCCTCTTTTCCTTCCACTTTTCCTAGCATTATTGACTTTTCCAGCGAGTCTTGTCTTCTCATGATGTGACCACAGTACAATAGTCTCAGTTTTGTCATTTTAGCTTCTAAGGAGGCTTGATTTGATCTAGAACTCACTTATTTGTATTTTTGGCTATCCATGGTATCCACAAAACTCTCCTCCAGCACCACATTTCAAATGAATCAATGTTCTTCCTGTCAGCTTTCTTCGTTGCCCAGCTTTCACATCCATACGTAGTAATGAGGGATACCATAGTTTGGATTATCTTGATCTTGGTCCCCAGAGAGACGTGTTTATCTTTAAGGATACTTGGCCGTTATCTTCACTACTGAGTTCCTGGATATGATGGAGCGCGTGGAATATTGCTAATGCCACAATAAATGTGCTCATCTTTCAGGTCAGATACTTTTCACTGTTTTTAAAAACTGTCTGCTCCTACACACACCACCAAACACCTTTATTTAAATGGGCAGGAAAGATCCCCATGGATGGTTCACCGAAAAAGCAAAATCCATGGAACAAGGTCAATTACGGCCAACCAAAATGACATAAAACGCGGCGCAAGCTTTCCAGCTCATCAGAACTCTTAATCAGGCTAGATGTTACCCCCCAAAAAATTTAAAAATGAAGGAGGGAAAAAGCAGATTTTCCAGATCAAAATCTTAAGACTCTGTTTACAAGTTTTCTCTAACTTAAAATCCTGTGAATTTAAGTCCACTAAGAAGGGCAGCTCAAAGCAGTGCATTAAAGGAGCGCATCTCTATTCTGCCCTAGAAGGGAAAATCCCTTTGGTTTCACTGCAACTTTCAATTGCCTCAATTTGTGGCCCTCTGAGATTAGAACAACAATACAGGAACAAGAACAAAGTCAAGTTTCTTGCTTACAAACTAAATTGAGGCTTGAACTCAGAGTTAATGGAAAGCAGGGGGCTAACTACAGCATTTGGCTAATGCACTGGCCTCTTGTTTGGAGGCTTAATGACAAAACACAGACACTGCCCAAAGCTCACCCTGAGCTGATTCTGGAAAGTTTAAATAAGGAACTGGGGAAGGGAGGGCAAATTAACATCTCCCACAGTCCCCCCTCCCCTCCTCCTCTCAATCCTGGGTCTTCTAGCAGCTGTAGCCAAGTTAAAACTGTGGTTAACATCCCCTCGGCTAAATTAACGAAAAATGTCAACAAAAGATCATTAGACTCCGTGTTAATGGAACGCTAAAAGGCATTAGGCTTTTAATAACTCAAGAGTGGATGACAGGTATCTCTGGGCATTAGAAAAAAAGTTGGCAAAGAAACAATAGTCTTGTGACACCCTTAAACTGTGGGTCCCCCACAGGGAGTTTGGTGTGCTACTACCGTTCTCTGGAAAAACTTCAGACTCTGCCAAGCCCCAGCAAAACTCATTTATCTTGTCGTAGCGAGCAGCCGAGCATGTACTTCCAGCTGACAGAGTGGCATTTTCTCACCACACACCACTGCCTGATCTGGAACATTCTGCTCCCTCCGTGGGTCTCAATCAACGGAAATACTGTAATGCTAGCACTCCTCATTAGGACTAACAGCTGTCTCCCCAGTCACACAGAGACACAAAACTGTTTTGCATAACAATCTGCTGAAATTTCACACTCACAGGGAAAAAAAATATGATGCGGAAGATGCTGGACCATGAAATGCTGATGCGGTGTGCTGCCTGGAACCGCTTCAAAAAAATTAACACTGCAGCGCCCATTTCACTCACACGGCACGGTATTCGAGAGGGTGAGGGCAAGTTGTGAGGAAGGATAACAAGGATTTTGTTACGTTCTGGGAAGAGAGAGACTTACTACTGAATTCTAAAAGAGTTTGGGTAGAAATTGAGGTCAATTTAAACTTTTGTTCAGTGAATATGCTAAATTTTGCTTTAAAAAAACGATAGTACAAAATGAAGAAAAAGGACCCAAAGAAGGGTAAAAACATGTATTGCATGTAACAGAAAGATACAAAATGTGTGTGATGAATACTATGTACAGAAAGATATTTAATTAAGTAGCCAGGCTTCTTAACATCTGCCATTTAGGCACACACAATTCAAAAAGTGCGTAAGAAAAAATACTTATTCAAGCATATATTTAAACAAGAAAAAGGGAATTCTGCAAAAGCATGGACGGAGAGCAGTGTGTGTTCCTGTCCAAAGGCATGTAGGGCTTTCTAAGGGTGAGAAGGAAAACGAAATTCACATTAAGGTTACCTATACTAGGAACCAAGGGAAGCTCAGCCAATCCTAAGTTTCTTGCCAAGAAGTTAGAATTAATCTTTTTTCATTGGCATACTATCATCAGGAAGAGATGATGGTTGTGACTGGAAGAACTAAGAAGTGGCAACAAATAAACAGGACTAGAATCTTTGTTTAGAGATGTCTGGAGCTAACAGCCCCACCTACTCAATGAAGGTAAAAGCGAAACGGGAAAAACACGTGGGGCCCATTGCCTAGCAACCATTTCAGAGTCTCCCTCTTCGGAATTAATTACATAGCGCCGTCAACGTGCCTGGCGTTACTTAGAGTTCAAGAAGACTGATACTTGCCTCAAACAGCTTACAGCCAAAAATATAGCATAAGGAAGATAACAAAGGGAGAGGAGGGAAGAATATATATTCACTTCAGGCCACAATTCAACAGGAAATTAATGAGTTAAGCCAAATGCTTCTTGACGAGAGATTTCCAGAAAATCAAAGAGGCAGCAGCATGCTGGTGTTGGGAGAGGGAGTGCCAAGCGGAAGGGGCAGCAAGGGAGTAAATAACAGAGTAATTTGAGGGAGCAAGAGCCCTCGGGTTGGGCTGAAAGAGCAAAGGTCACAGGCAGGGAAATACCAGTATCTGATCAGATTAATACGTATTAATAGCTTTACTGCTATTTTACTGCTCTGTGTTTTACACACACAGAGCTGAGTTACTGAGCGCTCAATGGTACATGCATCTGACTCCCAAGGATTTAGCGGCAAGAAAAATCTAAAAAATATCAGTGTTCCAACAGTCTCATCGAGAATTAACTTGCAACATCATACAATACAGAAAACAGCAACTGCCCATGGAATGAACACAAAACATCACACTTGTTTTATGGGGAAATGCTCTCTTCTTCAAGTATAAGAGAAGTAAAGCAAGGAGAGGGTTTTTTTATCCCACAGATTCAAAGCAGTGATTGGGGAGGGGGCACCCAATGCATTCAAACAGGGAATAATTCCAATTCTGAACACACAAGAACTAACTGGCGGGGGGGGGGGGGGGAGAAGAGCTGTGTAACCTTCAGGGAATAAAGCTTTCTGTATAAATTACTGATGAAAAATAATGAGACACCCCTTACATGGGAAATTCTCTTCAGATCCCCTTCAGATGCCTTTAATCTTGTAGATGCTTTCTTCCAAGTAGCTTTCTTTCAACTTGCACCTCTCTCTAACATGCAGCGTAATTGCAACTTAGCTACAAGTACACACACAGCTGAGTTTTTCAACTCTGTCTAACACTCTTATATACATTCTCCAACCCCCACCTCCACTGTGCCATCTTTCACTCTTGCTCTACTAGATGCTACGCATTCCTCAAGGCACAACTCAGTTTTTATTTTAATTCACAAGAGTTGCGTTTATTTTTGGATGTGGAAGTTCAGAACCATCGCCTTATTATTCCAACATTTACTTAGCCACAGAAGCAAGCATTTTATATTCCTCCATTCTTATATTCATAAAGGATGTGATTTTATACGAAGGTGCTTGAAAATTCCTACCTAAAAGGTAGCTACAGAGCAGCCAGGTATTTCTTTAAAAAAAACACTCTATGTTGTCAAGTCTGGCTGACTAAGCTTGGAATTCTGTCTCAAAACTATGTATGTCTAACATTAGAGTCGATTTTTCAGTTTTAATACAGAATTAAAGTGCCATCTGCTGGAAATATCTATATCAACAGAACTTTCATTTTAAATTCAGCTGTAAATGTCCATGTTGCAACTGTAAAGATGAATTACTATTGGTACTACCTTGAAAATAACCAAACCACTCACTTTCCCAGAGGTAGTGACTAGAGATGGGCACGATCCGCATTACGATCGGAAAAAAACCACGATAATGGCGATCGCGTGATCGTGACCCGGTGGATCGTGATTGGCCAAGGCCAACGATCCGGCGATCGGGAAAGGCCTGGATCGGGGCGATCAGGCTCGGATCGGGGATCCAGACACTCAGGCGCCAGCAATCTATTCCCCTGGCAACGGAGCCAGGGGAAAGCCTGAGCTCTGTTTGCCCTCCTTCTGTTGCCCTGGAAACCCGAACAGAAGCCCAGCTTTCCTTGATCAGCAAGGCTTCCTTCTGACCACGGAGCAGCAAAGCAGTCACAAGTTGGGAGAAGACACCCAGGGGAGGGAGGGGGAAGGGGGTGTTCTGTAGCCATGGGCACTCCAATCTCATCCCTGCAAACCCTGATAGGCAGCTCTGACGGCCAAACACAGACCTCCTGTGTTGCTGAATGGGACCTGAGGGGAGGCGGGTCGCCGCCACCTCCCCGTGCCCGCCAGGCCTGGCAGCCACCACCACCACCCACCTTCCCACATAGCTGGGAATAGCAGCACGCCCCGCTTTGGCCTCCACGATCCATGGATCGGGAACGGGAGATGCTCGGTGTGGATCATTAATTCGGGATCGTCGCCAGCGCCAATCCACGATCAACTGGATCGTTAATTTTTTTTGGATCATGCCCATTTCTAGTAGTGACTCACCAAACCTATTATTTAACTGTTCCATCATTACATGGCCCTACATTCTACCTGGGATGCCCTGCCTGTATTTGAACCCAACACTTCCCCTCACCTTATGACGTAGATCCTGCCAGAAAAGCTTTTTGTGGATTTATTTTGTACATTCAGCTTTGAGTCATTAAGTGATGTCAGATAAAGGGATATATGCATGCATAGCAGGAGCTACATGATCATTTTTTGCTACAACCCAACATGACTATTCTCAATACAAAACTAAATATCTAGTTTTTTGGCACAGGTTTACAAGCAGAATAAAATAGAGATGGGTAATCAAAAAATTAGAAAAATGTACACAAGTCAACAACTGAAGTTCAAGAATAAAATCACCACCGCACTTTTTCCTTCTAATTAAGCTACAAAACACGTCTCTAGGTTGTCACCCAAGTAAAGTGAGCGTATTATACGTATCATAGGAAGGTGTTGTATTGAGGGGAGAGCAACCTGGTCTACGACAGGCAGCTCACCAACTCCTTGACCTGAGGACCCATTTTCAACCATCACTTCTGGCTTACCTAGATTGAACTTCAGTTTATGGGCCTCCATCTAGCCCATTACTGATTCTAGGCAATGAAACTGACTCACTGAAATTTCAGGATGAGATACTTATTTATTAATTCAAAATATTTACAAGCCTGCCTTTCTCCCCAAAAAGCTGGGATGCAAGGCAAGTAATTAAATATAAAACCCAATCCAGGAACTGGAAATATACCCCCCACCACTTCACTATACAGAAGCGAGCAGCACAATATAAAATGAACCACAGCGGTGGGTCCCTTCTCAAAGATTTGCTGCTCCAGGACCTGCTAGTTGCAGGCTGTATGTCATAGGACAGCCAAACATGGGTTAATGGGTCAAGATGGATGAGTAAAATCATTAGTTGCAATATTTGAGGCCGCGGGGAAATGTGGGCTCTCCCTAAACGACTGTGGAGAGTTACACCCATAAGAGCTTCACCCATAAGCCTCCCCACTCCCACAAGCCCAGCTCTTGTATTTTTGACATGCTGTGCTGGTGAAATGCTGACCTCCCCTTGCTTTTTAACAGTGTCGGTCAGGGAAATGTAGACCTGATCAATGGTATGGGGGCACGGGAAGTTGCAGTATTGCTGAAACAAAGGATAACTGGACATGATCAATGCATGCAGAGAAAATCACTCCCGTGGTCAGTGAAAGACACCTATGAGCTTCATGGTCCTGCTGTTTTTACTGTGAATCTTTCTGCTCACAGACCTGTCATGAGTGAGGCCACTTGTCTGCCTTCTAACCTTTATTATTATTACTTGAAAAAAAATATCCCAGGGCCTTAGCAAGCCGTGTGCTTTTTTATCTCAAAAATGTAGTAACATTCAGTTATGAATGGAAAGGGTCCAATTTCATTTCTTTGATCTGGGAAGAATGACTACGAATGTCCACAAGAATATTTAATATGCTTAAGGCTGCTTAGCAGCCCACTCCTATTGTCCTAGCATGTGCTTCAACTTGCCTAAATCATTTCTCAAAGAGCTACTGTCACAGCTTTTTAAGTGATACCCTGTCTCTTAGAAACTAAGAAGATTGCTTCGGCTACCTCAATCAGAAGTCCTGCTAAAATGGGGGGGGGGGGGGGACGCCATCCTCAGCGTGGTCCAGGCAAGAGACAAGCCAAGGTGATTTGCCACTGCCTTCTTCTATATAGCAACCTGCAACCTCCTTGGTCCCCTCCCATCCAAGTACTAACTGGGGCCGACCTTGGTTAGCATTCAAGTTCTAAGCAAGCTCAGGCTAAGCTAGGCTAATTGAAGTTGTTCTGCTAAATCTTCACACCTCTGGCAGTACGATACTGCACAAGTCTCATGAAGAAAAGATGGTTTCCGATGTCCTGAGATATGGGAGGAAGCTGCTACTGGAAAACCCAACAGCCCATCCACAGAGCAGCACAGTACTGTAACAAGAACCTTAGTGTCAGGCTACGGATGACAGGCTATGGCAGACAGACCCCTGTACCGTTACAGCAAGAATCCAGGTTCTTGGTTAAAAGGCTTTATTCAGGAACCAGATCATTTCCACAGATATGTCCATCAGATTACTCAGAAGCAAGGTAAGCAACTAAGCAGTAACAGCAGGTTGACAGGAATACTCAAGACCTGTGAAAATCATTCTGTTATAGAGCACGATTACACTTCCCCCTTCCCAACCATAAACATAACCTCTGGCGCGAGATTGCCTTGGGAGCTCCTCACATAGTTAGACAACTAGTCTAGACAACTAGGAAAGTACAAGATTAAAGTTGAAACACAGTAAGTCATGAGAATGAATGTTTACAAGGTCAGAAGCCCTGGGAGCTTCAAAGGAACAAGATAAGGCACCTGCAGCTTCATGAGGCCTGTGAAAGCAAAGCAGTTATAGCATTGGCAATATGACATCAAGATGCAGCATTAACAATGGTTCTTAATGACAGCTCATCTGGGAATAATGGCATGGATGGGGTACAGACATGACACTTAGTTTAAAATGTATACAGCCTCACATAATGAGTATCATCTCTTACTTTTTTCTTGGCAACAACACAAAGGTTGTAACTAGGAAGGAGAAAAGGGGTTTCTGAAAGAGTCGCACAATTTTTTTTTAAAGGCAAAACCCAGGGGACAGGTAACTTTTGGCACAAGCACCCCAACACACTTCCCCCTTATAAACCCTAGGAAACAGCTGTCACTTACTCTGTATGGCCCTGAAAGACATTCACAGAATGGATAGAAGGGTCTCTGAAATCCCACAGACGGAACGTCGTGTCGCGAGATGAGGTCACCACAAGACGCTGGGTGGGATGTGTGCAACAATGTGTAAGTTCTTGGTCATGTCCTACAACCACAGATGAAAACACATAAGGCACCAAGAATACACAACACTTCATTTCCACTAAGACTGGACGTGAAAAACATCACAGACAAAATCTACATATTGATGGCCATCAAAATGGCTGCATACTAACATTCAGACGTTAAAACTAACTAGGCAGGGCTAGCACACAGTTCTGGTTGCCCTAGATGAATTAAAGTTTTGCCCTTAATTTTTTTTCTTGCTGTCTTACTACTTATCACCAGATTCCTAGACACTTTCATTAACTGATCTGACTCACTGTTTTATCTGCCACTCTTCAACAATCCCACAAGCACAACTTATTCTACATAGTTATGCCGAGCACTGAGATGAAAATGGACAACCTGACTTTAATAAATACACATGGATGGCGAGGTACAGATATACTCTAACTGCAGAAGAGCAGGTTACCCAACCAACAAGCTGCTAGCAGTGCAGTCCGCAAGGCAGGCATCCCTGGAATTCTGGAACCCTAGTTTGTTTTTACAGCTTGAAAGGTGTGACCAGAAAATTTATTTCCTTTATATATAGTCCACCTTTCCTTTATATATAGTCCGCAGATTACACAGCATAATTGATAACAGTCCATATGAAGAGACATCTAATAAGCACAGCGTAGGTCAATGCAATCAATACAAAGAGACACTGAATGACCTATGGATTAGGATTACCAAAATTTGAATGAGCATAGCATATTATTCAAATGCCAGATAAGTTGTTCAGGCTGGATCCAGACTAAATTTTCCGCTCAGAAGGCATTTATGTTACTGGAAGGGAACATTCCTGCCCCCCGCCCCGATTTGCCCCCAGTTCTGCTCCTGGAGGACAAGGGACCCTCAGGAATAGCGTGAGAGGGCTCTGCAGCAGGAAGAAGGAATCGATGGAAATAACCCAACCCATTCCCTTGGCAGAAAGTTTAGTCTCGTTCCAGCCCTTTGTATTTTGAAAAAATTGCTGCTAGAACCCTCAAAGATGCTTCAGCACTGGCCATCTCAAACCCAAAGCCAATGTTCTTAGGGCTGCAAGATCACAGAGCTGAAAGAATCTAGAAATCACCTAGCCCATCCCACCTGCCTTTGGTAACCTACACAGACTTCAACTTCCCACAGATTAACCCACACCTGTTTGTCGCCTGTCACTGGCAAACAGAGCAGCCGCACATAAGATTTCCTCACTGGTGTCTACAGTCAAGGAACAGTTTAAAAAGATGCCTTCCACACACTACCTGGTGGGTGGGGAATCTAAGTTAAACTTCCCATAACTGGGAAGAAATGCTTTATTCAGCATGAACAAAGCCACTATAGTTCTCTTTATCCTCTAGAAACATCAACCTCATTCAACACTCCATCCTGAGTACTTCTGGTATCTGTAACTGCTCCCCTGTTGATCCTAAGAGAAATGCAGAAGACGACCATGATTTTTTAAAAAAACCAATGAACCACAATCTACAAACCAAATTACACAGAGTTCTTCATCAGGCAGAAGCTTGTCCATTTACCCATTTTGCCTTTCTCATGCTTACTTATGGGAACCTTTGACAGCACATCACACATTGCCCCAGAGGATGCAAAGCTTCCACTGTTCAGCCATGGAGTCACTGGGTGGCCTTGTTCTAGACACTTTCTCCTGGCTTAGCCTACCTCACAGAATTGTCACTGAGGATAAAGGAGAGGACAGGAGAACTATATAAATTGCCCTGAGCTTCTTGGAGAAGAAGCAGGATACAAATGCATGAACAGATAAAGCTTCTGTGATTGATACATGGAGCAGAAAGCAACTGTGCAAGAAATCTACGGGGGCTAAAAACCGCATTAGTGACTTAATGTTTGACACTAAAGATCTCAAGTTTATGGATACATATTCTGTATGAGCAAATAACCTCTAGTCATTTCTAATTAACATACCACAGTTATCAAAGGCTACAAAAGTTTGCCTCAATAAAGACAAAAGAAATCCCTTTGCATTGCAACTGTGTAAAGGATGATTCATTTATTTGCAGCTACAGCGTATAGACCCTGGAATCACAGAGACAGCAGGAGGGCACCCAGCATTTTGAAAGCTCACATTCATAATCATTTGTGGGATTACTCTCCAAGACTTCCCAGTAAATAACATGTGCGGATTTCTAAGCTCCCTAACAGTTGTGCGTGGAAATTGAAACAAGCGTAACAGAGCAACAAATACCTGTCAGAGAGTGCACAAGTTCAGATGTCTCCACATCATAGAGGTTTGCTGTCCTATCCCAGGAAGCTGTCACAGCTTGCTTCCCTCCAACCAACCAATCCGCTGCTATGACCACACCTTGATGACTTTTTAGGGTGGTTAAAGGAGCCCGGATGGTCGGGCAATCGCTAGAACCGTCTCCGTCTCCATCAGGTTCATCTTTATCAGAAAACTCAACTTCATCTTCTCCAGACATTTGCTGTTAATTTTGAGAATACATAATATGCATTAGACCCGCCCAACTGAATAGAGCTTTCAGTCCAACCAGGGTTGCCGCTTAACACACTGCAAATGCACAGCTTCCCATGATGTATATCCCATATAAAACACATAAGTGAGAGAGCCTCCGGAGAAGCAGAGAGGGGGCACTGGGAAGGGAAGCATGATTTCTTCGGGGAGTTTAAAACAGTGAAGTACACAACTGTGAAATAAACAAGGGTCTTGGCAATAATACCAAGTATTCACAAACGGCTCAATACAGACGATGCTTTTTCAAAAATCAGCAAACTCATGACTTACATTGCAGTCTGCAGTAGGCTGAGGGGTGGGCAACTGGACCATATACCTCCAGATATGAGCTGTCTGATCTCCCGACGCTGCAGAGCAAATAAGGAAAACAGATTCCACGCTCACTTGTGAAAAATGCTGCATTTACCCAAATGAAAGGCTACGGTTATTTCCAGGTGTACCAGTTAAAAAAAAAGGGGGGGTGGGGGAGTGGGAGGGAGTTTCATTTTACAGTCACATACAAGTTACAAGTGTGTACTGTACACTAATATAAAAACCTTTGTGTGTAAGATTGAGGGGTGTCTTACATGCTGGGTCGTAACACATTGCCACATTTCACTGGCAGTGGGTAAACTACAGGCAGACGGCTTTCTGAAAGACATCCCAAGTTTGAATATTATTGCCAATACAAGTAAAGCCGTGGCATCCCGACTCCAGTGGCAGGAATAGTCTGTGTGTCACTATAGTGCTTACACTGGGGGAAAAACACTGCTCAAGGCATAGTAAACCGATTATACTTTGCAATATTCTCTGAACTAAAAGCCTTAGGACTGGGGGGAGTAGATAGGATATCCTACACAGGCCAGAAATACACACACCAAAATATTATGATAATTTCTCAATCAAATAATTAGACACCTTTTTAAACATTCTGGAGTCTACTGATAAAATTGTAAACCCCCGTCTTCTCTCACACAAAGACAGAGTATGGCTGAGACAAAGAGGAAGAAACCTCGTGCCAAACATTTGACAGAGCAAGACAGGAGGCAAACAAAGAAGTACAGAGGAAAAGCTGACAAAGGGAATAAAATGATCAAGCTACTCAGCAAACACACGCACGCAAAACAACTGACAAGGGAGGGCTACTGCGTTTACCCCAAAGGACTACTAAGGTTTTTTTTTCCAGATGTACCATAAAAATAGAGGGGGTCGTCTTATATTTGCATAAAAGTTACAGCCATATACAGTAATTTGAAAGCTATGTATAAACACTGCAGAGGAGATGGAAGGCACCTTACATACAGGATTGTCTTCCTTTTGGGTAAACACAGGTAGTTTGTTCCAAAGTATTGCTATTAACAGAAGAAGCACAAAATATTTACATACCTGTAAGACCGACTTGTTCCGTTGGATGGAACTTTATGGAATTTACTGTGTTAACAGACAATACACAATAATTAGAACAATAAGGCCATTGCAAGAAATCATCACACATACAGTCATCTCTTAATACTGCCTTAATACACAGCTTACCTGATCCAGCATGCCCGACGTATTTGACAAGGCACTTCCCTGTTTCTATGCTCCACAGCAGGGCAGTGTGATCTGCAAAGTGTTACCAAAGAGGATCAGGATATGACTCTCAAAAGATGAATATGTTTCAGCTAAAGACATCGCAAGCCAGAGATTGAGAAAGAAAATATCCACCCTGTCTGGACTGGAGAGCACTTGCAGGCATGGTTTGCCTCCAAAGGAGGTTAAAGTTTTACATATAATTGTTAGTGCAGAAATCAGAAAATCTCTCACAAAGAAGCAGCACAATTCCTGTTCTTGGGACTCTTGCTGGGGAAGAGACTTCAGTACTTCATAGGGTCTAACACTTAGAACTGATTCACACGTGCATCCGCACCTCTCGATTCCTCGGTGCTTAGTGACTTGTAAGCTGAATGCGTGAACTGACTCCCGTAAACTTTAGGTGATCAACATTCTCTGTGTCTGGCTTATAACTGCTCTTTCATTCATAAAGTCACCACTTCATGCAGCAGTCACCTTGCAATGAACGTGCGCATGTGAACCAGCCTCAGCGGATTCTGAGGTGTTGATGCGGGAGCACCGACTCTCCCTGAAACAAGCCTCACTACTTTTTTTGATGTCCAGCAGATGGCACTAAAGTATCTCAGACTACTCATTTTAATCAAAAAGGAAAAAAACACCTTCTTTCAAAAATCTGCTAAATTAAATATGTAGAGGGCCCTTATTCTAGTTGCCAACATATTTCAGACTGCAGGATTCACATACAGCCTAATACAAGAAATGTCCTAGGAAAAAAAAATTGCCATGGAAATGGTTTAAATTAAGGATTAGAAAAATGTTTGAAAGGGGCACCCCCCCTCCCACATTCATGGGTCTGCCTTTTTAATGTATGAAGTGGGGGGGGGCAACGCAAAAGGAGCACATAAGCAAGGAGAGCAGAGCCTTGCCCTCCACGTTATCTCCTTGTGCTTGGTCTCTGCATGGTTCTGAATTTGTGAATGAACTCAGTTTCAGCACTCTCACGCTGAATAAAGGTGAGATGTACTTTAGAGACTAAGAAAAGGCGGCAAAACTAAAAAGGCATCTTCTTTTATTAAAATGCCCTAACCTGGATAGCCCAGGTGAGCCTGATCTTGGTAGATCTCAGAAGTTAAGCAGGGTCTGCCTTGGTTAGTAATTGGGTGGGAGACCTCCAACAAGGACCAGGGTTGCAGAGGCAGGCAATGGCAAACCACCTCTGATAGTGTCTTGCCATGAAAACCCCACCAGGGGTCACCATAAGTCAGCTATGACTTGAGGGCACCACACACACACACACACAATTAAAATACCAGAAAAGAATGCAAAAGAATTCCAGAATCTGAGTTCTGTCTCAACTAACATAATTAATCTAATCCCTCTTAATTCTTGGTAATAGTTTTCTGAAACTGCATTTTAATTGTTCAGAGGAAAACTGGAAACTAAAATACAGTCATTGAGTCTAGAAGAGTAAATAGTTAATCCAAACAATTAATTTAGCCATGGATACTTGACTACAGAATCAATTGCTCTGGCTAAGTACCCAAGTCCTAAGCTAGACAGCAAGATGTTACAGTCCACCAAGCTGTCAAACAAAACCCACCCATTTCTACTTAGCTGGACTGAGTTCTCTTTAACAAGACTAGACTTGGGGTGGGGTGCCTGACTGATATATGATAAACGAGAGGAGTGACAAGTGGAGTCCCTCCGAGATCTGTCCCGGGCCCGGTTTTGTTCAACATTGTTATAAAAGTGGAAAAGAGCAAGAGTCCTGCAGCACCTATAAGACTAACAAAATTAGTGGTAGGGTATGAGCTTTCATGAGCCACAGCTCACTTCTTCAGATACCTGAAGAAGTGAGCTGTGGTATCCGGAGAAGTGAACTGTGGCTCACAAAAGCTCCTACCCTAACACTAATTTGTTAGTCTTATAGGTGCTACTGGACTCTTGCTCTCTTCTACTGCTACAGACAAACACAGCTACCCATCTTGATCTATCTTTATAAAAGACTTGGACGAAGGAATGGAAGGGATATTCATTAAATTTATAGATGATACTAAAATGGGAGGGGTAGGTAATACCGTAGAAGATAGCGTCAAGATTCAGGATGATCTTGACAGGCTGGAAAACTCAGCTAAAACTAATAAAATGAGTTTCAACAGTGATAAAAGTAAAGCTCTGCACTTAGGTAGGAAAAACAAACACCTGATTATAGGATGGGTGAAACTTGTCTCAACAGTAGTACATGTGAAAAGGATCCGGGGGTCTTTTTTTTGTGTGTCTAGATCTAGGGGTCTTAATAAACCATACACTGAACATGAGTCGGCAGTATGATGCTGCAGACAAATGAGACTTTGAGGTACAGGGTCCAGATCACACAAAGCAGCTTTATTGCTTGGCTCTTGAGGGTTGCTCCAGAGGGTTGGATCAGAACCAACAGGTTAAAATTAAACCAACAGAGGTTTTGGCTAAACATTAGGAAGAACTTCCTGATGGTCAGAATAGTTGCTCAGTGGAATAGGATTCCTCAAGAGGTGGAGGGCTCTCCTTCTTTCAAGGTCTGTAAGCAGAGGCTAGATGACCATCTGTAAGCAATGCTGATGCTAGGACTTAGATCTGAGAAGGAAGACAGGAAGGGTGGGCCTGTGCTCAGCTCTCGTGGCCTTTTCTTATGTGTCCAGGGAAATGCCAAACACCGTTCTGTGGTCAGGAAGGAATCTTCCTCCAGGCCAGATTGGCCAGGGATCCTGGAGGTTTTCTGCCTTCCTCTGGGCACTGAGCAGAGGTCACTGGAGGAGTGGGGGGTAGCTGAGAATTTCCTGCATTGTGCAGGAGGTTGGACAAGATGACCCCAGCTCTATGATCCTACAAGACACAGAAGCTGGAGATTAAAGCCATAAAGGAAGCCTTTGAAAAGACATGAGCACATGTCTTTTCACAAGCTCCCTTTGCTTTGATGCGCTGTTGTTTTGATGCAACAAAAGTCAAGGCCTAGAATGAGAACATGAATTGTTTTAGTACAGGAGTGGCCAAGTTCTTCAGCAAGGGAGACAACCAAACTGCTCAAGGGCAGAAGTGCCATCCACAATGTTCTTGTTGTTAGATCTTCTACAGTAGTTTCTCTAGGAAAGAGGTCAGCCCTGCACTGGAGAATGTGAGAGCACCATCTCAATCACAATATGAGAGGACTCTCCAGGAGGGCAAGCTAGAAGTGAACTATTTCTCAGTTTGCACAGGGACAGTAAAAATAAAAAAATATGGCAGAGAAAAGGCTATGTATAGACTTCTAATTAGCCATAACCAGCCTAGCAACCCTTAAACATAGAACACACAGTAATGAAGATGGCAGAAGGCTATTACCAGCAGATGCAGTCCCCAGCACCACCGGCTGAGTTTTTGTGACACTAACATCCCATATCCCATCCCGATGGCCAATGTACTCTTTCACCAGCTGGCAGATGGCTCTTGAGGTTGTGGTTTTGAAACTGGATACAATCTAAGAGAAGAAAGACACAGTTTTTCAAACACAAGTAGAGATACAAGTTGCTTACTCTACCCTCCCTCCAAGTACACAAAATAAAAGCCACTGCTATGTTTAACTGTAGCACAGTTTATGAATGCATAAGCTCTAGGATGCTTCTCCTTTTTTAAAAAAAGGGACCAAATTTGTCCTATGTCAAGTTAGGACAGAGCAGAATTTGGCCCAGTGGAAGCATTTTAGGAGGTTAAGGTGCAGCAAACTCTCAGATTTGCCCTCTCGTCAAAAAACAAAAAAGTGGGTAAAATCTGAGGAACACTATGCTTCTTCTTGTCTAAACATTGCATGTGCCATACAAGTCTGTTTAATATGTACAGCTGGCTAAGAATGGGTCAGGTGGGGAAGAAGGAAATTGCTGAACAAAAATCCAAAGATCAGAGCCATTTGATACGAAGTGCTTCAACAGTACACAGGAACAATCAATTGACCTGCAAGCACAGGCCAGTTCCTTTTGCATGATGTTGAAACTTTCATTCCAAGACGGAGCACAAGCTTTAAAAAGCGGCCCAAACTGGAAACAAGACACTATTAATTCAAACATTTTTCCTGCTCTGATCGTGTGTGCGTGTTAAAAAATTGAGGAATTTCAATTACTGCATAAAAAACTAACAGAAAAAAGGAAGCGGCAGTTAACATTAAATTCACAAACGGGCACTTTCTCCATAGTGGGCATAGAGCTTTAGGTAAATGCATCATTTACCATGAAAAAGGAAAGAAGAGAGAAAAGTCCAAGGAAAAATAGGTGTGGTGCTGAAACATGCAAATATTCAGTATTAAGCAAACCGAATTAGCATGGCCAACTGAAGACAGTTTCCAGCATTAAATCATCTGCCCTGACTGAGTGATTCAGGGGCGACACTACTTCCTTCTTTTAAAAAGGGGGGAGCAGAAAGATTACAGAATGGTTAATAGCACGCCCGGGGGGGGGGGTTGCATTATGAAAAGCAATAAACCGGGGGGGGGGGGTAAAGGGTCCCACCTAACCAGTGGCTACTACCTCATGTTACTGGGTCAACCTCCACTGGAATTAGTGGGGCAGCAGATGTCAAGCAGTAGAAGATTTGCAAATTTTTTTAGGATTTGCAACCCAAAAGGGAGACTTGGATAGCAAGGATATTTAGACTGGCAGAATTGGGAAGGGGGTGGGGAGATCTTGGGAGCGCACACATCACACATGGGACAGAGAGCTTAGACAGAAGGGAAAGATAGCTGAATGCTATCTCAGGCGCAAGGAGAGCTGGTAAACTGGGGGAAGCAGCGATGCTAGCAAAGGGGGTTCTGTAGGCAAGGTGTGATGGGATGGAAGGGAACATTCTTACAAGTTAACCACTGGCTTTGCTGCTGTTCCTCTCTGCCCATAAAAACTAGCAATTTTGAGAGATGATATGGGTGTGGTCCCAAGCATCCGATCCATTTGAGTTTGTATAAGGTAAAAAATGAAAGAGGAGGTACCACAATACAGATGGGGATTTATTGGTAGGCACGCCCAAAAAAGCTGAGCTATACAGCCCCTGTCCAAAAATGTAATAATGGAAAGGTAATATACTTATACCTATATTTATTTCCAATACAGGTGTAGAAAGTACTTCCACAAAAAACTACACTCAGCTATTTACACCTTACTTTAAGGAATGGGGAGATCACAGGGGCATTCTTATGATTCCAAAATTCTAGGGGCGAAAGACAGAGTGAACGAAAGAGTCATCCTGGGGGCTGTTTTACGCAATACCTTTTCCCCCTTCATTCTCCCAGGTTCATTTTTGTAAGAAAAAAGTATGACACATGTTTAAAAGTATGTATTACAGACAAAGTATACAAGAACTGGGGTTGGGTTGTGGCTCCTGAAATGCAGTCTCTGTGGCAAACCTGGATTTGTTGCTGTGCAACGGCCCTTAAGACATAATAGCTCTCTAATTTCTCCGGTATGAAATTTGGCCACTACTTCAATGACAGCAGTGTAAAATTAAAGTCTTCAGCATCACCACAAAGAATTTATATGGCCTGATGAGAGTCTCAACTTTTATTTTTTTTAAATGTTAAGAATTCCAGAAGCAGCTTTAGAATTAGAAGCAGTTAAGTGTTCAATAATTAGAGTCCAATTAAACCAAACTTCTAGTTGCCACACATACCATCTTGTAAGCAAACATAGGAAGATTTCAATTATATTCAATTCTGTTATTTCAAATAAACCCCTAAAAATGTTTGATTAAAACAAAAATAAAACAAAATAAAAATAGGTACTCAACCAGCATATTAAATTAAATGTTGGGCTAGGCTGGGGGTGAGATTTAAGGAATTGAAGTTTGTCACATTTTTGGAAATTGAAGTATTCCATTGTTTCTCATGTTAATTTTGTAATGATGAAATGAGACCTAGATGGAGTTATAATTAGCTGGTTAATGAGGAGAATTGTTTCAAAGCAAGTCGAAGCAATAATTGCTATGGACGCGTTGAAAAGGAAACAGGTTAATTCTTGCAGAACTAGGTAGAGATTAGTACTTGAACAGTCATGTGGAATTAATCATAAAAAAATTTCAAGGCAATATTAAAATAAAGTTGTCAGATTTAATAGATGTCTTCAAACAAAATGGAGTTATGTATGAGAAGTGGAACAGTAGAATAAATTATAGCAAATGGACCAGCATACCTTTCAACTGTTTAAGAAATAGGGAAAAGTCCACTGGGCTCTTGGGTCCCCCAACTAATCTCAAGGAGGTGAAAGAATTATGGTGAAAATTCTCTCTGCCTTTTTTCTTCCAGCCCTTTTGGCTACTTTTCTCAGCCGGAGTACCCCAATACCTAAAGAACTCTGCAAAACTACAGCCAACATGGAAATGATTATTTTGCCTTGCTACAAAACATACACACTTTTGGAATCCTCCTAACTACCTTGAATAATCCAATAGAACAAGGACCATAGATGGGAGTGTTGCTTTGGGAAGGCTGCAAATCTTGCACAATAAGCACAACTCGTCTCCAGTCCCTGCCTTGTCTGGCCAGTCTTCTAGAAATTGGGGCATGAATGCCACCACTCCACTCAACAATGTTGGAAGACTTTCTCCAGGCGAATACGCTTTCTTCCAACTTAAGTGGCTCTTCTTCCAAAGGACTAGTCACTTAAGATGGAGAAAGGCTCTGGGCTTTGCCAAGCGGAGCGGTAAAATACCTGCCACTGTCCCCTGCTTCGCCATGGGGGCACACTCTCACTGAACTGCATGTTCAATCAGTAGCTGTGTTGAATGGTCGTCATTCTCAACTATTTGTGGGCACACACAACCAACATTAGCAATCATTTCTATTGCTGCTTATATTTTGCAATTCTATACCATCTCTGGGCATCACCTGAATGCTATGCAACTGGCACAACCCCACCAATCCGGTGAGTAGTTTTGTTGGCGCCAAGGGAAAGTCAGTTGACAGGCAGACTTTCAACATGGTGGCATGGGATGTATAGCAGTTGCTTCTCAGTTAGTTGAAATCATGCAAACAGGGAGAGGAAAAGGAAGGGAAGTGGTTTAATGGCTGCTAATACCAGAAAGGCTCCAAAGCCCACATATGCAGGCAGCCTTGCTGCAGTTCTTTTCTTTGTGGATGCCATGCCAGGGGTGGGTGGGGGGAAGAGGACTGAAAGAATTTCAAAAGCTTGGGAGGGAGTGGAGTGTTCTAAGTGCTCTAGAATTATGAAGAACACCTGCCCCAAGCAGGCCAATAAAGTTTATCAGGAGGGGAAGGTGGGGGGAGACTTAGAAATGAAACTCACAATATGTAGCTTCAACTTTCTGTAAAGCTTGAAATAATTTGTTGCCTACATTTTAGGACACTATACTTGAGTTTAAAGGTTTTTTAAGTGGGGGCTTCCTTCTGGAAAAATCCTTCCAAACCTTTGCACTTGTTACATTTCAAGAAAGGCCAGCATATTCTTTCCCAATACTGGCGCCCTCTTTAGAGAATGCAATCCATGCTGCTTTAAGCTGCTCTTTTGCTTTTATGGACCAACTTTTTAAACACTAAAGTGACCACCATTCTTCAGTTCTTGTAATTTCTTAAGTAGCCACAAATGATCCAAACCCTAACATCTGCTACACTAATTAAACACCTAACAAAGAAGCCTGCTGGCTGCCTCAGTATCAGTAACAGTGCAAACCTAAACTGAGTTACTCCGGAGTAACTTTGCTTACAATCGCACTGTAACTGTAGCCACCACTTGAAGGAGATTACACCACTATACACCCTTAATACACTCATACAAGAATTTTGATTTTAGATTCTACACCTTTAGGAAAAAATTCGACTCTTCTGCTTCAGATAAGGATCTTTGTTTCTGATTTTGCTGCAATTAAATTCTTTATTTTTCTATTACAGAAACCAGACAGACTGGCATTGCAGACCCAAGCAGAGTTATCTTCTTCTAAGCCCCCTGACTTCAATGGACTAAGAAGTGCGTAATGCTACTGTGGAATGCATTGTTAATACAGCATCAATGTGCTACAAGAGCCCAAGCCCATTATGGTATTATATTGAATCGGCTGCTGACCAACCAGTTGTGCAAGCTGTTTACCATCATCATTAAGTGCAGCCATTTATTAGTGAGAAGCCTGAAGACTAATCTAGGTTCCCAATTCAGGCAAAATAAAGAACAGAGGTCAGGGCCACCTTTTTAGAAAGCCAGTGTAGACCTAATCTATAAAGTATGATGCCTAAAAAAAAGGCAAAAACTGACCTCCCCGTTTGACGTGTCACCATATGAGGAAGTCATCACAATTCAACTTCCTCATGAAAAAATCCCCTAGCTTCCCCTCAAAAATCCACAGACTTGTGTCAGGGACTTTATTAAAGCCCTTTATAAGATAGTTATCATACGCTGTGCTCGCTCTGCTTAATACATGTGCTCTGCTGTGAGGCTCTGAACTTTGCCAGGTTCTACCTTTGCCAGGAACCTATTATACCTTTAATTGGCTAGCTCAAGGATTCCTGTCACATTCTCTAGCTTTTCTGGAGTATACTATTATAAATATTGGTCTATTAGCTACTTATTTTCTGGAGCGCTATGAAGTGAATCGTTAAGACTGCTCACATAGCCAGTGACTTTTTGGGCTACAAAAGAACCAAACGCTGATAAGAGTAGGGAAGTGGATTACACTGCATTTATTAAGTTAAATAAAAGGAACACACAGATCTCATTTAACACTCGCTAGGAAGTCAGCCAGCATTAAGCCAAATTGGCATTAATACCTTCCCCATATGTTTCCATATTTTCACCATTAGCCTCTGTCACTGCCTGTAACATGGGCTATAATCCCAACAAAGTAGGCAAAGACAAACCAATGGGTTTGTTACTCACAACAGCTTCCATTTTGAAACAAAGCACCCCTGAAACTTCGCGGGCATCAGATTTCTCCCCAAGTTAATTTTCATTATGTACTCTTTACCTGCCTAAATATGTATTTGCACTATGCACAAAAAAAGGCATAAGCGTCAACTTTTTTTTTCATTTTCAGTATTACCTTGCCACTCGATTTACTCCCCAGGTCTCCAATGGCCAATTCAAATTTCAACCCTCTTGCATGTGCCGTTTATAAAGGTCTTCTCTTCTCTATACTGGCAGCCTGGGTGAATTGTTACTTTCTCCTTCTTTGAACAGTAGTTCCTAGGCCTTACCACATCTCCTTTTATTCGAGGTGTGTCTTGCAGCATTGTGAGGCAGCAAGGAAAGGGGTTGCTGTTGAGAAAGCCTCTTTGGACTCATGGAACTAATGACTTGAGAACCTGGCATTTCTTCCTTTTCCCCCCACAGTTAATTTAGTAGGCTTCTATGGTTGTTAATGATAAAAGACTGCTCCAGAAGTTTTGTCATGTTTGAAATATACGATGACAAAATTCTGTTGAAACATCTGTATTTCTGACATCCTCAAAGGGGTGGGGGCTTGAAAAACAGCTCAATTTTCACATGTAGAAGACTGTTCAAGAACTGGTTTATTAAAAAAAAAAAAAGCTTATGCACGCCAGTCAATGGAATGGAATGCAACAGAATAGCTCAGGAGATTGCTTTTATAAGGAAAAGGATTGTAGCCTATTGCAATATATTATATGTAATGCATCACACCTTGCTTTCACTGCAGTCGTGTCGACCTTGTAATTTACTTTCTGCATTATGGTATGCTGTGCTTCAGACAGTGTTTTATTGGCACTGTTTTCCAATTCTGTAATCCTAGTCCTATTGCATTATTTATCGGATATGTTATTCTGCTTGACTGAATTATTTTCTATACTTTGTAATCCCCCTCGAGTCTCAGCGAGCAATGCAAACTATGACCATGAGTGTGTACTGAGGGAGGAGGGAAGAACAGAGGTCTCTTAATCCTTATGAGTCTGTGGGCACTATCCATGTCCTATGTGTCTTACTGCAATACTAAAATATGAAAATGTATTCTCTTCCAGTAATTGTTAAAGGAACATAGGGAAGAAATGGGGGCAAACATGTATCTCTAGCTACTTCTATTTTCTGCCTTCAATTAATATCTACAAGCAAAAGCAGGAAAAGACTAACAATGGGCAGCATCAGGTCTTCCAAGAGGGCACAGTTGACAGATACGATATCCATATGGGAAAACTGGTTAACATGAGATTCTGCATGTTCCACCACTCACTACTGTTTAGCTGGGCATGCATGCTGGCACACTGGGAAGCAAAGCAGTTACCCAGGAGTCTCCACCCCATATTTCCCAGCTTCCCACGTTGAAGTTTCGAGGTCCACCTGATTTGCCTGGGAAAGAATTTGAGCGCTATGCAGCAAGTAAGAAGAGATAAGTGTTCAGCACTTGCTTTTAAAGAACAGTGATATAAACACACAGTTAATAAACATTTTTATTTTAAAGACAGCATAGAAATGAATTCCACATTGCTTGTACTTCACATATTATTCAGACACATTAACAAAATGGAATGGGCACAGGTCCCTCCTACAACATGCGCATCAATAATGAAAATGAAGCAGAAAGACACGTTCAAAGTTTCTTAAACTGAAATGAATACATATAAACACAGCCCGTTATCAAGCTAAAGAATGTCAATGGTTTGCTAAAATTCTTTACAAGAACTGCATATACCTTAGCACAAGCCCTCATTAAATGAATTTAAAATTTGCTCAGTTAACTTGAACAGCTCCATTCTGTTTTGCCTACAAACCTAATCCTGTCCCTTGCACCTAGTCAGCAACCTATCTGCCAAAAAATACCTGCATGTTATTTGAGTACCTGGATAGGTGATGTAATCCTTGTCTCGCATTTATATTAAATTTTACAGCCTGCTTTGAATACTCTGTGGGTTTGGAATTCCTTCACTAACTCTCTTATTAGCTAGTTATAATTCTATGCTTTGGCCTACTCATGTACTCTTGGCCTACTCATGTCACACATTCAACTAATAAAGTCTAGTTTCAATCCCTCTGGGATTTTTTTTACCTGTGACTTTTTTTTAACTCTTTAGGGTTAAGACTAGGCAAGCAGAGATTGAGTTCCTGTTGTTTACCATCTTCTCTGATCTAAAGGAGGGAACAATCAACTGACTCCCTGTTTAAATGGCTTGAACAGAAGGACTTTGGTAAAAACAATTAAACTTTGTGTCCTATTCTAGTTTTAAGATCCAGTATCAGTCATTTTAGGAAGCCTATGTTCTATCACTTTCGAATGCACAGAAGTTTTGTTTTTTACTAATAAATGCCATGTAAATTTTGACTTCCTTTTATAACAGATCTGTTTTTAAGTTTTTGTTTATGTAAACCTCTCCCTTTGAAACTTTCACCCTCCCTCTACCCATGCCAAATTATTCAGGTTTACTCTCAAATAATATTGAGGTTCTTTGATGAGAAAAGGAATGATATAAATGTTTTAATTCATAAATATATAAGACTGCATGGAGCATCCTCATTGGCTAATGACTAAGGGGTAGTAGTGGTATTACTAAGGTTTTATTGGTCCGGACTTGGAGAGGGGACAGGTTGGGGGGCGCAGGTCCCAAGTATAAGCAGAAAAAAGAACTTTGCACATCTCCTGTATTACATTTAACTATTATTATTTTATCCGACGGTTGAAAGTTTACCACGGGACAAATAATACAGTGAAAAAGTAGCTGATCAAAAAATGACAGGAAGGAGGACAAAAGGAAAAAGGGCTGATAACCGCTACATCATAATAACAAACAGCACATGGAGTAATTCCACAAATTCTTCCTCAGCTGAGAAAGTCCATGGCCGTTCTGAGGCCCAGCAAGGAGAAGAGGTGACAAGGCTCAACTCAGATTCCTTCTTATTTCCCACCTGGCTTGCTTCTCCATATGTTTCAGTACTACTGAAGCCCAGCCTCAGGGTACTTTGAGCTTGAGGCTGGTGGTAGAATCCAGGGCTCAAGGCCTACACAGGCTACCCTATCCACCATCTCACCATGTTCCTCATATTCATCATGGCAGGAGGAAGAGTCAAATTCTAAAAGCTCCCCGCATTGATTCCCCCTCGCAAGAGGGCAGAAATGCTGGGAAGGAAATGGGGCAGCACAAGGCAATTTTAAGCTATATGGAGCCGTTCCTGTGCAGTTTCAAAAAAGAAGACAGTTAAAACAATGGAGAGGAACATTAACCTTGCCCTTAGAGGTCTGCGATCAGGACTAAAAAAAATACTGGCTATTGAATTATTCACCCGGCTCTGAGGACATCTAACATCTAAACAAGGATGCCTGCATCTAAAAATCTAGTTCATTTTGAAAGCCCAGGAAATGATAAGGTGAAATGCTTAGACCCAACATTTGCTCCCCATTAACAGGTAATACCTGCAAGTGTTAAGAACACGCTACAGCCAACATGTGACTGACACTTCAAAACAGCAATTAAGTTCCTGATAACTGCAATCAGCAAGGAAACCTGTAGACATAGGAGTCCTCATTCTGAGCAGCGCCAGAGTAAAAATCTTAACATGCCTACGGGACTAGGGGAACTAATATGCAAAATGAATTCAACACCTATTTTAAACACTGTTGATTTGGTGACACTTATAAAATAAAAAGAATGCCCACCTGGTGTGGCTTTCCCTTATGGCAAACATCCTTCTATTTTATATTTGCCTTTAAAAAAATTTAAGTTACACATTCATTAAATTAGAGTGACATTCATTAAAGGCACCTTGGAAGGGCTGGATAAAACATGGACACCTATCGCCCTGGTAGCTTTGACAGAGCATGCATAGAAGCAGACAGGACTTAACATAAAGCTGCCAGATCGTCTGGTAAGTAAATACTTAAGTGAAAGGAAAGGTTCAAGATGCGCCTCATACCTTGCTGGTAGACGCCTTGTAAGTAGTCTTTAATTTCTGAGAGAGCTGACTGGTACTATGACTGGCTGTTGAGACAAATAAATTGAAAGGAAGATTTCAAAATTAAACGTTGTTCATTCACTTACTTGGGCACTGGTGTTAATACCCGTTCATTACATTTCCAGTTCAAGTTATGAAAGGCGTGTTTGTCAACATACCTTTTGTTTTCAGCTGTCCCTTGCTCAGTTCTGCTCCATCAATGGTTTGGCCTTCAGCTGCTAAGCGCTCATTAAGTGTATCAATCTCTCTACGTACTAGCAGTGGCACAAAATGTCATGTTAATACAGACAGCAAGCATGTTGTGGCAACATTTATATTAACGATCCTAGTTTTCGTGTGGTATTTCCAAAACCTCAACTCTGCAAGCTCCAGCTTACATATAGCAAATTCGTTTTCAGTTTACATCTCTTTTAGGGTTATCTGTGTACTCTGTATTTTAAAGTTTTGTAATCAGCACCTTCCAAATCCAGATAAAATTTCATTCACGTTGAACTGGGCTATCAGGAATTTGTTTTCAAGTCAGGTTCCGTAGCAGACCAGTGCTGACGGAAACAGCTGTCATAACAACTCAAATTCAAGAAAAGATTTTCCACAGTCAGCACACCAAAGAGCTTATCTTTTGCATTCAGCTCTCTCCATCTCAAAAACAATGAACATACCATCAGAGGATTGTCACATTAGGGCCAAGTAGAAAGAACTTTCATACTCGGGAACAGCAGGCTTGAATCAATATGTACGAATAATGAGTAAGAACCTCAGCAATGTCTCACTCGGAGGCCTCTGCACGCACGGCATGGCAAGCACGTATTTCTTTGTTATTTGTTTAATTTCTGTTCTATCTTTCTACCAAAGCAGTGGCTTTTTACAAGTCGTCCCACACAGCTGTTGTTGCGATGCAGAGCTTCATATCTTAAAATAGCCATTGTCTAGCAAAATCAAGAACTCAAAAGAAAACCTTAAAAGATAACTGAATGTATCTAAACAAAAAAATAAAAGAACTGCCCACCTGACAGACAACACTTGCTGCATCACGACCCATATTTGTATTATGATCCCATAAAATTAAGAGGCATAAGATGTTGATACAGGGCATGCCACGTAGACAAACAACATGTAAACTTGGGATACGTAACAGTTCATACTCAGTTCAAGGCTCAGCATCTTTTACAATAAAGAAGACCCGGATTAAAGCTCTGGCTCAACCCCTGCCCCAACAACCTTTCCTGCATCTAATATATCTTACCAGCAGAACCCACTTTATTTGAATTTTATTTTCCCCACAAATAAGGTATGTGAAAATCAACTCACATTCAAGATTTTCAATGTAAAGGTTCTCAAACTCTCTTTCTATTTGGCCAAAGAGATCCAGAAGTGTATTTCTAACAGATGTCGGCAGTTTGGAATCCTAAAAGGGAGGAAAATATCACATGTCAAAGTTACAGTGAAATCTGACAACATTTTTGCACACCACAGCATTTTGCATGAACTCAGCTATATGCCCTTTTGAAATGACGCTTTCATTAAACTTTACTCAATGATAGGCCGTTTGAATTGTTAGTGTACTTCAAAAGCATAAAAATCAGTACCCCCCAAAATGACCACACAAGATCAAGGGATGGTTGCAAAAACCACTCTGAAAGCATGAGCCACAGATCTCAGACTGCCTTGATCAAGGGTGCTGTTCAACACAGGTGACAAAGATGAGCTAAGGATCCGAGCAAACCCCATGGTGGAGACAGGAGGCTTGAGTTGAGCTGCCTCCTGGCTGGTTGGTAGGAATCACGGATGATAATATGCACTCACCCCGCGAGTGAGAAGAACTGTGAAACTGAACCTAACGTCAAATCGGCAAACAGATCCTCATTATGCAAGCGAAGCTGATGAGCATGAATTTGCCCACATACAGGTCTCACCATTCATGTAACTGGATAGGAAGGGCCGCCTGTGGTCAAGGCAAATAACCTTCAGGCTTGCTTTCTGCCACAAAATTCACCATTTTTGAGGTCAGAGTTAAACAACTCTTCACATTTTATTTTTGTTAAAAACTAAGTTTCATATCTTCTTGGGAGATTATGTAGAAGATATAATGACATCGTAACACTACATGGCCTGTAAGATTTGGCTAAGGGCAAGTGAGACCCGGAGTTCAACATTTCCTATACTGACACGTGCAGTCAAGGATCACTAACCAATATTTTTTCACAGCAACTCCACACACAAAAAAAATCACTGACACCCCTCCCACATACATACACCTTTTGACACTAGCATTTACAGACTGGCTTCCCCCATTTTGTCTAGTGCTATGGATGCAAACAGAAGTGTGTGCAACAGGTATGCTTCGTCAAACTGAAGGGAGAATTCAGAACCCATTATTGTTCCGGAGCTTCAAACCACAAATCAAGTTTTCAATCACGACGTAACAGTCTGTTTAAATGCTCACTCTATGCAGGAAGCACAGGTTTGTTCGATTTTTGTTACAGCTTCTAAGAAAACATCATTTTTTTGCATAGGAAAAAAGAGATAACAACAACAGCAGTTCATTTGTACATGGCTCTTGTGGGCAGAGCAGTGCCCACTCAGAGCAGTGAACAAAGCCAGCGTTATTAACGCCACAATGCAGCTGGAGAGCTGAGCCTGAGAAGAGTGGTTTACCCAAAGCCACCTGGTGAGCTCACGGCAGTGGTGAGATCTGAACCAGCGAAGTGCTGAACTGCAGCTTGATTACTTAACCAGGTATGCTACACTAGCTGAACCTAATGTCAAATCAACATTGGATGATAACGGATTAGAATAAGGCAGTCAGCTGAGTAACATTTTGAAAGGTACACTAAAAAAACCAGCAAGATCACAGAAACGCAACCTTGTATTAATGTGGGCAGTGGGTGTTAATATTCTCTCAAGTGCTGTCATTTCAGGTGGAGGAGAGTAGTGAGTGATCCAGACTCCACTGAGCTCACTGATATAACAATTATTGACTACAATAGATGGTACATTCATTACCATCCAGAGTTACTCCAGTTTAAGCCTAGACTAGAAAAACTCTGTGTGTGCTTGTAAATATTAGACTGCGCCTATGACATTACTTAACAGTAAATTATTAGTCAAAAGGTAAGAGCCACAATTACCCGGCAGGAGGGGGGAGACCCAGTGCTTACCTTATTCTTGTTCCCAGCATGCTTCTGGGAAATGATGTCATTGCCCAAGGAGGGGGAGCATATGCATGCTTCTTCACAGCAGGCCAATTTGGGCCCCAAATAGGCCTGATCCAGCCTATTTAGGGCCTAATTGGCCTTCTGTGAAGCACGGGAGCACTCTCAGGGCAGCGCAATGAGGTTAGTGACGTTGTCACACTGGCCCCAGGAGCACACCCAGGAGGCCCATTCCCTGCCTTTCCTCCCCACCAGCTAGGTAACTGGGGGGGGGAGGTAGGAGCGGGGCATCCCTCGCCCCCACAGGGGGAATGGGATCCCTTGCCACAATGCATAAACATTCCAAGGATTAAAATGCTCCCCCATAAGTCTTTTTGCCCTTCTAGTCTGAAGAGGTACTCTTCCATGCAGCACCATCAACAACAAATGGCGATATGGAATTAAGTCATATTGCTCAACAGAATGTTACCAATGTATTGAAACCTGACCAATAACAACAACAACATTCAATTTATATACCCAGGACAACTTAACACCACTCAGAGTGGTTTACAAAGTACATTATTATTATCCCCACAACAATCATCCTGTGATGTGGGTGGGGCTGAGGGAGCACCTAGAAGCTGTGACTCGCCCATGGTCACCCAGCTGGCTTCAAGTGGAGGAGTGGGAAATCAAACCCGGCTCTACAGGTTAGAGTCCCATTGCTCTTAACGACTACACCAAACTGGCTCGCGTTTAACAGTAGCAGTAAAAGCAGTAAAAGATTTAACAGTGGAGACTCCTTGTAAGAAAAGAACCACTCCCCGGCCCAGTCGAATTTACCTGGCCTTCCAGCATCTCTCTCTGCAATCCCGATCGCTCTTGCTCAGAGCTGTTGGTTCTTCGTATTGAAAGACTGTGAGATTTGCGTTTCTGCTTTGTTTGGCGAGCAGTGGCACAGCTTCCACTTTCTGTGGGCATTACTTCAAAAAATAACTTCCCAGACACTCCTAAAATAAACTAAAAACCAAATATTAAATATCACCATTTGCTTTATATAACAAGCTACTCTTAGAACTACTAACAGGAATGGAAACATTTAGGCCTAAAGAATTCTTGAATCACTTTAGGACTTTTCAGGGGGGAAAGATCTGCTTTTAACTGAGATTAACACTGTAATTCATTCTATAAACAAATATTGTTTTTTCAACTGCAGATGAATGCACTTTGAAACTGGAATTATTACATTACATTTTTCACCATTAATTGCTAACTAACAAAGATAAACAATTCTATCCTCTTTATACCTACTGTTTTCCAGACCCAGTGAACATCCCAAAATGTTTCCAGGAAACAACCGAACACCCATTCTAATACATGCAGAGTCAAACCCAGCTGGAAATACAGGAAGATGATGTTTGAAGGACAATATCAGGTAAAATATTTAGAATCAATAATTTTCTAAGGAGGGTTTGGCTTACTATTCTAGAGTTTTCAATGTTCCATGTATAAAGTGTGCGATCCTTCAGTACCTGATTCTATCTATGCAATGAAAATAATTTACCAATATAATTTTTCTTTTACTGTGTGCTTCTTCCACATTAATGTGATGCATTTCAAACCTTAATTCTATAAAACTAGTTTGAACTATGTCTAAATTACCAGACAGTATGCTTCAACCAAAGTCACCATGCATGAAGCATTTCCTCTCCCAAATAAAAGATACTGTATTTACTGAAAATGGGTCAAGAAAATGCATCCACGTCTCACATATGAGAGGCCATTTTATCAGCAGTACTTCCAAACATCCATGTTCACTAGGGTTACAATGTTTATTTACTCTAAGTGATTAATTTATTTAAAACCTTTCAAATAATTAAAGCCATTGCCATTCATTAAGTACTTACAAAAGCACCATTTTAGAAGTACTATCTTCAAACAGAGAAGACCTCTTCTGTTGTGATGCTTACTGCTACATGTACTTGCACGATATAGAAAATAATGTTTTTTGTTCAAAATGGTTGTTCTATACATAGGCATATCTAATCAATTAAAGTCCTATAATCAATCAAGATTTCTTTCTTCAGAAGATGCCCCTAATTTGACTGTTATGTGAATTATGTCTATGTTATTGTTTGAAAAGTTAACAGACTGTCAACTGAGAGCTGCTGTAGCACAGTGGTTAAGTGGTTTGACCGCAAATCAGCATTCTACTGGTTTGAATCCTACTAATGCCATGAGCTCAGGGTTTTTATAAGGGAGTGTGAATGGGAGGCATCTTTGGAGTGGGGAGGACTTGGTGTTTGTTATTTTATTTTGGCTTTAACTGGAATTGTTTTTAACTATTATCTTAAGCCACCTTGAACCACATGGAAAGGCGGGCTATAAATGTTTTAATAAATAAACTCATACTGACAGAAGGCACAGAATCAAGTTCCAGAATGGCAATAACTCCCAAGAGAAAGAACTAGCATTCTACAGAGCAAATCAAGTAAGCAAAGAAGCCTGAGCAGGATTTAAAATAACTGAACGATAATCCCTAATTGGGAGTGTGGGGGGGGGCGGTGTCTGACAATCCAAAATGTTTTTGAGTAGTCTAGGAATGAGGCTGTCACAGTTTTAATAAACGTTTCATAGTGGTTGTTTTTTAAACATTAGAATAGGAAATACACAGTCAGGGACAAACCCAAGTTCCCAAAGACAGATAAAGTAGAAATATGGCACCTGAAATCAATACAGAAAAATTCTATTGGACTTCATTCATTCACGATAAATAACGGTTGCAGATGCCACTCCTTTTGATTCACAAATATGAGGAAAGGACATGTTCGAATACCTGAAATAGCTTCCCCTGCCAGTCTACCAGCCAATCACCAATTCCAAACCACACATGACAAGTCAAGGCAATGTGAGATAAGGCTCTATGAGAAGAATTGCCTTACAGAAAATAAACTGTGTTCATTTCACAGGAACAAATGCAGATTGGACCCAGGATCCCCCTGTGCTAGCTGCACTACATGTTACTAAAATACTGCCACTGAATTTGTTTTGCTAATATCATAAACCTAAGCATCTATTATATTCACAATCTGCACTGTTCCCTGCACAAACATTCCTTTTGTTTGTCTATCCTTTTGTTAATTGTTTAACTCATTTCACTGCATCAAGGGAGCAACTTTCTGCCTAGCTAAAGGCCCTCTGCAATTCTTTCTGAGCATCAGAAAAAGAAAGCAGAAGCTACAATTAAAGTGATAAATGCTCATACTTGAAAGTAGGAAGAAATCACGTAAGCATCTGCTATCTAAAAATCTTTCCATCTACTATTTATTAATTGGGAAACACAGGGTTCCCCTTCTACTTGTTTAATTCTCACAAGCAGCCCGAATACAGTAGGTTAGTGAGCAACAGTGACAGACCCCCCCCCCAAAAAAACTTCAATTTGCGGTTTTGTCTAAATCGTATTAAAAAACTAAATGGGCTTGTATTTTTGCAATTTTTGTATAGAGCCTATGGCTGGCTTCAGAGCAGAAGGGTACCTTTGGATCCAAGGCAACTCTGAAGACAACCACCGGCACTATACAAAGCACTGTACGCTACACAAATACAAAACCATTTGTTTTTAATACAATTTAGACCAAAAAAATCCAAAGTTGCCTTTGGTCTCTCACTCTAGCTCAACCTAACCTGTTACAACCTAACCTGTTTGTGAGAATAAAATGGGTAGAAGGGGAGCCACGTATGCCACCCTAAGCTCCTTGACAGAAGGGTAAGATAAAAAAGTCATGAATAATAAAAATACAAAGCTAAAAAAAGGGGAGAGGGCAAAACACATTTAGACATCATCAAAACCTAAAATTAATGCAACCTGAGAACTAGAGAAAAGTGATTCATTCACAAAATGCTAACGGTTTAGTTAGTTGGACATCATCATTCTGCGTTTCATTGTACTAAATGTTCTCTTGCACATCTTCATGCACCCACCAGCACCACTGAAAATTCATGCATTATTTAGGGAAACGTACACACCACATGCAAGCCTTTTCAAGATCTCGCAGAAGAATATACCTTACATTTGAAGCAGCAGCAAGCAAGCATAGGCACAGAAAGGAGGAGAGACGGAACAAGCGGGATCAATCTCCAAGGGACAGCTGATACGTGACATTTCTCCCACACTAAGAATCTGTGTAGAAGCAGCACACACTCTCGTATGTGAAGCCAGAGCAAATGTGTCAATCGTTACAAATACACGTCAGAGAGCTAGTGTAGGAAAAGCATCATGTGTGAAGCAGCCCTAAATGTGTTTGGCATTAGTTTAAATCTACCCACAGGCCACTTCACTAGGAAAACCAAAAAGCTTTTAAGGGTTTTTCCCCCCCCCCCAAAAAAAAGAGGTGGCAATGATTGAAATGTAAAAGAAAACACAACCATCCTTTCAAGAATTTTAGAAGTAAATCACTTCTTCAACAAGTAAAAGTGATTTGGGGGGAATCAGAATCAATAGCATATTTCACGAATTTAAAAAAATGAGGAATTAATGGAATACGCCCTTGGCAAAATGATGCTACAAGGAGATACACAGATGCTCATTTCTGTCAGTTACCTGGATTTACTCTATTGGATTAGGGTTTCAAAAACAATGGAAATTACCTGTCCAGTATATCAGTGTCATGTTAAAAATCCTATGAAAACCATATTAAATAATGATTAGTAAAACAAGACAAAAATCAGTCAAAAAGACTTTTACATTTTAAAGTTAATAATACTTGAAGCATGCAAATCTGCTACTTATACTTTAATCCTCTTGTTATTGTGGAAACTAAGGGTCACAAAAAATGCATAAGTAAGAAATAACACAATATACATTTTGCTGTTTGCAATTATTCTCCTCGCTTTAAAGATCCATGGACTCGAAAATAGCTAGGTACACTTACAGCTCCCCATCAACATACTTACTTGAAAGCAAACTTCACTTATTTCAGTGGGATTTACACTAATGATGTGCTGTTAACACCAGCAGAATTATTCTAAAACGAGGCCCGGGAAAGCCCCAAAAGGGTAGAATGAACTGTGCTACTTCAGGCTGCAGGGCATTAATGCCTTTGAATGCTCCTATACATAAAGAAAATTCCATGCAAAATGTAACCATAACAAAGGAAACATTCTACCTACAAAAGTAACCTCATTTTGGAAGACTACCCTACGTCAACATAGGAAAACTTTTCAAAACCAGTCCTCCATCTGCAGTCTGAAATGAAGTCTACCCTAAGTAGTTCTATTCAGAATCCTTCTCAGGTCTATTCAATGGAGCTTTTCTATGGAATTTTTTTTTAGGATTGCACTGTGAATATATCTACTATGACAGTAGAACACATTTCAGTACCTAATTAATCTGCTGAAACACCAAAGGATCTTCTGAATATACACAAGCAAAGTTTTATTAAGATCTTTTGGGTCAACAAGAGAAAACAACCATTTGCTGCAAAAAACTTACATGCTAACAAGTCTACATGCCCAAGGTGGAAAAGAAATGCCATATCCCACACATCACTAGTGCAAAATTATCTGGTTATACATTTTTGAACAGCTATTCCAATTATTTGCTGGGCATTTTTTGTAAGTTGTAAGTAGCATGCATGAAACCCAGCTTTAGGCAAGATATCATATTACATTTGGAAAAGAAATAAATGTAAAACAAATTGGTTTGCAGTAATGAGCTAAAATGAAACGACAGTATCAAACATCAAAGTGCAAGCCATGATATTATTATTTTCCTGATAAACCACTTATTCTAACAATAGCTAGCTAGCATTCTTATCTGCTTGTATCTGATGTTTAACCATCAAGATGGGTTGTGTAATGGAAGGGGAAAAAATCCCTAGGAAGTACAGTATATGCCTCTGAAAACCAAGAGACTATCTTTGCATCTCACAATGTATCCGGATGCAAAAGGAATGATTAAAGCAGTATGCCTCGTCCTTTATTCATTTAAAATGGCTTACAGATTAGAGGAGAGAGAGTGGTAGATCAGATATAAGTATGTCAGCAAAATCTCCACCTCTTTCTATTCCATTGAAGCTTAAGTCTGAATGTGAATTTTAAGCACAATTAAGCACTCTTATTGGGAGGGAAGATAGCATAGTATGGCTCAATCTTGTCAGATCTTTGAAGCTAAGCAAGTTCACTACTTGGATGGGAAACCACCAAGAAAGAGTCTGAAGAGGAAGGCAGTGGCAAACCACCTCTGCTTCTCAGCTGCTTTGAAAGCTCCTCACTGGATCCACCACAAGTTGGTTGTGACTTGACAGCACATACATACATATGTAAGCACTTTTATTACCAAGGGATACTTTCAAAAGACACAAGGAAATGAAACAACAAAACTTGGTGAGAGATTGAGAAACTAAAAAATGTTCTCCTTAAAGTTCTAGTCCAAAAACAGTTGTGAAATTTAACTCTTAAGCAGCAACACAAGACTATGAAGAAGAGCAGAGGTTTGCACTACAGGGCACTCAAAGGCCCATTAAAAGAGGTTGCTAAAAAAAAGGCATGCTCATCCCCTTTAAGTAAATGGAAGAAAGAAGTGACCCCCAGCTGGCATGGGGAGAGCACCATATGACAGAAGTCCAGCCAAGAAAATGGCCAAGAATGCTCTGCAACGTGCCAACATGGAAAGGGTTTTTTAAAGGCAGAAACCCTGAAAATTGACCGTCACCAGGGCTTTTTTTCTGGGAAAAGAGGTGGTGGAACTCAGTGGACTGCCCTCGAAGAAAATGGTCACAGCGGCGCGGAGGGCAATCTAAACTCCCCCCTGTCTGGAGATCAGGAGGCGGGGCCACCAGCCATGTGACCATTTTCAAAAGGTTCCAGAACTCCATTTCACCACGTTCCAACTGAAAAAAAGCCCTGACAGTCACCTTCCCTCAATTGTTTGTGAAGCACCTAATATCTGAAAAATTCAATGTTAAAAAGTACACACCAAAACAGCAGATAGCCATTTGTGAGATAGGTGTTGTGCAGCAACTTCTAGGCCATATTTATTTATATCTCGCTTTTCCCCTGTAATCAGTATTCAAAGCAGCTTATCACATTATTCTCCACACTGTAACCTCACAACAACTTTGTAAGGTAGGTTAGGCTAAGGGACTATGATGTACCCAAGATTACCTGGCAAATTTCCATGGCAGAGAGGGGATGCAAGCCCAGTTCTCCCAGCTCCTAGTCTGACACTCTAACAGCTATGCCATGAGGGCACACACAAATTATAATTCAAACAGATGTTCTTAACTGCAATTCCCACTAAGAAAACAAATCTACATCTTGATGGTACCACTTTAGACTGTAGATGAGGGGAGTCCTTAAATATACAATGTTCTCTCACAAAAACAAAACCTTGCACACAGAGTGAACATGTTAATGAGAAAACTAAGTAAAAACCTTTTCTTCTTAATGTTTAACTTTTTGTGCACAAGGGGGTTTTTTGTATAAGGAAGCTTTCGTTCTTGACAACCCTAAAACAACAGACTAATATGATATAATGAAGAAACCAGCTTTCCATTCTTAGTGAGAACTAGGTCTACATTCCCATTGTTATTCCATCTTTCAGGTACCTTAGGTCCCATAATCTTGTGGCTTGGAAAAAAATAAGGTAGTTTTGAGCAGCTGAAAGCAGAAACTAGAGCACAAAAAATCCCCAAAAACTACTGCCAATGACATATTACAGCAAAAACTACAATTATGTGAAAATTCTTGTAAACTTGAGACATCAGTCAATAAGAAGATGGTTAATAAAATACAAAATATTCATTGTTTCATAAGAGTGAAGTTGAATTTCTGTAAAACAGCCTGTCTCTCTTTGCTAAAAGCTAAAAACCCTGACAAATTTGACATAGGAAAATTGGGCTTTTTTAGCCACTTAAAAGCACAGCTCTGAGTAATCGTGTCATCCATATGGATTAGGCTTCTGCTGAAATGGGGGAAATGACACTGATAGCTGTAGCTTCCGTCAACTTTCAAAGGGAACCCTGCCCACATTACATATGCCTCTGCATAACATGGTGTTATAGGTAAAACCAGACAGGACTGGCACAGAGCAAGACCAGCTTTACTTCAGACACACAGTGTTCTGTGGGCAGCGGCCAGGTTTAGCCAAACCATGTTGCCATTTTTAGCATTAAGTACATGAATTTATCAGCAGATCACCATATCACCCTAATGATCATTCTCAATAAGATATTGAAGCGCATAGAATTCCTGTTTTGAAATTTTATATAACATTTCTCTTGGCAGGAATTTTATCCAGACTAAGATCATAACCAGTGGGGGAGAAAATCTCATTTCTGTTATCTGACACAGATGCATATGTGTCCTACAGAGTTTCATTATTTGCCCTTGCTGCAAAAGAATATACGCTCCAAGGTGGCAAAGTGAAGGGAGGTCACCTAGACAATTTTTATTCTTATCATTCCTATTGTACTGAGTTTGTAGCTATATTTTAAAACTGGTTCCCAGTTCTACATCCTATCTTTTGTGTATTTGCTGATTTATAGTTTGCACACAATTTGCATCCCTCACTGTTGAGGGTAATGTAAATATGTAACAGCCAAAGGCTACATACAAAAAACTGAACTTGTACTTATAACATTTCTAGGAGTGACTCGAATGATCAAAATTAGGAGTCTGAACCCCATTATGTGACATTCGGACGTGTACTCCAAGTTGCATGACACACAGGCTGCACCAGGATTTAAACCAAGATTCCCAGAAACAATTGAATAAAGGATTCAGATCAAGCAGGAGAAAAAGAAGTCTGCTCTATGGCTGGCACTAATGAACATGCACAAAATGACTCTCTAAATCACAAATGTGTCCAACATGTTTATGTCATTCTTTTCAACAAGCAATGTTCTTGACTGGATTTTCACTTGCTGCTGAAACACCTAGGCCTTTCAAAAGCTCTACTAATGTTCATTAACAGAAACCAGCTATTTCATGTATCAGCACTATGCTCTCCTTATCACTAAACACACCTGGACAACATGTGTGCTTTAACTCTACATCTAATCTCCATCAAGTTAACATATTAGGCAACTATTCACCTGCCTACTTTCTACATTAACAAAGTTTCTGTCATTGTGATACAGGTCTCTTATTAACTTGAGCTTACCCAATATTTTTTAAAAGCTTCAACTCAAAATAAAGTTTATCTTATTTGCATGCTCATTTAGAAATACTCAAACAAAGAAGCTTCAAGGGCAGATTACAATGTGAGACTGATGAACTTGGAGAGCCAGTTGGTGTAGTGGTTAAGAGTGGCAGGACTCTAATCTGGAGAACCAGGTTTGATTCCCCACTCCTCCACGTGAAGCCAGCTGGGTGAGCTTGGGTCAGTCATTGCTCTGCCAGAGCTCTCTCAGCCCCACCCTTCTCACAGGATGTTTGTTGTGGGGATAGTAATAACATACTTTGTAAACCACTCTGAGTGGTGTTAAGTTGTCCTGAAGGGCAGTATATAAACCAAATGTTATTATTATTATTCGTTTAGACATAAGATTCTTATCTCACTACAGGAGCTAATTTCTGCTCTGTCAAACTACATTGTACCTTTACATCCTGACTCCCTTCTTTGCTTCATCCCTCTCACTTCATGACTGGAATATAAAAGCTCAAGGATCTTCACTTTGCCCCACATGTGAAGAAGGAAACTTTGACGCTCAAAAGGTTATACACTAAAAATCTTGTTGGTCTCTAAGACGCCACTGGACTCAGATCCATTAAGAAATTCTGTTCTATAATAGTAACAATGCATAATTTGCATATTCTCCTTTTTTCTGGAGAATTCAACCAACTGCATAAAAACACAAACCCCAAATACCAAGCTGCCTAGATGTTTTATCATAATGTCCAGGTTTTTTTCCCGAAAAACACAAAGCTCTCTTATTGTCTCTCAGCTTGGCTGCCACTGCTCCCAACAACTTTTGTTAATTCTCTCTTCCCAGCTGTAATCAGAAAGAGATTCCACAATCCCTGCTCATCCTGATTATTAAGACAAGGTGGATATTCATGGGATGACATGGGATGGGATGTAATGTAACATTCACTGTGTATTAACTCACCACCTAAATAATGGAAACTGGAGCCCTGAAGAGATATCTTGATAATGGCTTTGGGCAATCCTAAGAGTCCCTTGGGCATATCTGTAAATTAACCCCTGGGTACTAATTGTGTATTTTTCCCCCAACAGTTCTGTTGATCTTCAAAACTGGGTGTTTTATATCTGGGTTAGGGGTTAGCTTTTTGCTGTGGTGATGACAACAACCAGGGTTATCCCTGTATTTATATATATTTGTGTGTCGTACCATTAATAAAATTATGATGATCAGGGAAAAGAAGAGTTTAGGATTCGTGTGGTCATCAACATGTGAAATATTGAAGGTTGAAAGTCACCTCTTAAACCCAAAGAACATTAGTTAAGGTTTAACCTAGCCAAAGAAAGATGCTTATTGATATGAACACACAATGACTTGCACTAGCAATGCTTTTCTGGTAGCAACAAATTATAAGACATGCTTCAGCCTTGGGCTGACAGCCACTTATATGAACTCAAATATATTCTCTTTCAAAATTACCAAAATTAATCAGCTACTCAAAGCATGAGTGACTAACCAAGACTCTGCTAGAAATGTAGAATATAAATGAAGAAAATAAAGTAAGTAAACCAACAGATTTCAAACTGTAAGGCCATGTGTTAAGTAGAGCAGTAAACTTCATCCAATGACAGTTCTGAAGGTACAAAGCAAAACACACCCTGCCAATTACAGAATGTTCAACAGTGTCCATTAAGAACTCCTAATACACTGAGAAGAAAAAGCATCATATACTTAAATCTAAATTAGCAACTCCACCACTGTCAGTTTTGCAACCCAAAGAATACAGGTACAGCTTGCCACTTCCAACCCAGGAGCACTGGTCAGTAATAAAATAGTGTAAAAAACTTAACTATGTGGGCTTATATGTGATGACTTCATGTTTAAACTCAGAGGTTCCTATACAGTCACGCAAGGAATCCTGGATGCAAATGTATGATGCACTGGTGAAAGGGGATTTAATTTGAAGTACTCTGCATTTTATTCATATTCCCCTTTCAGCCAATGAATTTACACAAATCAAGACACCAACAGCAGTGATCTATGAAGAAATATGGGTTTACAGATTAGAGCATAAGCCCATGACACATATCACCTCTCTATAGGCACATATGTGTAAGGACCATTAACATTGGAGGGCTTTAAATACTCTCAGCACTGGTTGTTTACAGAATAATTGTTATTTGTTTGCACAGAATAAAAGATCAGAAGGTTAGTGTAAACAGTTCTTCAGAACTACATTCCTCAGGATACATGGCACCCAGCAAATCTGATTGACAGGACAATCAGATCTTACTGTAATATAAACACTTAAATCCCTGGAACCGTACTTCTGTTATGGGCTTACAACCTCGCTGGGTAACTACTTATCCAAGACTAGTACATAGTTACAAAAGAAATTGTTGACAATTGGAGATAACATTCTCTCCTCAATGTAGGGCAAAGCGGACCTGCAGTTTAATCTGCTAAATGTGTGAGAAATAATTTGCCTACCAAGACAAACATTGCCTCCTATGTAAGTTTTTAGCTTCAATTAGTGCTCACATAGGTTTTTAGGTGAGGGGTCCTCAAAAAAATCCCTTTACAACTGGCATTCTACTACTGTTACTAAAGAATACAATTTAAATGTATTGTAACCTTGTTTGGGTAAGTTTCCTTAAAAAAACCAATCTCACTTCCAAGCCAAGCCTGATAGTCAGAATGTACCATCTCTCAAAGCCGATACTGCATTTTGGCTAGCAGTAACCAATAGACATATTCTGCATGAATTTATCTAATTTTTTTAAAGCCACAGGCACCTAAGGCTATCTCACAAAACACTAGGAGAATGAATTCAATAGGCTGATCGTATTGTGTTAAATGTTCTTGTTTCCCTAAAGCTTTGGCTATACATTTCAGTGGATAACACCTAAGAGATATTGAGAATATAGGTACACTAAATATTTTTTTCTTTGAGATTATATCAGTTCTAGAACTGTCAAAGGGAATTCATCCTACGTACATTTTACATTTTTATTGGGGAGGTTGCATCCGTCACTTTAGGCAATCAGCACTAGGAACCTGTTCTAGGAAAATCATCACATCAGAAGAACAACTTGTCCTAGGAAAATCATCACACCAGAAGAACAAAATGCCTGTGTGAGCTAGGGTAGGATATTGGGTAAGAGTCTAAGCAATAAACTAGGAAGATACTATTCAAATATTACATCTGCCATGAAGCCACCAACTGGCCTTAGGTTGATCATTATCTCCCAGATCCCAGGTGTAGTAAACTGATAATTATACTGGCCATGCAAGATACAGTTCACCTCAGAAGGAGAGTGGTGTACCACTACTTATCATTCTTAAAAACAAAAAGCAAGCTCAACAACAGCTCTCCATTTTAACATTCATTTGGGCAGAAAATTCAATCCTCCATAAAGCCTTCAGAACACACCCCCACATTTCCCAAGCTATGAAAGAAAGTGATTTTTTTTATTATTATGCTAGTAGAAAGAAGGTGTATTTGGGGGTGAGAAGTTCATTTCAGCCCTGCAGGCTGAAGCTAACTGTCAATCCTCCTTTGCACTAATTATTGCGGTTCTCTCAGTTCTTTGTGGAACAAGTTCCTTAGAGCATTAATTAACACCTCTGTATTCAAACACCAGTGTTTACTTCCAGGATATTTTTGAAGGAGAATGAAAGGAAAGCACGGGTAACCTAAAGCAGCTACCTCAATGCTGATTTATATCAAGCAGACGCTTCTCCCCCTCCGGACTTTCTTCACACCAAGTATTTGTTCAAATCACACGTATTACATGTATTAAAGATACCTGGCTCACAGACTTCCAAGATAAAAAGACCATCAATACACAGACACAAAGACATGGAGAAAAACGATCCAAATTATTATATTACATGTCATCATTCCCCAACGCCTTGCCCGCTGGCCCCTATCTGAATGCCCTGACCCACTGCCTACATCACAGTATTCTACGGTTGTCTATTTCAGGTTAGGAAATTCCTAGAGATTTGGGGGCGGAGTGGCGTTTGGGGAAGGGAGCTCAGCTCCCAAAGCTGCTATCTCCTCTAGGGAAAGTTATCACTGTAGTCTGAAAATATAATTCCGGGAGAACACCTGGAGGTTGGCAAGCCCACAACACGCCCAGAAACCCCAACATGGCCCCTTTCTGTGGCTGCTTCTCCTGGTCTCCTCCCACCCAGGGAACCGGATTTATAGGCTCATAATTCTCCCTCACAGGATAGGAAAAGGGTGGAGTGGGGAGGCAACCAGAGGCCCCGCGCTCACCTGCGACGTCCAGCTGAGAGGCGGCCTCGGAGCACAGAGGGGAATGGGGAAGGTTAAGAGAGGGTGGGGGGCAAGCCGAGCGGAGAAGGGCGGACGGAAACAAGGACAGCGCCGAAAAAGGGTGGGCCGGGGTAAGGATAAGCGAAGGAAGCGGGAACCACGACAACAGCGTCCGGTCTCGCTGCGAGCAGGAGCAGGAATGCCGCAAAACCGCTCGCCCGAAAGCTCCTCAAGACCACTTCCGGTTCTAAACGGAAGCTCCCCCACAGCCCACTACCATAGAGACGAGACAGGAGGAGCGGTCAGAGAGGTCACGGTTAGGACCCGAAAGGGAAGGTAGAGGCTTGGCGTGCGTCACGTGACACTGAGGCCGCTGGCTAAGGGCCTGAGCGGCCCTCCTGGACCAGATCTTGTTGGTCTCTGAGGGGCCCCTGGAATCAAATCCTGCAAAATTACTCATGAGTCACAGCTCATTTCCACAGAGCCGTGCAGTTAAATGTTTCTAAGGGAGGCAGATTTAAAGCAAGATCCCATCAAAGATTGAACGGTTCACTCCAAGTGGCAAAGGAGGATTAATACAGAATTTAGTGCAAAAGAAGTAGCTAGCTTGTACAGAGGTACTCTTGAAGGAATTATGTGGTGGGATATGCAAGATAGTTGCACCTATAATGAGTGCATAATTCCAGGTCCCTGTTAAGACGGAGGGGGTGAATAAATTTACACTTGTTAACAAATTATAATCCAGCCAATTCTACATTTGTAGTCTGTGGGAAGACACTAGCCTTGTTCTTATGTTACACTGCACGCATGTACATCCTATCTGTAGCTGCAAAAGAGCCAACATACATTCATTTTACACATATAACCAGGGATCATTAGATAGATAAATGTAGGATTTAAATCACACATTCAGTTCTGCTTGCATTGAATGTAACATGAAAATTATGTGCATATGAAGAAAAACCAAGTGTACACTGTACACAGCCAGTACATGCATTCATTGTAAATTGTGAACAGGCTACTGAGGGCCAAACTACAAGTGATGAATGACACAGGTTGGACCCTTGTCAGCTTCCCTCAAGTTTTGATGGGAAATGTAGACATTCTGGTCTTGCAGCGTGACTTTCCAACTGCTGTCCAATGGACTTTTCAACTGTCACTTGTCCAACATTCCACCAAGCTGCCTACATTTCCCATCAAAACTTGAGGGAAGCTGACAAGTGTCCAACTAGTGTCAGGCATCACTTGTAGTTTGGGTCTGAGTTCAGTGATACAGCAAGTGTTCTGCCTGCGGAAGATTCCATCCTCAGTCTGTTGGCACCAGTCTGTTTTGATTTACCTCCACGGGCAGCAGTTGTTGGCCTCCACATGAGAGACACTGCCAGCCATGGTACATAATAATACCGAACTAGGTGGCCTGACAGGTTGCTTCATCTATCCATTCCAGAACAGGCTTACTGACTGAAATTGGATTACTCAAAATAACTCTTTGGAAGTTTACACATAAGTTTGCATTTGTCTTCCTTTGACATGATAGGGAGGAGCCCTTGAGAGTTTTATTAGCATATGACACATGCCACACATTTCTTGCTCAATTTGTAAATGATTTGGGGTTCAGCCATTCTTGCAGTAGGTCTCTTGATTAGAGTCATACAAAATAATTATCATTTCCCAGTTTATGGATAAGAAGCAGAGAATAAAGAAAGCAAGTTTTCAACAGCTGTCCAAAGCCCAGTCCTTTCTAGAGGCAGGCATGCCTAAATCTATTGAAAACAACCAGCTCAGGCACACTCAACTATGTAGAGGAAACTGATGTTGGTGAAATCGAACAGAGGGAGGCTTTGAATTCCAATGTCATATTTTTAAAGTGGTGCAGTGGTTCATATTCTTACAACACCCTCAGTGAACATGGTGCACAGAGAGAGAGGTTCCTGTTACACTACTGCTCCAAGTTAGCAATGGGAGCAGTACAACATGTCCATGTGGTGGAGAATGCCCTCAAGTCATAGCTGATTTACAGCAACCTCTGGCAGGGTTTTCACAACAAGAAACTAACACAGGTGGTTTGCCATTGCCTGCCTCTGCAACTCTGGTCTTCGTTGGCATTCACACATCTGATTGCTAACCAAGGCTGACCCTGCTTAGCTTCTGAGATCTGATGAGATCAGGCTCACCTGGGCTATCCAGGTCAGGGCACAGCATGTCCATAAGATGCCCTATACCGAGTCAGACCACTAGTCCACCTAGTTCAGTATTACTAGCAACAGTTCTCCAGGATTTTGGGTAGAGAAGGGCCTTTCCCATTATCTGAGATCCTTTAGTTAAATCAAAAAGAGTCCAGTAGCACCTTTAAGACTAACCAATTTTATTGTAGCATAAGCTTTTGAGAATCAAGTTCTCTTTGTCAGATGCATGGTACAGAGACCAGTCTCTGTAACATGCATCTGACGAAGAGAACTTGATTCTCGAAAGCTTATGCTACAATAAAATTGGTTAGTCTTAAAGGTACTACTGGACTCTTTTTGATTTTGCTACCACAGACTAACACGGCTAACTCTTCTGCACCTTTAGTTAAAGATACTGCATAGTACTGGGACTCTCCCTCTTTTCAAAAAACCCTTTGTCTTATGGAGGTCACCTCAAAATGGAATAAATGTCCATTTCAAGCCTCTGTCCCATTGCAGGCCTCTTGCCCATTGAGCTACTAGGTTGGTCAACTGTTATGTAATATTATATAGCAAGGAGCCAGGGTGCTGCAGTGCTTAGAGTGGGAGAGAAACTTGAGAGACAAAGGTCCAAAATTCCACTGTGCCATGAAGCTGGCTGGCCAGAGGACCTTAGGCTGGTCACAGACTCTCAGAGTTGTTGTAAGGAACAATGGAGGAGAAAGAACAATGCATGCTGCCCTGAGCTGTTTGGATGAAACATATAATTAAATGTACCAGATAGATCATAGGGAAAATACATACCAAACAGAGCGATTGGTCACAGGACACAGTTTTACGAGGCAAGGAGATGTATAATTGTTGGTCCAAGCCTGCCAAAAGGGAGGGACTGTGGTTGCAGCTTTTCCTTTCAGGCAGGCAAACAGAACATTTGCCAGTTGAAACTTCCTCAGTGAGATTTTCTTGTGAATAAATATTCATAGAATCAAGCTATTAGTGTCAAATTTTAGCATTGGTTGTTCTGGTGATAGGGTTCCCAGATTCAGTGCAGGGACTGGAATCCTATATATTTCATATATAAAATAAAGCAGATTCTTCTGTTATTGTGCTGTGGTTCCAGAAGCAACTGCTCTTGTTGAAATCCTCTTTATGCAACAAGGGATGTGATCTGGGGAGAATCTGGTGCTGCAGCATTGTGGAAACTAAGCTGCTTTGGATCTGGTCTGTGCTTGGATGACAAACCAGAAGAAACCCTAGGAAAGCTGCTCGGATGATTAATTGCACCAAAAAACCTGCCTCACACTGACTCAGACAAGACAAATTCAGCTGCTAATAAATAGAAACCCTTTTACTGCCAACTTAGAAGGCCATACCAGGCCCCCTAGTGGCTACTATACATTGCTACCAGCCAAAGTGGCAGGCCAGAAAATCTGGGAGATTTATTTTTCGTCGAACAAAAGAGCTCAGAAAAACAAGTAAACTTAATTATCCTGCTTACAAGTGCAGCTTTCACCATGCACATATATATTAATAGGAATTAATAAATATATATGTCTAATAACATGTCTAATGAGGTGCTATAGGTATTTTTTATTTTGTACACCGTGTCATCCAAATTCACAGAGCAGTAAGGTAAGGAAAAGCTACCAACTGGCACAAGTCTTCAGCACTCCCTCTTATTTATTTATTTTAAAACTTTCTGTGCTGCCCTTCCACCCAAGTAGGGTCCCCAAAGCAGCAAACATCCAAAAATTGCAACAGTACAACATTTAAGATGTTAAAATAGCATTTAAAATAGAGTACATATAAAATATTTAAACAATTCAGTAAAAACACAGCACACATAAAACAACCAGGGAGGAGATCCAATAACTGTTTTCCATTCTGAATAGTTTATTTCGTATTGCATTTATAGTCCATTTCATGACGTGATGCACAGCTTGACTGTACAATTCATATGGCCCAGGCAAGCTAGTCCAATCTCATCAGATCTCTGAAGCTAAGCAGGGTCAGCCCTGATTAGTTCTTGGATGGGAGACCATAAGGGAAATCTAGGATTGCTATACAGAGGCAGGGGTAAGGAAAAGCTTCTATCAGGCTCTCAAATGTGTAAGTTCACCGCTTTGGTTCAGGCTCTAAGTCTGTGCAGGGCCCAGACTGGGCCTGTTTTGAGAAAAATCTCTTGGCTTGCTAATCAGGCACATACATCCATTTTCTGCTGAGCAACCATAAGATGCCAGCTAGGAACACTATCATTGACCAGAATTTAGGGCTTGCACTCACACACCAAGCTTATCATTTTTTTCTCTTGAAATATATACATCATAGTCTGTATCTATATAGATCAAGATGGGTAGCCATGTTAGTCTGTCCGTAGCAGTGGAAAAGAGCAAGAGTCCAATAGCACCTATAAGACTAACAAAATTAGATATCTGAAGAAGTGAGCTGTGGCTCATGAAAGCTCATACCCTCCCACTAATTTTGTTAGTCTTATAGGTGCTGCTAGACTCTTGCTCTTTTCCACTGTATCTATATAAGCATATCATTATGATAAATTGATTATATAGTATTGCAGTGGAGATCTTTATCAGCAGATTTGTTTCACCATTCATGTCTGAGTAGGTGGCAACTCTTAAAAGCCGTAACTTGAAAGCTATTAAAACCCCCTTGTCTGCCAAATACAAATCTTATCTGAAATGTATATGTCAAAACGTAATTGTGAACTTAATCCCATCAGCTTTGGTTGATTTAGAAGGGTGTAACTTTTTTCTAGGATCTGCACCGTAGGAGTGCCCATCTGCAGGCCAAAGGGATTGTCAGTCTTGTAAGTCTCCATTGACTCCAAGGGATTGTCAATCTTGTTAATCTCTTACTCCATACCATTAAAAGGCATGGAATTACACGATAGGCTTCACACTTCAGAGGCACTTAGTTCTAGGCCTGTGATTTGCAGCTGCGCTTGGAAATAAACCACATCAGACGGAGATTTACTTCATTGTTAACCTACGCAAGGTTGCTCTGGGTTGGGAAATTCCTGGTAATTTGGAGGGTGGATCCTGGAGAGGGCGAGATTTAAGAAGGGGTGTCTCGGGGGGGGGGGGGTATAATGCCATGCCAGAGAGTCCACCATCCGAAGCAGTCTTTTCTCCAAGGCAGTTTATTCCTATGGTCTGGAGACCAGTTGTAATTCCGTGAGATCTCCAGCCACCACCTGGAGGTTGGCAACTACCCACCACCTGGAGTTAACTAGCAAAAACGAACACTTCTTCTCATAACGGCCGCAAACTGGTGGCCCTAACCTCCCTATTGGTCAACGTTCCGTTCCAATCCTCCTTTTCATTGGTTCTTCCAGCTGTCCATCTCTGGCTCCTTGCTAGTCTCGCCTCTTTCATTTTTTTCTCACCCGCAATTTTCTTCTCTCCCCTCCGGCATTTCGCCCCCCCCTTTTCTTCCTTGACATCCTTTCGCTCTTTTTCCTCTTCCATTATCCCCCCCCCGCCTCTTTCTTAGCCCCGCCCTCTTCACACTCGGCTCGATCTCTATTGGGTAACCTCCCGCGCAGGCGGGCGTCTCCTCGCTCCCGATTGGCTAGAGGAACTGTGGGCTCTTGGTTTCCGTTGTGGTGGCGCGATGGCCCCACGCCGTGACGCGCAGATCGAAGTCCGTCGCCATTGGTCGGAGTCGCGGAGAGGCGGCGTGACTGGCGATGTGGCGCGCGGCGCGTCGGTTGGTTTCCGCCGTCGGGGCAGGCGGGGAAGGCTCAGCGGCGCGCTCTCTCTTTTCTGCGGTCTCTCAGGTGCGCAGTCCTCGTCGGTGCCTCCGCCCGAAAAACGTCTCGTCGCCGCGTCCTTTGATCGGCCTGCGGGGCAAGGCGGTGTGGCCTGGAAACGGAGAGCGGTAAGGACGGAACGGGACGGGACGCGAGGGTAGTCAACAGCGTCGGTGTAAGAACAGCAGGGGAGCCCTGCCTGGTTCCCCCTCGGTGATTTCGTCAAGCAGTGAGATTTTCACTGCAGCTTGTTTTTAGCGGTATACTGCATCTGCACGTGGAGGTTCCACTTAACTGCTATAGCTGAGATCTTCCTTCTCCAGGTGAAGCAAGTTCTAGGTGGGTAGCCTTGTTGGGCTGTAGTAGGACAGCCGGGTGAGAGGCCAGAGGCTCGTTAGAGACGAACAAGATTTTCAGGAAGAAAGGGCAAGAGTGCAATAGCACCTATAAGACTAACAAAATTTGTGGTAGGGAATGAGCTTTCATGAGTCGCAGCTCACTTCTTCAGATATGGCTAGAATGTGAGTCCATCTGTCCTTGTATCTTGGAGAGTGGAGTGATTTTAGATGCCGAATGACAATAGCAGGCGGGATTGAATTAGGTAGGGTGTGCAGAGGGGTAGTGGGTGTGGAGAAATCAGCACTGGTAATGAGACTGGAAGCCTAGGTTTTGATTCAGTCCAGGTGGGTTCATTGACTGGAGTTTTGTTACCAGTTACAATTCAGCAGTAGGTGCGTTGAAAGTCAGAGCTTTCTTCAGATACCGAGACTCTTGAAACCTTATACTCTGAAAATCTGGCTGATTTCTGAGTAGCTGCTGGACTCATCCTGCAGGTCAAGCAAGTGTCAATTTCAAGCCTGAGCTTAGAAACCGGGAACACAGGAAAAGCTTTAAACCTTGATATGCTCCACCAACTCCATTGGGGGACATCAGAACAGGCCTGGAGGCTGAGTTCAAGTTCCCGCTTAGCCGTCTAGTTCTCTAGAGTGGCTTTCTTTCAGCCTAACCTACCCCACAAGGTGGTTGTGAAGTCAAAATGGAGGAATTGTATGTACACGCTGAGAGCTTTAGGGAGAAGGATGGAGGAAATTGTGTTGGACTGATGGATCAAGCTCTTCTGAATTATGCCAAAGACTTGTGCCTAGCACCTTGCGCTCCTGCAGGGGCAAGACAGGAAGCCAACAAACAGGGTGTGAAGACATCTTTTCTCTCCTTCTGTTGCTCTTATATCCCTGCTGAAAGGGCTTTTGTGCCTTTTCTTCAAGGATGGCTTGTAATGAAAGAGAACAAAATTAAGACACAGACGTTGAAGCCTAAAAGGCAGTGCTGAATAATGTGGGATCTGTAAAAATGTTTGCTGTCTTGTCATTTTATGTGGGCTGCCTTTCCCATGCGTAAGTAAGGTTCAGTGAGTACATTGTAATGTGTTGTTTCTTAAGTATGTTTGGGATTGTAGCCTTTCTCATCACTCTTTTCCAAAGTGTCTCTGTATGCTCATGCCTCTTGCCTTGGGAAGTGCCAGCTAAAACATGTAAAGACTTACAATTATATGCAATGTGCACTTAATTCTGGAAATTTTGGATGAGGATCAGAGAAGCAGTGTACCAGGTGCAGTTATTGAGAGAGGGAGGGAGTCCTGAAGGTAGCTTATATAACCTTATATAACCTTCTAGCACTACAGATGCAGATATGTTTTCATCCTGATTTTCAGCATTCTTGCATGTGGTGATTTACACTGGTCCTCTTGGGGCCTAGTCCAGCATTCGAACCAGTTTATTTATTTATTTTACAAAATTTATACCCCATCTTTGTGCCCACATAAGAGCCACCAAGGTAGCTAAGAAATTAAAAACATACATAATAAAACCACACCTTAAGAACCATTAAAACAGAACAAAAACACATTAACAATTAAAATCAGAGCTAAAATACACATATCAAAACATAAAAACAATTTTGCAAGAATCAGAATCGAATACATGACAACTAACGTTCATTACAAAGAGTTACTCAAGGATTCTGTTCTGCTAATGTTGGAGCCGCCTTCTGGCAAAAGGCTCTTTACACTGGAGAACAGAACCCATCCCAAAAAAGATTCTCAGGGAAGAAGTAATCAGCCACTGTTGGCACTGTCAGGTATAAGCAATGATTGACAATATGCTACATTCAGTTGTTCCTTTTATGGAGACATAAATGTAACTGGTGAACCTTCTGACAGGAGGTGATCTGTGTGGTTGATTAAATATTGTTCTAATGGTGTATTTTCTGAATACCTTTCCTGAGCGCTTTTTTGTAATTAGTACTTTTCTTAGAAAGGTCAATATTGCAGCCATGCCAGAAATAAATACGGATGATCTAGATGAGCAGCAGGTACAGCTGTTGGCAGAGATGTGCATCGTGATTGATGAAAATGACAACAGAATTGGTGCAGATACCAAGAAAAACTGCCATCTCAATGAAAACATTGAAAAAGGTATTTCAAAATTTTCAAATTCATTTCGTGGAAAGTTGTTCTGCCCCAGAGCCCCGGTTGGATTGAGCACTTGCCCCATCTGGTACAACAACTCTCACACACCTCCAGTAGTGTGTGGTCCAGTTTTACAAGGTGAAAGAAAAAGAAGGGCTGGAGGATATGAAACCAGGAAGCAAAACTAATGTAGATGAACCAACTGATCTTGTAAATCCGTCACCAGGACAGGCTTGAATTGTTGATGGAGTGAAAAAGATGTTGAAAAGCTACTTATACTTGCTAACTGGCTTCCGGGTACCCACAAACTGCTCACTTCCTATGCCCTACCATTCCGTTTAGCTTTACATTTGTGGGCAGTTGGAGATGTTCACACCAAATATTGATAAGAGGTGTAAGTGGTGGGCAAGTTCCCGGCGTCATATGTATGTGTTTATAATGAGTCAAGATGCTCATTCTCTCTTGTATAGACAATGTCTTTTGGCTTTGATATATAAGCTTGTACTTTGTGTTTAACAAAAAAAAAAGATCTCCGAGCCGATGTATCAGTTAACTCGTTAGTAGCTTTTGGATGGAATGGCTGACTGTTAAAATCCGCAAGATTGTAAGAGGTGTAAAGCCATGACGGGGATAAAAGCATGTATCAATCATGCTTTCACTTGCATCACTTCTGATCAATCTGTGAAGTCACTCTGTAGGATACACTTTTCTTATGGCCAGAATATGTTGCCCAAGGACTTCAAGACTCACAGCTTCAGCATTTGGAGTCTTACATAACAACCTATCTGAAGAAAGATACAAGGGTGGGGCAGTGTTACCTATGCCAGGCTTAATAGATGTATGATTATGTGGCTTGGTTGAGTTCAGAACCTGTGAGAAACACGTTTGTGTTCAGAATAATATTTCCCTTGGCGCACAACCAATTCAGAGTTCCCTTTTTGTTCCAGTATGTTGCGTGTTATAGTTTGCTTATTCTGTGCATGTACTGGTATCTAAGTTGACTCCAATAAAGCTCTCCAAAGGAAGCTTTAAGGGGGTCTCCAAGCAAATAGTTGACTGAGCTGCTGTAGAATGTGGTTAAGTAGTTGGGCTATGAGTCAGCACTCTGCTGGTTCAAATCCCACTACTGCCATGAGCTCCGCTGGTGGCCTTGGCAGAGCCACTTCTCTCAGCTATATTGTGGGATAACACTGTTTACCACTCTTAGTGGGCACTATTCTGTCTAGAAGAGTGATATATAGGCTTATATACCACTATTATTATTTTAAAAAGGGATTTTAAAAAGGTAAAGGTACCCTGTGCGAGCACTGAGTCATTACTTGCCTATGGGGGGATGTCGCATCATGACGTTTTCTTGGAAGACTTTTTACAGGGTGGTTTGCCATTGCCTTCCCCAGTCATCTACTCTTTACCCCCAGGAAACTGGGTACTCATTTTACCGACCTCGGAAGGATGGAAGGCTGAGTCAACCTTGAGTCGGCTACCTGAACCCGGCTTCCTCCAAGATAGAACTCAGGTCGTGAGCAGAGCTTGGGCTGCAGTACTGCAGCTTACCACTCTACTGAAATCCTTCTCTCCAAGCAAAATGTCACCCTAAAAAAAAAGTTTGCAGTTGTGTCAGGAATAGAAATATAAAATATAGGAACAGTAGTAGTTTGTCCTTTGCCCAATATGCATTTAAAATTAAAATCTGATTAATTGAAAACAAAGATTGAATTTGCTGTTTGAAGTATACATTTTTTAAAAAGACTCATCTCTGTGTTACAGGATTGCTGCATCGTGCTTTCAGTGTTTTCTTGTTCAATTCAGAGAACAAACTGCTATTGCAACAGAGATCGGATGCAAAAATCACTTTCCCAGGTGTGTGTTTTAATAATCTTGATTTCTAAGTTCAACATTGGTAATGCACAATTTTGAAAAGGGCAACCTTAGAGAAAAATACTTTGTATTTGACTTGTGGGGTTTTTTTGTTGTGCAAACAAACTCATAAAATATGGTTTAGCCTGTTTTCCACTACATGTTTTGGCATTTGGAATCCAGTAGTGAAATTTATTTAACAGCAATTCATGTATATTGCTTTTTTAAATGTAATGTTTAGAATTATAAAGGACTTTGAAGTCAGTGACAGTGATGACACGATCTGAGTGGACAAATGTTGAACTAGACTCAGACTACTATGAGCAGAATGGAGCTCAACGAATTTAATTTAATTTATTATATTTATATTCCGCCCTCCCTGCTTTCGCAGGCTCAGGGCGGATAACAAATACAAACATGTTTAAAAACATTTTAAAAAATTAAATAATACATTTAAAAACATTTAAAAACATTAAATATAACAATTCATGCTGCCCAGTGGTTCATACATGCCTCTGTGTTTGCATAGGGGTGATGGTTTAACCCCCCCTTCACGGGGGGGGCGGGCACTGCCCGGCGTTAGCCATATGCCTGGCGGAATAGCTCTGTCTTACAGGCCCGGCGAAATGCAAGCAAATCTTGCCGGGCCCTTGTCTCGCAAGACAGAGCATTCCACCAGGTCGGGGCCAGGACTGAAAAGGCCCTGGCCCTGGTCGACGCCAGGCGGGCCTCCCTAGGGCCAGGGACACTTAAAAGATGTTTTCCGCCAGAGCGGAGAGTCCTCCGGGGCTCATATGGTGAGAGACGGTCCCTCAGATACGTCGGTCCCAGTCCGCGTAGGGCTTTGTAGGTTAACACCAAAACCTTGAACCTGATTCGGTACTCCACTGGCAGCCAAGAATCTGTGTTCTTTCTGATACCCCCTTCCCCATCCTGAGAAAAGCCATTCCAAGGAAGAGTATGAGATGTGGTATGGGGGTTAGTGGAAAAGGGATTTAGCAGAAATTGCACTCTTTCTTTCTTGTATAAACAGGCGTATGTGCAAGGGAGGCAATTTGCATTTATTCTTCCTTTTCGCTGCAGCTGCCTGAACCATGTCCCACACTATTCCTGAGGGTCCCCCAGTCCTTGGGAGTGACTCCTCATGAAATCCATTTATTACTTTGCAAAATGTAGATAATGTTGATGGAGTTTCACTGTGTACTGTGTGATTGTGCTAAGTAGTATTAATCCACACACGTTTTGTAGATTGTTTTACGAACACCTGTTGCAGTCATCCCCTAAGCACACCACTGGAACTGGAAGAAAATAAAGCAATAGGCGTTCGACGAGCAGCACAAAGACGTTTGCAAGCAGAGTTGGGCATTCCACTGGAACAGGTAAATAATATTCTGTTTTCAAATTAATGACTTCTCTGGAGGAAAGAAGCTGAATAGCATCTAGCTGTATTTGCAGCCCTAATTAGAGCTGCAATTAGAGCTTTGGTAGTTATTTGGAAACTTGAAACTGCCCTATTCCCAAGTTTAGCCTCTGGAACTGTGTGTCTTTGTCACAATTCCAAGAAACCTGGTGTTTTTCAGTAGTCAAAACAGCCAGCTCCCTTGAGTGCCTGACAAGAAAGAATGGAGACAATGCAGAAAAGAATCTTCCAGTACCTGCAACCAGAAGCAGCAGTGTTTTAGACTCCCATGTTAATTTCTTTTCAGAGAATTTTATGTACATAGACATAGGTAAGGGCAGGGCTTTTTTTCAGCCAGAACGCGGTGGAACAGCGTTCCAGCACCTCTAGAAAATGGTCACCGTTAAACTTTAAAATCACCCCTGGTGTCAGTCAGCTGGAGCAAGGGGGCAATTTAATCCCCCCCCTTTGCAGTAGCGCTCTTGAGGGTAGCTGTGTAATGACATCACTTCCTGGAAGTGACATCATCACACGGTCCTGGGAATGTGCGCGCACTTCGTGTGTGCGCACGTTGTGCCAGGGGCACCACCACTTGCCAGGAATTGCCCCATGTGCTGCCAACCCACTGAGTTCCATCACCTCTTTTCTCAGAAAAAAGCCCAGGGGAGGGAAAGATTCAGATTTAGTTAAAGTTTTAAACACCTTGAGACCAGTAATGAGTATATTTTTATTCAACTCCGGTAGTAGTGTTTTGAGGGTACGATCATCCCTTTCCCCAAGGCTGAAAAGTTATTTCAGATTTACTGGCACACTAAATTTATATGTAGTTGAGTAAAGAGTTCTCTAGTATTAGGCGACTGGTTTTCATAAATTTCTTCTTGCAATTACTAATGCAAACCAAATGATAAAGCAGCCACCCCTTTCCATGTACCCAATCCCTCTGCGTGTCCTGTCTTGGAGAATTTTTGCAAGATCTGAGTAGCTTTGATCCTCATGGTCATATCAAAGGCTGGGGGTACAACTTTGTTTTCCTCTGTTGTTGTGGAAGAGATTTTAAGTAGCCAAGTCCATCTTTCTTAAAAACAGATACGATTTGAAGTCAAACTGTATTATGGAAGATGTTCTTTCTCTCCTGTATCAAATTTTCATACAGAATGTTACCCCTTGTCACAAAATGAGACTCAGATCAGCAGAAGAAACATTATCATCTGCCTCCACCCCCCTGGGCCATTGTAGCCTTCTACACTGCTTATTCTTATTCCCTCCTGGGGGGCGAGGGGTGCCTTGTGATGCTTGTACAACAGTACTGTTGGAAATTAAGGCAAATACTGTAATCTGGTATCCCTTTCTCCTTTGCCTCCATGCCAAAATTTAGTGTTTTTGGAAAACGGGCTTACATTGAGGTGTTCTGAAAAGCTTCCTATCAAAAATCATTAAAGAAATTACTAAAGTACCTCTTGGGTATTGATCTGACTCAAAAGTTTTGGATTGTAGGTAACTCCAGAAGAAATCTTCTACCTAACCCGAATTCACTACAAAGCCAGGTCTAATGGAATCTGGGGAGAACATGAAATAGATTACATCCTCTTTGTGCAAAAGAACGTGATGCTGAATCCAGATCCAAATGAAATTAAAAGCTATTGTTACGTAACACAGGAAGAACTAAAGGAACTCCTGGAAAAGGCTTCTCAAAATGAAATTAAGATTACTCCCTGGTTCAAACTGATTGCAGAGACTTTTCTCTTCAAGTGGTGGGATAACTTGGATCATCTGAAGAAATTTGTGGATCATACTAAAATACACCGAATGTAGAATTAAATATGCTAATCTGAAATGGGGCAGTAGCTTTTTTAAACACTGAAGTGACACTTTTGAATTAATGTTTAATATATTGTAATGGCAATTTAAACACAAGAAGTCCCATACAAATGAAGGGCAATTGCTCGGATGACTCGTTGCTTGCCTTTCTTGCCTGTAACTTGAATCGTGCTGGTATTCCTAACAAGCCATCAGTGAGTATCCTTGTCAGAATTTGTCACTAGCAGCTGAAATTTCAGTACTAAAATGGCTACTTGTTCAGGTAGGTATATGCTGGCCACAATCCAGAGAGCCCTGTAACTCATTTCTTATACAGCTTTACCTGTGGAAGTTCTTTTGAAAACATCCAACTTCCAAAGCAGCATGTGATAGCAAAGAGAAAGGGGTCAGCAATTCCAGGTGAGCAATCCCATAGGGTGTGTTTAAATAGGGGGCAGGGGGGAAAAGGGGGTGTCTACTATAGCTTTTTTCCCTCATATCCCTAAAAGCTACATTGTAATCTTGTTGGAGGTGTTAGAGAAGACAATTAGGCTACACCTGCCCAATATATAGCATGTTTCAGTCACACATTTTTGAGTGTGTTGGATAGCTGCAGGTGCATATATTATATAAAACAGGTGTGTGAGGCTCCAGCAATACCTGTTAGCCTAGTGCAGTGGTGCACTTCCAGGTGAAGTCAGCTGTTTTTGTAGCTAGAGAAACAGCAGGGGGTGATATTTCAAATCAAGGAAGATGACGTCAAAACTCTTCAAGTACAAAATTGTACTGTTCTTAACTGAATCAACTTCCAGAAAAATCAAAATCCTAATGAACCTCTTCGATTTTCAGGCAGAGCTGGGTTGGAAACTGAAAGGCAGTAGTGTAGTGTACTGAATAACCCAAGAGCTCTTCTTAGAACAAGTTGTGTGTGTGTGTTTAATCACTGAAAAATCTGAGTTTTGAAGGTCATTATTTTAAGAAATTATACTTTGAAGAAAAATAAGTGCAAATGTTTGCAGTGTTTCTCAATGGTTTAAGTGTGGAAGAGTTGGCTATTTTGTTGAAAGAAGTAATTTAGTCTTGTAGTTTGTACAAAATTGTTCCCTCAAAAATAAATGGAAAAGAATATGGTCAGAATTTGAAGAACTCATTTTGCATGCTATAGGGTGGTTGGATTGGCTTCTTACACACTATCTCCTCTGCTACAAGGCTATCCTGAAGCAGGGAAGACATTCAAAATCAAATTGTGATGGGGCTGTTTTCATTTTCAAAAGCTTCCAGACAACAATATTTTAAGAACAATTAAGAGTAGGCTCGAAATGAATTAATGGATGGAAAATACTGATGCACTATCTGAGCTATCCAGAGTCCGAAGAATCATTCAAGGGGTTCTGTTTTGAGCATACAGAGCTGTTACTGCTCCTTTAGACTTGATCATAAGCCCGCCCACCCCCTTCTCTCTTTTTTGTAGGTGTTGGCCCTAACCGCTATAAATCCTAACGTGTGTAACTCACCCTTTCTTGGAAACTGCTTTATGCAGAGTTCTGCAGTCGAGAGGGTGAAGTCAAGAGGTGCTCATCAGCTGTGAAATCTCAATGGATACCACTGAGCAAATTTATTTCCGTGTCAGCTTCCAAGACCAAAAATAGCAATAGAAACTGGATTTAGAAACTAGATTCTTGGCTGACAGCCAGCCCTGGATCAAAATTAGGACTGATCCTAGATCCAAGCCAAAGTTATTAGAGGAGCAGGTAGGATTCATGCTAGTGCTGTCAGTTTTGAATCCCCATTCCCTCATGGAAGCTTGCTGGGTGACCTTGGGCAAGTCCCTCTCTGTCACTGCTGTTGGGCCAGTGTGGATTGACACTCAAGTGTATATTGCTCGCTGTCAAGAGACAGTGCACCCATCTTATTTCTGACGGATGAGATGATATGACATAGCATTTGTGTCACAATTCTTTTTATATTTTAAGTGTCCCAGAGAATTCAAATTATGCTTTCTTCTAAATCTGCAGTTTTATACACACATATTTAGGAAAAGGGGGGATCCTGTCAAGAAAACTTGCACAGAGTTAATTTAAGTAAGCTTTTAAGGCATCTTCGTTTTGTCCATGCTCAGAAGGATTTGTCCCAGTTTCTTCAACATGGTTGAGATTTTCACCTACAGCACTACTTAAAAGGTAATCTAAATACCACAGCACAGATTAGCTAGATCAAGGAGAACAAAATAAACAGTGCTGTAGTGGGGGCAGGCCCAACCTTTTACACTCAGATAAATCTCTGCCACCTGAGAAAGCGAGCACAAGCCTACATTTCCCTTGTGTTGCATATTCTGCTTCTACTACCTCAGTCCTCCCTTATTTATCACACACTTTTCAACCCGAGGTTTTCATTCCGCACACACCCTGATGCAGTGTAGAAGAGAAGTTGCACACCAAACTCTCTGGCAGTAGTCTGTCAGATCTTCCTGGAAATTAACAAGGGTTGAACTGGGAGCCTTCCACATGCAAAGCATGTGTTCTACCACTGAGCTACAGACCCTTCTCCCTTTACTTGAACAAATCTGTTTACAGTCCCTAGTTTAAAGAGAGATTACTTGAATGAGACAATTTCCAAAGTCCAAGGCACCAGTCTTACATTACAAGCTGGTGTATCCCTCATGACATGGAGAAAAGCAGTTAAACAGCATCTATGGAAAGCTTATCAACCCTTAAAACATTCCAGAAATAATGCAACGTATCCTAGAAGTGAGTTGTTACATGATCTCAGCAACACAAATCTAGATACCTGGTTTATGCTGACATTTCTCAATGTCCTCAGAATCCAAAGATTTCCACTCGAAGGCTGATAATTTATATTTTCTTATATTTTTAATTTGTATTTGTAAAAGGAGGTGGCTATTTCATTTGGTTGTCCACTATAAGCCACTTATCTTCTCTGTGTTGTGCCAGACTTCCTCTTGCCAGAAAAGAGATGCTTGGGCTTAAGGTCAAACACATGCCTGTCTCCCTCGCCTTTCCTGCCCAAGCGATTCATTTTCTTCTGAGCTTTCTTCATCATGGTTTTAGTCTTCTTCACCATCTGCACAAGGATACAAAGTCACAGAAGTGAAATCATATTTCTGTACTTAAGCCATAACAAACCAGTGTTTTTGTGATCTAGAACAATGGCTGTGTCAGAGGTCACTCCTGGTGGATTTGACTGACTAAAGACTATTTCAAGATACAAAAATGTGCAACAGGACATACTGGAGAAACCATGCTCTACTCTAAGCAAAGTGCATTTTGCAAGGAGCAGTAAGGCAATTATGCACCTCAGGTCTTTCAAATATTAGAAGTGCCTTTGCAGAATCTCAACAATGCAGTTAGACTATAAGTCAAAAGCTTGGATTGGTTATTCAAAACAGCATATGAACTGCAGCCTGGCAGCTCCTGGCTCCATCCATGCATCTTTCTGTGGATTATCTCATTTCACTAAGGCCCTATTTATTCCATCTCTTCATCCAGTGTCTGTCTGCCTCTCCCCTCTGATGCTGATCTCAACCAACAATTACCAGAGGTTTCACCAACAGGTCTCAGAGTGCATCTGTATCAAATTATTAAATGAATTCTGCTTCTCTAAGTAAAATGTCTCCTAGCTGCCTCAGTGGCCCTTCTGTGGGTAGCGACGCAGGGTACTAATTTTGCAAACTAAAATGGTGAGAGATTTAAGAACTGAGTTTCATTTTACTGTTAAGTTTTTAAAGACACCTATTAGGATTGTTCAGGCCAAGCCATCATTTAGGGCAGTAAACAATTTATGTTCCATGGAGTCCAGATTCCCTGCCGTTGCCCCCAAAAGTAACAACATTAGAACAACAGGAACTCTATGAATTTAGTTCAAAGTGTTTTCAAACAAGAACCTAACTTCTATTTAATTACAATAGTACAAAATGTGTGTCTTACATTTAAAAAAAATACTATAAAGTGTCAAGAACGTTACTAAACCAAAGCAGACCTTTGCATCTCGAAGACCAGAAACATCACGAGGTGTGCGCGAGGAGCTCCGACTTCGTGCAACAGATGTGGGTGGTGCTGACTCCTCTCGTTTACGTTTACGAGTAACGCTACGGGAACGTCTTGTCTGGATCACATAATGAGCCTGAAAAATTACAAAGAGCCCTGTCAGAACCTCATGATATCCAGTCATAATTTGTGATGCTGGCCACAACCAGGTCGAATGACTTTAAAACAGAATTAGACAAATTCACTGTATCTAATAGTCAACTGGCATGGCAAAAGCAGGGCAGAAAAAGCAGGCCACATGCCTGCAGACATGGTGTGGGCCTTTATGTACTTCGGGGGCTTCCAAGATATGAAGAAAAACAGGGCTATAAAAGTAACCAAAACAAAAAATGATTAAAAATGGTATAATGAGCTCAAAATGTTCCAGAGGGAATAGAATATACAGAATAGCTTAGCATCCATAAAATAAAAAGAGGAGGAGAAATAAGAATTTAGCTGGCTCAAGCTTTTGAGAGGTTAGAGAATCCTGAAGTGAAGATTTCAAAACAATTTCCCCCCCACCTAGTGATTCATCCTAGATCCCCAGTTTGACAACATCTATTAGCTGGGGGACAACAGTGGAACAAGAGATGCCTTCATGCCTGTCTTCTGAGCTTCCCAGAAGAACTATGGGAAACAAGATGCTGAACATGATAAATCTTTGCTATAATTCAGCTAGGTTCTTAGTATGTTCCTGAAACCGCTTCTTCTAAGTTAGATATTCAAGTGATCAGATGGTGTACTAAGGACTTTTATCAATGGTTTGCAGCTAGCAATCCATGTGTGGGCCACTCCATATTCCCCTCCACCGAACAGTTCTTTCTGATTCAGGAAACATTGATTCCCAGAGTTGCAAGACCCACATGGACTAATCACTTTGTGTGATGGACTGACAGACCGCTGAGGAGGGAGAACACAAGCAAAAATTGTCCTCTCATGCATCAGATGAGCTCTGCTAACAGAAGGAACTGGAAAGTCAATTCCCTTTCTGCAGTCCCTGACCCATGCAGCTGTTATTCCAAATGGAGCCTGCAAACTTGGGAGTCTATTTTTTCTCAGTCAGAAAGAACTGCTGGGAGAAGGGGGACATAGAGCAATCCGTGGCCATCAGCAAATTCCACTGGCAAATTGCTGGATCAAAATATTTTAAAGGTGTGATATAGGCTGCTTTAAAGGACAAATCATAATTTTCCTGAAACAACAGGGATTTCATCTGAGAATTCAAGTGGTACGGTCAGCCTGCGGCCGGGCGCCCGCACACGCCCGTGTGATGACATCGCGCATGCGACTATGCGCGCCCCGCCAGCCCAATTGCTGTGGCGGGCAGCTGGGAAGGCGTGCGGGTGGCCTCCAAGCCCTCCTACTCGGTTTCCCTGTGCCACCGCAGACGCCCGCCCGCAGCTGCTGAGCCCGGTCGGGGGCGTGTGCGGGCGGCAGCGGCAGCTCAGGGCGGGAGACCTAGGAGGCTGCAGGTCGGTGGTGCGCGCTCCCGCCCCCCCACGCCTCCTCCAGCGCCCCCTCCAGCACCCCACGCCCTGAGGCCACCGCCTACCTGGCCTCAATGGGGGCCCTGGCCCTGGGTACGGTTCCCTCTTGTATTCAGTAGTTCATGAAGCCAAAAGAGGAGTCAAACCAATGACTTTTTAAAATCATGAATGAGGCAGATAGCAAAACCAGATTAAAAACATAGTATTAAATAACTCACTTCATTTTTGTCTGTCATGTCCAGCCCAAGACCACTCATCTCCTTCTCTAATTTCTTCCGTTCAACCTAAAGCCACGAGAAACCTGTTATTTTTTGCATTATCCATATATTTTGCATTTTTATAAGCGCAGGACTGAGGAACCAAAAAGCAGTTAAATATGAAAATCCTAAGAGAAACACTGGTGAAAAAAATGAACATAAGAAGCAATCGCTGGAGGCAAATGGATGAGAAAACCTGCCATGCTTCACACTCCCCCGCCTTTTGCTTTAGCATAACATAACATGCATTAAAATTCACCCACGGTAAATTCATCTATGCTTACTAGACACGCAATACCGCGATGCAAAATGCAACAGCAACCACAGCAACAGAACAATCACCTTTCACATTATTCACTAACAAAGCCATCTCAAATGGGAATCGGTCACTGTTCAAGACAAGTTCCAACTTGAGCAAAACTTAAGGAGATTCTGGTTTGAACACTACTTCTGCCATGTACAAAACCAGGATATTGATTTTGAGTTGCTCCATCTAACTCAGTACTGTTTATGCTGACTAGCAGTGGCTCTCCAGGCCTCAAGCAGAGTAGGATAGTTTTGAAACTCTGCTACCACTACCTTCTGCAGTCTCTGAAGGCCGCATTTTGGGTATACCTTTCTCAAATAGATATTGCGACTGTGGTCTGGGTGTTATCGAATCTGTAACCCGTGTTTTATTTGAATGTCCCTGGTACAACAAAATGGGACAAATGGATCAAACCCCTGACATTACACTGGTCAGATTCTACACTAGATATTTTAGTTCCTAAATTGCTAACAGACTAAAGAGTGGAAAATTTACTCATTTTTGCCAAATTTTTAGTTCAGGCCATGAGAATTCGGGCAACTTATAAGAAATCAGCCTTTTTGTAGTTTACATACTAACCTCTGGCCTGAATTCTTCCTTTCTTTCTCATATTTTCAGTTGTGTTTGAAGAATGGTACTTAAGACTTATAGGTCGGAAGAGTAAGCAAGAAAGAACCCATGCTCACAGAGGTCTTTTCATTGTAGAAGCTGGGGCAAGAGGGAGGGAGACAGAAACCCGACTTTCCTGAAAGCAAAGCATGTGTTCTGCCAACTGAGACGAGGCCCCTCCTTTCCCTTGAGCAGAGGCTTGGCAGAAAACTGAACTTGAGAATTGTCACATCTAGAACGGGAATCATATCTAGACCAATAAGCCTGACCCAAATCTCCTCTGCGTATGGGAGTCAGGATATCAGGCCAATAACACATGCAGTAGATAAAGTAGATGGAAGAGCAGGTGGGCACGGAACCCCTTAATTGTGATCGCACCCAACATACTTCACCGACGCTACAAGTTATCTTTCACTTGCCTTTCTAGCTGTTCTTGGCATCTTGGGCCCATGCGTGTCTTTCTCCTTGGATTCCAACACTTTCAATTTCTTCTTCTCACGAATCTGTTGTGCCAACTGCCTGATTTCCACCATTTCCTCATCTTCAGTCTCTGAATCGCTGTCGTATTCTCCAGCCGCTTGCCTGAGTTCTTCCTCTTCTTCAAGTTGTTGCAATTTCTTAGGAGAGATCAAACAAAACTTATGAGCAGGTTAGATTCCAAGTGTGTATTCTTCACCACCACAACTTGTCAGGCAAGGCTCAATCAACGATTCTGGCTGGTTTCTGTTTTAACATGGCAACAGCCATTCCAAGTGTTACGATGGAACACCTGAAGCTGCCAGCTCCTTTGTCCGTCGCAGCCTTTACTGTCTATTCAGACTGGCAATGGATCTCCAGGGTCTCAGGTAGAGGTCTTTAACCTACGATCTGATCTTTTTTACTGGCTGAAATTGAACGTGGGACCTTCTACATACCAAGCAGATGCTATACCACTGAGCCACAGCCCCCCACCTCCCCCGTCCGTTTGTCTCTCAGGACATGAAGACCTCTAATCCTGAGAGAAAAGAACAAAAGGAATCACTCAGCAATGAAAATTTATATATTGGGAATGGGTGGTGGTGGAGTGCCCTCAAGTCACAGCTAACTTACGTCGCTCCCTGGTGGGGATTTCATGGCAAGAGTCTAACAGACTGGTTTACCATTGCCTTCCTCCACAACCCTAGTCTTTGCTGGAGGTCTTCCATCCAATTACTAACCAAGGCCGACCCTGCTTAGCTTCTGAGATCTGACGCGATCAGGCTCACCTGGGCTATCCGAGTCGGGGCATTGGGAATGGGAGGGGAAAGAAATAGTTAAACCTGTACTTTGAAAATACAAGTTGCTTTGAGAACATTACAATTGGGAAAAGATTGACATTAACGTAACAAATCAACAGAAGCTACCACTTTCGATCCAGTATGAGGAACGAGGCCAGAACCTTTAGGAAGGGAACATCCGGTAACACTTTTAAACCAGTCAGCCAACCAATGCTTTCCTCTTATCCTCCTCCTTGGTGTGGAGGAGCATAAAGTCCCAAATTCTTGTTTCAACACGAACTCTCCACACATCAAAGTCCTGCGGTAATGAAACAACACTTACCTTCATGATGTCTGGGTCAATGTAGTCAGCTATGTTATGACCTTCCCAGACCTCTGGTATCTTATCATATTTTTCAGATGGATTCATTAGATCCCAGTATTCTAGAGGAAAGGAAAACAGAACAAAGCCCCATCAAATGAAGTGGTTGCCAGAATGAAAGCAGGAAACACCTACATCTGTCAAAGGTAAGTAGTAACTGATCCCTTAACTGCTGCGCTTGTTTTTTCTGGCTGCCAGTCCTCTTGATTTCAGGGTGGTGTAAAGAGTTTTGTGGGGGTTTTTGGGGGGGGGGGGGGAGATATTAAAAATAAATCTCTCCAAAACGCTAAAAAAGGACCATGGATCCCAGTTCCATGATGAGAAAAGAGCTCTCCACAGACTTCCCTGAAAACCCAAGGAATGGAGCACACCGTGTTGGCATGGCTTTAAAATACAGATTCCAATAGCAAAGCATACAATTAAAACTAGAAAAAAGGAAGACAGTTTTATGCCACAGAGTAATAGCAAGGATGCACATATCACAATGTCGAGATTCTGGCTGGTGTGCTCTTTTTGTTTTGCTTGAACCGCTCCACTCCCAAGATCTCATATGGTAATAGCTGGGATTAGGATTAACACTTATACTCGGATTAGGATTAACACTTATACTGGGATAAGGATTAACACTTACTCTGAAGATCCAAAACATAGTCATCTCCCATTTCCATTTCCGTATCTTTCTCCTGCAAGTAAGTGCACATCATTAATATGGGCTTTATTCTTAGGGGCTCGTAACGGAAATAAGCCCCAAATTCATAGCAAAAGGAACTTTTTGAAACATGCTTACCAGTTTCCTTTTGGGCATGTCCACCTCCATGCGTTTTTTGCGCAGCAAGGCACCCTCTGGAATAAAAGGAGGCCTTTCCTATAAAGCAGAAAATCAACATGAGCTCAAAGAAACCAGAATGTTGTTTTAAGCACTGGGATTTGGTGTAGTGATTAAGAGCAGCAGGACTCTAATCTGGAGAACCGGGTTTGATTCCCCACTCCTCCACTTGAAGCCAGCTGGGTGACCTTGGGTCAGTCACAGCTCTCTCAGAGCTCTCTTAGCCCCACCCACCTCACAGGGTGATTGTTGTTGGGATAATAATAACACACTTTGTAAACCACTCTGAGTGGGGGTTAAGTTGTCCTGAAGAGCGATGTACAAATCAAACGTTGTTGTTATTGCCATAACAAATCTTTACTAAGGAACAATGGTCACGAACTGATAAGCCCTCATGGCATTTTGCAAGTAAGCAGATGAAAAGTTGTTTGTATTTCTACCTCAGAAGGGAAAAATAAATTTTTAACAACTACACAAGACCAACCTTGTTGTCCCTTCTGGCTGGGAGAGCTACATGTAGCCTATTCAGGACATCGTTCACCTTGTTGCCTTTCATTTTGGTTTCGACTCGATGGGCCAGCAGTCGGTCACAGGCCTGCAAGCACATGCGTGTTCATTTCAATAGTTTGCAAATGAATGATGACTCCGTGCAGCCGTCATGTATGCTGATCTCTTAAACCACCATTTCCGGGACAGGGAGCCGGCCCCTTCACCATCCTGTGCAACCTCTCACACCCCCTTTTCAGTGTTGAGTTGTACAAGCCCCAAGGTTAACACTAACCATGGCTACCAAAACAGCCTCAAACGCTGGCCTCAAACTCATTATAATTAGTAATAATATACTAATAATTAGTACTGCTGCAGATATAATGCTACACCATGATTATGAGTGAAAAGGAGGTAAATTGGGGGGTGGGCTATGCATGCCAGGGGCACTCAAACCACAACTTTACTCCTGACATCTTGCTACGGAGGGATGTAAAAGGGATGTCTGTATACAGGGCAAGCTGTGTAAAGAGAAAAGGTATCAGTCCCAGAGCCAGTGCGGTTTACTGGTTCAGTGTTGGACTAGAATATGGGAGAACCAGGTTCCAATCCCTACTCTAACATGGAAGTTTTGTTTGGAACCCTGAACGTAGGCCAGTCACACACACACACACACACACACACACACACACAAACAACCTAACCTATCTCACAGGGTTGTTTTGATAATAAACTGGAGGAGAGGAGAACAGTGTAATCTGCTTTGCGACCCCATTGGGCAGAAAAATAGAATATAAAGTAAATGAAATAAATAAATTCCACCAGAAATATCTGGACTTCTAAAACGTGCCCAGGATTAACCTTGCAACCTCAGATGCAACTGAAGACAACATTCTTGAAGAAGAAGTTCCTAGAAGACACAGTCACTTGGGGGAGGTGAGGGAGAGGTTAGACTAGATGACCCTTGGAGTCACTTCGAGTTCTATGTTTCTATGTCAACATGAGTTCACCGAATATCAATCTAATGAGCAGGCATAGAAGTTTGAGCACAAGGAAATTGGAGCTACTTCCGTTAGTTTTCCAGGTTCTTTAGAAAAGCAACCCCAAACAACAATATATGTACTTTAGCCAAGTATCTATGTCTTTCTTTACCCGTATGTCACAAATATTTTACATGGTTCAGGCCAAGGGTGGAAATGATACAAAAACAGAATAGACAGGATTCAACAACACCCTTCCTCCAGCTCTTTGGCTCTACACAAGTTTCCATACACCCAGTTCTAAAAGAGGTATGAAAGTTCTTGTGCAAGCCAGACTGTAGGCATGACACTCATGGCCCTCTGTGAGCAGAGGGGGACCTCTGGATCCAAAACGAACTGCATATGTTGAATATATTTTGTACAACTGAGAGAGCATACTCACTTCTGTTTTAACCTGAATCACTCCTTCCTCAGTGAGGGTGCTTGTCTCTATTACAGGGAGTCCATCCACTTCTAAATCTGCAAACATTTTCTAGAGCAGAGCATGGACATTCATGAATGAAGGAAAGGACTCTTAAATTTTTTAACAACGTTACTTGTTTCTAAGGAACTGATATAATACCAGAATGTCATAAAATGGATAATCTATAAAAATCATAACAGGACATGTTACAACTGTTGCAAAATACTGCAACAGGAAATATTGCATCGGGAGATAGGTGATGCATATATTGACCGAACCAGAAGCTCTGTACAAGCCAATGTTCCTGCATGGAGTCTGAGGGGAAGAAGAAGAATGAATGGACTTTTCTGAGTCAGAAGATCAATGGAAATTTTTAGCATACTTCCAGAATAGATAGACGACTGATCCTTGGTACACATGACCCAGAACTAGAGCAGTCTGGGAAGGCGACATTGCCCTCACGCACACTGACCAAAATTTGTAACATGAACCTTACACTACCCCATTTAGGGACATTGTTGTTGCCATGAAGGAAAACAAGTTCTGACCCAAAGTGAAAAATAGCAAATGAAAAAAAAGCAGGTAACGCCTGCGATCCAAAAGGAGGGCGTGCTCGTGCACTTGCATTATTCCTAGCCCGAGAGTTGGAGAAATTTGCAGCCAGGAACCTATCCGCTCATGTGCAATGCAAGCTGTATTTACTAGTTGATACATATACACATATGCATACCCTAATGCCCTGCCAAAGTTTCCTACCTGGTTTTCCTCACTAAGGTCAGAAATCCTCTTCACGTCACATTTATTTGCAACAATTATAAGAGGCTAAAAGGGAAGAAGAAACACACCTTAAGATAAATTGGCTGCTGGGTTTTTATGAGTGAGCCGTCACGGAGGCTATAAAAATCCCAGCATTACCTTGTTAGCAAACAGGGGCTTGATATTCATAAAGAGTTCAAGCTGCTCCTCCAGGCTGTGCCCACACTGCTCAGATATATCCATGACATAGAGCACAGCAGCGCGAAGGTGAGCAAGCGCTGTTATTGCTTGCATCTCAATGGTGTTTCTCTCTTCCAGGGGGTGATCCAGAATACCAGGGGTATCCACCACCTAGACAGAAAGACTACAGGGTCATACTTTGGTCTTGCAGGTTTAAAAAAACCCAAAATGAAAAAGCTACGCAAAATGAGGCCCATGATGCCCATGATGTTCATACTGCTGTCCAATGACAGTTACCCTTCCTTAAAGAACAGTGGAAAGACCACAGATCAGTAGAAGAGCACATGCTCTGAATGTAGAAAGTCACAGCTTCAATCCCCAACAGTCTCAGGTACCAGGGCTCGAAAAGGTCTCTGCCCAAGGCCCTGGAGAGCAGATGTCAGAGTAGACAACTCAGTGTTAGATGGATCCATTTTTTGATCGTGCAACAGATGTTTCTTCTAAACCCCTCCAATAATACTGGCCATGGTCAAAGGGTACAATGGAGTTAGACAGAACTGCGAATCAAAATGCTCAAGACTGAATTCATGACCCTGTAAGTGCTCAAGGGCTGCAATTCCGGGCACACCGAGATCAACAGTCCGATTGAATTTGGTGGGACTTCTGAGTAAACAAGCACAGGAACTGCCTGCCACCCTCCCACTTCAAAGGATTCGAGGCAAGCAAAGCGATCCGTCTGGCTCTTTGGAGCTTCCGGACGGCTCTCCATTGACCTTCGCCAGCACATTTAGATGGGTCTCCTTGGTGGTTCTGGTGAGGAATCCCATTCTTTTGGGTAGAGCTAACAGAACACTATGGAAATAGAGAACCATAACAGACAACAGCTGCACAAGGTAGTTTCCGGTGGACAGCCATGTTGGTCTGCAGTAGAAGAGCAGGATTTGAGTCCAGTTGCACCTAAAAGACCAACACGAGTGTCAGCTCTTGAGAGCCAAGCTCCCTTTGTATCTGACCAAGGGAGCCTGACTCTCAAAAACGCATACCTTGAAAATCTTGTTGGTCTCTCAGGTGCTACTAGACTCAAATCTAGCTCAGCTGTCCAGGAGCTGTATCAAAAATGAGCTGCAAGGGTACCAACATCTGTTCTAAACTCACAACCAATTAAAAAAAACACATCAAGGCACCCTTTTCTATCAGTTTCTTATTTAGCCAATACTGATATACAGGGTGAGCTATTGATCTTCAGCCATCAGGCCCAGAAACTTTGTAGCCACACCTATTTCAATACTGACTGTAGGATGGAGTCATGCAGGTAATGGTGATCCAGAAAAATTGTCAGGAGACTCACGTGACAAAGGCAGGTGACCAAAAGGGACACCAAGTGGAACAGCTTTCGTTTTGGATAAGGCTGGACAAGGGCTCTGTGAAGTCTAAATTCCTGCACGACAGCTGTCTCGGGCCAGCTATTTCTATCAGGTTGTTTTGCTTTGGTAGAAGCCAAGAGTATAACAGGCTTCCATTCTGAAACTCATCCGTTTCCTATGAAAGATGCAAGGCTTGCATGCAAATACCGTCCCTAGAGCAAATTCTAAACCCGGACAGCTGAAAGTAACCATCATGGCACATACTCCTCCTCCCCAAATAGCTTAACTGGATATTGGATTGCAGTAGTTAAGGGAGAGAACTTACCTGCCACCGCAGATACTTGTAGTCCATGTGCCCCACAAAAAGAGACTTTGTTGTAAATGCGTATGGCTGCACTTCTACATCTGCTCTTGTCACCTAAAAAATAGAGAGGGGAAAAACCCTTAAAGCAGCTCTGTCTCTTCTTTGATGATCACCTTTTCAAATGAGAGGGGCCATGGCTCCGTGGCAGAGCAGCTGCTTTGCAATGGGAACAGCTCAGCCATGGATCCTGCAGAAGGGCCGTATTTGGGAAGGGCTGGGGGGGGTCACTTGCCCTGGGTGCTACCAAAAAGAGGGCAGTGGGCACAGCTGCTGACTGGGAGTGCACGGAGCTGGCGGCACCTGTGTGCACAGGAGAGCTGGGAGGCGCCACCCTGGCCGCCTGCTGTGCCAACAGGGTCGCCGGCTCACTGGCCACTGAGCTGGCCCTCCAGCTCCTACAACGGCTGCTGGCCAGGAGCATGCTGCCTGGTAATGGGCAGGGAGGCAAGCAGCCCAAATCATGGGAGCGCTCCTGGGGGGCGGGTGCACCCTGTGCAATGACATCACTTTCAGGAAGTGATGTCATCACGTGGTCCTGGGAGCACATGTGGTGACAGGGGCACCACCGACGAGGAGTTGCCCTGGGTGCCTGGAACCCACGCTACGCCACTGCCCTGGAGAACTGCTGCCAGTCTGAGTTGGACCAATGGTCTGATTCAGTATCAAGCAGCTTCATGTGTTCAAATAATATAAACCACGTGTATTTCAATCATACCAAAGAGAAGAAGAAGGTTTATAAACTTACACAGTACAGATAAGAACATGCTACTTTCCTTAGAGTTGAGTGTCCCACAGTGTGATCCCCAACAGAGTTACATCCTTCGAATTCCGCTGACTTCAGTGGATTTAGAAGGATGTAACTCCGCTTAGAACTGCACTGCTAATTTCTTTTATAAAACTTACAGCAGAATGTATAGAACGGGACATCTTCATTATAGCCCCATTAGCAGCTCATAAATTTAAAGCAAGCCGGAAACTCAACTGGAGGCAGCAGAATGCCCTTGCGGGATCATGATAAATTCAAATGACTGGTTTTCTCTGAAGCAACATTTAAGTCCACTAACCTTATTTATAAAACTGGATTTCCCAACATTTGGATATCCACACAATAAGAGAGTGCGTGTGTTTGGATCGATGGTCGGCAATCGAGATAAGTGCTGACGCACTGAGAAGTAGAAAAACAACACCGAGGAAGAGGGTTAAATACAGACAGAAGTAGCATCAAAGAGATCCCCCGTTTCAAGACAGCAGGCACATGAACGCAGAAGAGTATAAAATGTATGAGGCCACAACATTTTTTTTCCTAATCTTTTTCCAAAGTGAACACTGATGGAAAGGAAAGGGCTAAAACGTCATAGCTGAAAGACTGACTAGACTACATAGATATCAAAAGGTATCAATAAAACGGCAGCAAATAAAAATGCAGAGATAAAAAATACCTGACAACGTAACATCCCAGACTAACCTCATCAGAGCTTGGAAGCTCAGCAGAATCAGCCACAGTGAAGACTTAGATGGGAGACCAAGACTGGGATTGCTATGCAGAGGCAGACAAAGGCAAACCTACCTCTGCTCATCTCTTGGCTTGAAAACCCTACAGTCCTGGGGTAGCTGTGAGTCAGTTGCAACTTGACAACGTATTATTAGTCCACTGTGAAGTCTGGCACCCTGAGATGCCTGGCTTTCGTCTTTCTTAACTTTCACAGTCAGGGTAAGCATAAGGAGATGATGTTTCAGTCACTAAACAGGTTTTCCAATCAATGGGGCTTTGGAAACCCGCTCAGGTCTATGCCCCAGTGCTTTAGCTTCTGCTCATATTTTCCTACTCACGGCCTTTTCATTCTGTGCCTATATCCTGGGCACCAATGGGAAAAACTTATTTCTTAGAAAATCTAAATTTAAAAGCAAAATCAATGACATATACGCAAACCCAGCTGCACACAGCTCTCCTATCAATAAAAGCAGCTACTCAGCTGATGGCGGGGGGAGGTCTATTCCACTGCCTCTTAACAAATGTATTCCCCGACACCACAATGGGAAGCAGCTTGGCTGGAAAGCTGAGGAACAGCAAGGGCACACCAGGAAGTTCAACTGTGACCAACAGACAGACGTGCCCCACTGCTTCTTATATCAACGACAGTTCCACTTAGAGAGGTTAACCGCCTTTCTCGTCACACCTGTCCTGCTACCACATCTGAGATACACCACCTTGTTCTAAGTACTCCAGGCTCTGCTTCTGTCTTTTGATTATCGTGCACATCCGGCCCAGGGCTGCCCGCTTCAGTTGCTTGCACCGGTAAAGGGAGTCGCCGTACTTCATCAACCGAACATAATCTTTGGCAACACTGTATTGCAGGACAGGAGACAAACCTGAATTCCGATCACAAGAACAATTTCATGCTTACCCCCCCACCCCTGATATCTGATCACAGGGCTAGAGCTTTGGAAAGGAGACAGGGTAAGTATGGAGAAAGATGCAAACATTCCTTCATATCATGAAGAAGCACAACTTTATAAAGCTGAAACACTAGCCAAAAAACATAGGAAGCTGCCTTACTTGGAGCAAAAACAGTGGTCCATCTTCTAGCCTATTACTGTTTATTACTATGACTCGCAGTGACTCCCTAGAGCAATGATCTTTATTCAGTGGCCTAGGAGTCACCTGTGGCTCTTCTGGGTACTGTTCCCCAATGTGACACCTGCCCCATGTTCCAGGAAAGCAAAGTAGGCCACTGCTTTGTAGGGCTTATAGTTGGCAGGTGGTTCCCACCTTGAAACAGCTAAAAAACAGGTACTGGAAGATAGGTAAGCTGCATGTCTCATGCCCTGAAGCAAAATGTCACCTTCTCAAACAACATCCCACCCTTCTTTGCAGCATCTGTGGTCTCATTCCAGCACCTAGGTGGCTGTAGGGACAAGAGAGCCAGTTTGGTGTCATGGTTAAGAGTGCTGGGACTCTAATCTGGAGAACCGGGTTTGATTCCCCCTCCTCCACTTGAAGCCAGCTGGGTAACCTTGGGTCAGTCACAGCTTCCCGGAGCTCTCTCAGTCCCACCCACCTCACAGGGTGATTGTTGTGGGGATAATAATGGCATACTTTGTAAACCACTCTGAGTGGGTGTTAAGTTGCCCTGAAGGGTGGTATATAAACCGGTTGTTGTTGCTGTTGTTATTAAGAGCAAGCTGGCCACAGAGAATGGAAAACCACCACCTTGGCAGCCATCCAGGAGAAGAGCAAGTCCTTCCCAGCAGTCCCTAATTGAGATCTCTTAACTGCAGATACCAGGGAGCCATCCTGGGCAGTGTTACACGCAAAGTGCTAACCCTACTGCTGAGACAGAACCCTTACAACTCTCTAAATGAACACTTTACATATACACAAAACACAAATATGTCTTACTTGTCAATCAGATTTTTGGCAATATTAATTTGTCCCAAAGCTAACTTGTAATGATCCTTGTCATAAAGAATGTTCATCAAATCTGCGTAAAATGGATGAATGTCCTGTAAAAGAAACAAAATAGATGGCATTTTTCATTTCTCTCAGGTAGATGTAGGCTTTTCAGTAGCTTAGCCTTTACTAAGAAATGTGGCCGGGATCCAAAGATCTATGAAATGAGTTCCATAAACCTAAAGAGGAATCTTTCTCCTCCGAAAGCAACTTCACACACTAAACCCAGACAGAGAGTCTGTGATCCTACACGGGGGTAGGGTCAGCTGTTCAGAGGAAGAAAGACAAAAATTCCCCTAAGCTAGCACAACCCTATGACTTTTTAATGCATGTAAACAACTGCAACATGGCGTCCAAATGCACCGAGTTCTCCAAAGCAAGACCTGTTCCCTCTTCCTTGCCATAAACTTTTCATAAGGTGTTACTCAACCTCTTTGTCTAAGTGCTATGCATAATAAGAACGATACTAAGGACAGACTGAGCCATACCATATGTAGGTTCCAAACAATGGGAAACGCAGAAGTCAGTAAAATGATAACATCTTCCATTGCATCAGCTCAGGCTGGTGTAGTAATATACGAATTTCCAAGTTCCAAGGAACGTTTCATTGGGAAAGAGTTCTACACAAGTCTGCACATTCACTCCCTTATTGAAGGTGTATCAGAAGAAGGCATCATTTTCTATAGCAGGCCTTCAAAAGAGATTACCATTTACCTTGCCAGAGCACTGCTACAAAGCTAGTTTTAAGTTCTCACATCCAAAAGTGAATTGCACAAGAAATCCTATAGAACTGCTCCTTTTTCTTGACAAAAGGCATGCCACAGTAATATAAAAACTTAATGTACACCCTCTACAATGTACTTTTCACTGTCATTAAAGTTGTCAAAACTTCCCTTAAAAATTATCAGCATAAACATATACACACTTTGTAAACCTGTGCAAAAGAAAACACCAAGCCCACACTTCTTCTCTAAGTAAGAGATCTGCATAGACTTGACTATATTTATATACCCTGCAGAGTGTAAATAAGCATAAAACACACACACACACACACACACGTCACTTACATCTAGCTTTGGGAAATCTGTTACGATTTGCGTGAGTCTGTCATGGTAATTTTGTTGAGTGTATTTTACTTTTCTCATGTAGAACTGACGGATACGGTGAATTTGATAATGTTTATGAATGACGGTAGGAGTCTTCCGCTGTGTCTTGGACAACGTCAAATCTATGAAGTCCTGTAGGTAAAGAAAGAACAGTAATTGGCAGAGACTCGGTTACTGCAAAGCACTATGGTGTAGTGGTTAAAGCATCAGGCTAGGGCCTGGGAGACCTCGGCTCAAGGTGACCATGGGCCAATCATGTTCTCTCAGCCGTGCACACTTCACAGAGTAGTTGTGCACAGGGCTTTTTTTCTTGGAAAAGAGGTGGTGGAACTCAGGACCGCAAAATGACGTCACTTTGGGTCAGCTGGAACAAGGGGGGAGTTTTTAAAAGTTTAAATCACCCTTGGCACGCATGGAGGGCAATCTAAACTCCCCTCTGTCTGGAGATCAGGGGGCGGGGCCACCGACCATGTGACCATTTTCAAGAGGTGCTGGAACTCCGTTCCACCACGTTCCCGCTGAAAAAAAGCCCTCGTTGTGCAGCTAAATTAGAGGGGGGGCATGTATGCTACCCTGAGTCCCTTGGAAGGAGAATAAAACAAAACCAAATGCATGGACAGAGACATAGAAGTTTCAAAGTCATCATACAGGGGGTCAAAAATGAACATTAGTACTACCAGATAAGAGGCTGGTTGTGACAGGACCATTTGTGATGCTGAGCCATTAGAGGAAAGTGTGTGGTGGAGATGTTAGTCACACACAATAAGGAATAGCAGTTGCAAATCCAGAAACCTGCAACTGTTTACATCGCACAGCTGCACCAAAGCACTAAAGGCCACGAATGAGCATAATGGTATCTTCTTACATGCAGCTTTACAAATTTCACAAATGTGTGAAAATTTGTCACGGTTATTTTCATTTTTCATTTTCTCTGATGACTCTGGAGATATTCCAAGAGTTCAAAATCAGTCTAATTTCTTTAATGGCTCTTGAGTTACAAGCTGTTCAAACCCATCCAGCATCTATTAGTCCAGATCTCTTTAGTTGTACATCACAGCTCCACTCACATTTCCTAATTGTTGTTCACCAGCTCTTCCAAATGGAATAATAATCATTTAACCTGTCCCAGAGCACCTGTATAAATATTTATAAAGCTGCATATAAAAAGGTAGTTACATATACATTCTTGGCCTGACTGCGTTGGTGGTTTTCTACGGTGGAGACAAGTGCCCAGTGATTTTTACTTGTCTGAGGAGAAAATGTGAATCCTTTGATTGAAAGAACAATCATTTCATATTGTTTGCAATTATACCAATTGTATTTTAAAAATCCATCCAAATCTCCTTGGTATCTTAATGGTTTTAAAAATCATTTTTCATTGTGTGCCTATTTTTGTTAAGCATACTTCAGGGTTTCGGTCCTAGTTCTCAAGAATTAATAAAAAAATGCATAGCAAATAGCTAATTCTAATGAACCAGTTTACTCAGAAATAAAGCCTTTGAAAAACTGTTATGTTTTCCAGACACTAGAAAGGAAGCGTGCATGCTTCTTAAGTGCGATACAAACTGCTTTGGAGAGTTATGATCCACAGCTATACAACAGAGCACAAATGTCAATGTCATTTGTATGGGTCTTATGAACACATTAGGCTAGCTTATACTGCCCCCTCTGGTTGACAGCGGTGCTGCCAGATCTTTCCCTGCCCAGCTACCCCAGATCCTTTTTCCTAAACACAGCAGATTAAGCCGAAGGCACTTTGCATGCCAAACTCATGAAAATATCTGCTCTGATTGTCAGACATGGCTCAGGTCGACAACAGGCAAAATTAAGATCCTTTTAACTGGATATGCCAGGCACTGAACTTGTGATCTTCCACATGCAAAATATGTGCTCTAACACTGAGCTACGGCCCTCCACTTTGACACTGGTTGATCTCTCTCCAGTTCTGCAGAGAGCCTGACCAACAAGTGAAACTGACACACTCTCAATAGATAGTAAACAAAGGGAGAGTATCACCGTAATGTACAAATAAACAAAAAATACCAAGCCGTGAAATCTAACTAATGAGTGTCTCTATTGTAAATCAATCAAATTAAAGCAACATTATAGTCAAATTAAGCAAAATAAACAGAGAATATATATACACACAGTGTAGGTGATTACAGAAGGCAAAGCATCATATATAAATAATTAAAATATAATTCAACAGGATTTCCTATACAGTATTAAAGTGCTATGTGCCTAGAATTGACCAGAGGTCTAAACAGTAATCACCAAAGTCCCAGTAAGTTTTGATGAAACAATGCCAGAAGGTCTTCAGTGCAGTAAGTTTCTATTGGAGAAACAGTGTATATGATTTCATATGAAGGCAGTGATAGGCGGCAATGAAGAATGGATACACAACTGCGACGGGAAGCCAGCAATCTGCCCGTTTCAACTCTTCATCCTGGCAGTCGTTATATCACAGGCCACGCCTAAGAACTGATATTGTTAATTTTTGTCCCATATGTATAAAACTGATTATATGATGGACTTCTTTATATATGATGCTTTGCCTTCTGTAATCACCTACACTGTGTGTATATATATTCTCTGTTTATTTTGCTTAATTTGACTATAATGACACTCTCAATAGAAGCATAACCAATCAGAGGAAAATTGATATGGTGCTTTAAAATCATTTGGATAAAGACAGCAACATCCGAGTCAAACAGAGACAATTTCTTGGTTGGCAGTGCTCAGTTCTGTCCTATGCCCAGGAAGCAGAGCCAAGAAAAGAGAAGGGAGTGGAGCTTGTGCTTTAAGTGCCCAACATCATCAACTAAAACAGTTTAGGAGCACACAACACACAATCCAGTTACTGGGAAGGGAAAGAGGAATTGGTCAGAGCACCAAACTAAGATCAATAGTGAAATCCCAAGCAGAGTTACTCCAGTCTAAGCCCATTGATTTCAATGGGCTTAGACTGGAGTAACTCTGCTTAGGATCTCACTGTAAGAGAACTCAAGCCAGCCTCTGGTCAGGAAGCGTTTCTTGTAACTTTGAGCACCACAAATATGCACTGAAAAAGGGATCCCAAGACAGTATTTATTTACTTCATTTATACTGCACCTTTCTTCCCAATGGGGACCCACAGAGGTTCACATTGTTCTCCCCTCCTCAATTTTATCCTCACAATAACAGCCTTGCGAGGTAGGTTAAGCTGAGAGTGAGAGACGGGGTCCAGCCACCCAGCAAGCTTCCATGGTAGAGTGGGGATTTGAACCCAGGTCTCCCAGATCCTAGTCCAACACTCTATCCACTAGATCACACTGGTGTAAGGTGTTTCACAGGGTGTGGCACAAATAATTATTGTACAATGCATAGATATACAATTGTGCTGACCTGGATAGCCCAGGTGAGCCTGATCACATCAGATCTTGGAAGCTAAGCAGGGTCAGCCCTGGTTAGTACTTGGATGGGAGACCACCAAGGAAGTCCAGGATTGCTATGCAAAGGCAGGTAACTGGCAAACCACCTCTGAATGCCTCTTGCCTTGAAAACCGCAAGGGATCGCCATAAGTCAGCTGCAACTTGACGGCAAAAAAAAAAGGCTATCTCAATTATGTGCAACCACCAATGGTAAGCCACACCATTTTGTTGGGCATGCAGGGTTGGTTTGCTGACCAAGCAACTGACAGAAACCACTGAGCAGAGAGAAAATAGGAGGTGTGCCCAAGAGATAGCTTGTTCCCAGTGTATATGGCTTTGCACAATCCTTATCTTCCTGCACCCCTATGTCTACTGGCACGCACACACATATTCACAAGTAGATGGTGACGTTCTTGTTGGGACTCAGGCTGAAAATAGCTTTCTATGCTATACCATTATAACATAAACCCCACTGACTACTGCATTAGGCAACGGAGGCAAAAAATTCTGTATAGGGGGTGACTAGCATTACGTGGAGGAATGACTGGAATGAAAAAGCCATTTAGAGGGAATATTTGGGGTGGGGTAAAAGATTCAAAGCAATGGTACCAGAGACTGCAAGCCTGCAAGAGAGACTTAGCTGCCTAGGAAGTGAAGCTGGAACCAATTCAAGAACCCACATCTCACCAGGTTCACTTTACCTACTCACTCCTCTCCTTCATTGACTAATAGGGTTGCCAGGTTTGCATTGGGAAATACCTAGAGATTTGGAGGGTGGAGTCTGGGGAGGGCAGGGTTAGAGGAGGGGTTGGAGCTCAGCAAGTTATAATGCCATAAAGTCCGCCCTCCAAAGCAGCCATTCTCTCCAGGAGAAATGATCTCTGTTGCCTGGAGATCACTTGTAATTCCAGATCATCTCCAGACTGGCAATGCTAGCTACTTTAGATGGCAAGCTCTTTGGGGCAGAGCCTCATTTACCTTGCACTACATAACAAAAAAACGGACCAGGACGGTTCTGGATGAAGAACTACTTCTTTCCTTGGGGACAGTGCTGGCTACCCTCCGTCACCCTGGCAGGGCTCCCAGCGCTATTAGTAACTCCACAGTAGGCAGAAATGCAACAGGAAGAGCTCTGTCAGGGCTCTCAGCGCTATTAGTAATTCCACAGCAGACAGAAATGCAACAGGAAAAGCTCTGTTAGGGCTCCCAGCGCTATTAGTAATTCCACAGCAGACAGAAATCCAACAGGAAAAGCTCCTACAGCTGAACAGAGCTCTTCCTCTTGAATTCCTGCCCGTTCAAAGCACTATCGGCCTCTGCCGCAGAAACTCAACGGCCGTGGCCAAAAGAAAGAAGTAGTGGAGGGAGGCACAGCCTCTCCTTTTGACACGTGGTCTTCCACTGAGCACCCGGCACACCCGCGAATGTTGCAACGGAGACAGCGCAGCCGCACAAAACGCCAAACCCGACAGGGAGGAGAGACGCGGCTGCCATGACCTGCTTGGCTTTACCTTCGCGGACGGGACCACCATGATCTTCTTAAAGTTGTAGAGCGCCATGGCGGCGGCGTGCTGGTCCGGCAATCCGCCGAACGTGAGAGGCAGAAGGGGAGGGGGAAGGAGCACTTCCGGCTTCGGCCGTTCTCGCGAGAAGGGAACGAGAGGAAAGAAATGTGCGACTCGCAGGCCCTAGACCTCTTCCTTGCAGCGCCGCCTGGAGCTCAGGGGTAGGAAGTGCAAGTCCGATTGCGGCTCTGTTTCCTAGCCGTCATTAAAGCCTTGCGACGCTGTTTGGATTATATTCTATTTCAGGCAGAAAAGCGCTGAAAAAGGATTACTTTTGGGTGTATATGGACATATACATATACACTTATATATACACACATATATAATAATAATAGATAATATACAACAATATATAATAATAATATATAATACACGATAAATAAATGCCATAAATAAAATATACACACAGATACATACATAAATAAAATATACACAATGTATTGTCGAAGGCTTTCACGGCCGGAGAACGATGGTTGTTGGGGGTTTTCCGGGCTGTATTGCCATGGTCTTGGCATTGTAGTTCCTGACGTTTCGCCAGCAGCTGTGGCTGGCATCTTCAGAGGTGTAGCACCAAAAGTCTTTTGGTGCTACACCTCTGAAGATGCCAGCCACAGCTGCTGGCGAAACGTCAGGAACTACAATGCCAAGACCACGGCAATACAGCCCGGAAAACCCCCAACAACCAAAATATACACACATACATATACATATACATATAGACACACAGATTGACAGACACATTCATACACATATACAGACACACACGCACACACACACATAGATACAATTGATGGTACCAATTGTAAACATTTTCAAACAGTCTTCAGCCGTTATTCATTTATTTACAAAAATTGTACGAACTAAAATTGTATAAACTGGTTTTTAAAAAGTACTTTGATAATGCAATTTGGCAATGTAAAAAATAATGTTAAAAATTGTATATGCCTTTATATTTCTAAATCAAAAAGAGTCCAGTAGCACCTTTAAGACTGACCAACTTTATTGTAGCATAAGCTTTCGAGAATCACAGTTCTCTTCGTCAGATGCAGATGAAGAGAGTGTCTCCTTCCACTGCTTCCATCTGACGAAGAGAACTGTGATCCTCGAAAGCTTATGCTACAATAAAGTTGGTCAGTCTTAAAGGTGCTACTGGACTCTTTTTTATTTTGCTACTACAGACTAACACGGCTAACTCCTCTGCTTTATATTTCTAGTCATTCCATAACAACCTATCACAATGCTGCTGTTACTGTATTTTCAATTGTTGTATAGTAGTGATCTTTTTAAATTTGTCTATGTTGACCACTTTGAACACAGGTAAAGGGGTTTATAAAGCATTTAAAATAACAATGAATATTATCTTTTATGAATTCAGATCTATTAATGCTTAATTTTTTTAAAAACTGAGACACTCCTTCAAAAAATATGGAGGGGTGGGGGCAGTCCCTATTAACCACTGCTGACATTTTAATTAATTATATATATATATATATGCTGCTTCAGTGACTTGCTCAAGTGATCTCACAATATAAAAGATAAAATCATAAAACATAAATTAATTTTAATTAATACAATTAAAAACCAGCCAATACAATTCAGAAGCATACAAGCCCAGAACATCTATTAAGTATTGAGATTTCAGCTCATAGTAACAACTTTATTGAAACTAGAAACTGACAGATACAGACAGGCTGAATAGGAGCCAACTATATACACACAAGCCACGCCCTTTTTCAAACACCAGCCAATAGGCACATAACTAGAATTCTTCGTTTGCATTAACTATGAGCAGAACCACAAGTGACAAAAGGCACAGGTTGGACACTTGTCATCTTCCCTCAAGTTTTGATGGGAAATGTAGGCAGCTTGGTGGAATGTTGGACAAGTGACAGTTGAAAAGTCCATTGGACAGCAGTCGGAGAGCCAAGCTGCAAGACTAGGATGCCTACATTTCCCATCAAAACTTGAGGGAAGCTGACAAGTGTCCAATCTGTGCCTTTTGTCACTTGTGGTTCTTCTCTATATACAATGTAACTTATTTACAGTACCGTGATTGGTCGTTATTATACAACACTGATTGGCTGCTACCAGCAGAAAACAACCAATAGAAATGAAGACTTCAGGAGCCTTAGCTCAGACAGAAGCTAAGTGAATACATAACACCATCAACCTATAAAAACCCACAGCATGTCACCATAAATTATAAGTGAATTCCACCAAGCAGGGGAGCTCAGCCCCTTCTTCCTCATCAAAGTTCCACCATGCCACAAATCTTGTGCAGGAAGAGGCTATCCAAACTGCTGAGCCATGACTCACAGCTGAGCAGTGGTCAAGCTTTTGTTTTTTAAAGCACAATTAGAAAGCTAAAAAGATTAGGGAAATGTCAGATATGAGCAGGGCTTTTTTTCTAGGAAAAGAGGTGGTGGAACTCAGTGGTGGAACTCAGGACCGCACAATGACGTCACTTTGGGTCAGCTGGAACAAGGGGGGAGTTTTTTAAAGTTTAAATCGCCCTTGGTGAGAATGGTCACATGGCCGGTGGCCCTGCCCCCTGATCTCCAGACAGGGCAATCTAAACGTCCCTCTGTCTGGAGATCAGGGGGCAGGATCACCGGCCATGTGACCATTTTCAAGAGGTGCTGGAACTCCGTTCCACTGCGTTCCAGCTGAAAAAAAGCCGTGGCTATGAGTGTCACGCTTTCTCATAAAGGCTGTACCTGCAGCGGGCATTCTGTTTCCCCTTTAAATCAGAGCAGAGGAGGTTTTTTCTTTGCTCTAGTTTAAAAGAAAAGTATGGGAAAGAGCACATCATGTGGAAGCTCCCCAGTAAAGTAGGAGCATGCTGTGTTCCATGGGGGTGGGAATCCCTGTGTGGAAGCAGCTGTGGTGACCAAAGCGGTTTAATGGATGCCTCATCTATGCTGAGAGCCAATCGGGGTGACTCAAAATCCGCTCTAACCGAGCAAGGTGAAGGCCCTTTGGGACAAGGGCCCAAATGATGAAGTGGCCGCCATCACTTTGCTCCACCACATGACCTGGTGGGAGGGGGTTCGGCTGGCAGCAACAAACTCCATCCAACCTCTAGCTTCTGTCTCCGTGTGATTAAAAGAAGAACTCCAGTCCCCAAGAGATGTGAGTTTGGAGGGAAAGGGTGATCTCATACCTTCAAAAGATAATATTGATCGCTGCATGCCCTTGAACCTTTGACAGAGGTTTCATATCCCTATTCTTGTAGTAAGGGTCCCTCTGTACCCCTCCTCAACCCCTCCACTATTGCACTAAATTAATTCCCCTGCTGTATTTATCAACCTTAGCTAATGGGGATGGCTCTTCTGGTTAAAAGCAAGTGCTGCCAATTCAAGGTAGTGTTGGTGGCTACCCTGGCCTTGCTCTGACTTGAACAGCATTGCCCCTTCCAGGTTGGGAAATTCCTGGAGATTGGGAGGGTGGAGTTTGGACAGGGGAAGGACCTCAACTGGGTATAATTCCATAGAGTCCACCCTCCAAGGCAGCCATTTTCTCCAGGAGAACTGATCTCTGTCGTCTGGAGATCACTTGTCATTCTAGGAGATCTCCAGGCCCCCAACTGGAGGTTGGCAGCCATATTGGCAACTATAGATTTGAGGCCTGCTCAGAAAGCAGAACCACAGCCACCTTCATTCTCCCCCTTCCTCAGCTCATCCCAGTGTGCCATATTAGAATATGGGCATGGGCGGGGGCCTTACCAGTTCCTTGAGATCAAAGCTGGCTGCCAGAATTATGGCACAGAATCCTTAGCACAGTTCACAATTTGCAGGCCCAGCCTCAAGGAGTCTGTCAGAATCCCAGAGACAAAAAGTGAACAAAAGGGCCTTGGTTCTCTCCCTGACAAGTCCCAACAGTCACACTGGAGCCACCGGAGAATCCTTCCGGGGACTGAGAACAAACCCTCGTCTCTGAGGTGATGTAGGCCAATCCTAGGGAAGAAGGGCAAGAAGTGCAGAAAAGGGGATATAAGAGCTGATGCACCCCCAAGTTGGACAAGCAAGAGAAAACGACTGTTTTGGAGGTGGACTCAATGATATTATACTCTGCTGAGGTCCCTTCCCAAACCTCACCCTTCCCAAATTCTACCCCGGAAATCCAGGAATTTCTTAACCCAGAGCTGGCAAACCCATCCCCTGGTAATGGGACAGTTGGAGCAACAGTCTGTTCTGGATGAGTCTGGAATGACTTGATTTGGATATAGGCACGTACTTAAGAAGAACTAGGTGTCTATTTAGCTATCTGATATCAATTAGTTACATTCCAAGCAAATGTTTTAGGTTCCTTGTGAGTTTAATATACAAGTGGGTTTAATACACACGGCCTTTCTCTGTGGTGGCCCCTACCCTGTGGAACGGCCTGCCTGAGGAGGTCAGGAGAGCCCCCACTCTCCTGGCTTTCCGTAAACGATGCAAAACTGAATTATTCAAAAAGGCTTTTTACTCAGATAGGAGGGGAGTATTGTGGGGGGGGAGGTCTCAGAAGCTTCACCATAGACTTCACCACTATGTTGCCTTGCATATTATCTGTTGCTTTGAATATGTACTCCTATATACTACCTATGCTTCATGTTATCTAATGTCAGTCCTAGCATTGATTATGTTCTGTTTCAGCAATTCTTCAACTCTGTACTGGATCCTTGCTAATGCTATGTCTTTGTAAAATCCTATGATATTGTTTATGGGAATGTCCTTGACACTGCATGGAAATGTCCTTGGTTTCCCTAATGTCCTTGATTGTACTAATCTCACACTATATAATCTGCCTTGAGTCTCAGTGAGAAAGGTGGGACTATAGGGAGCCAGTTTGGTGTAGTGGTTAAGAGTGCGGGACTCTAATCTGGAGAACCGGGTTTGATTCCCCACTCCTCTACTTGAAGCCAGCTGGGTGAGCTTGGGTCAGTCACAGCTCTCTCAGAGCTCTCTCAGCCCCACCCACCTCACAGGGTGTTTGTTGTGGGGATAATAATGACACCGAGAGATCTCTGTCTTTTGGTGCTACACCTCTGAAGATGCCAGCCACAGCTGCTGGCGAAACGTCAGGAACTACAATGCCAAGACCACGGCAATACAGCCCGGAAAACCCACAACAACCATCGTTCTCCGGCCGTGAAAGCCTTCGACAATACACAATAATGACATACTTTGTAAACCGCTCTGAGTCGGCATTAAGTTGTCCTGAAGGGCAGTATATAAATCAAATGTTGTTGTTATTATTATTAAAATGACATAAATAAATAAATAAATGATACTATAAGAGAATCTTTGCTTCCATTTTAATCTTTGGCTAATTCAACAGGAAATTATACCATCCATTACTGTTACATAGATAATTAAGAGAGTGCAATTACATGAGTCCATTAAAGTATCTTACCCAAAGATAAATAAGTGAGAAGCAAGAGTGCCTTCAAACACAGAAGGTCTTTTGAAAACTTCAACACCGTAGCTACCTAGCCAACAGGCCTCTGTCGCTTTCACATGTCTCATTTTATACAGGGAATAATTTCTCTCCTGAGGCACACAGAAAGGGTTTTTTTTTTAATTGTAGCTTATTCTTTCCTCATTTTCCCTGGCTTCTGTTTTCAAAAGTGGCTTCCTCTGAACAAATAATAACATATTGGCAACTGTCAGTATATTTGAATAGCATTTATCTTCCAATCAGCCAAGCAATCGACTAATCCCTTTCACAGCTTAATTTCCATAATTAATGAACGAACAACACATCACACAAACAGGCAGATAAAACCACAAGTACTACAGTCTTTAAGTGTTTGTGTACAGCGGCCTTGTCATCTTGGATGGTAAATGGCTTTATAAACACTTTAATGAATCCAAGTCCTTCAGCCTCTTATGTCTGAGCCTTGTGAAGATTGATGCAGGCTTTGAGACAGAACTGGGGTTCTGTGTGCCATAAAAGGCAGCGTGTGTGTGTGTGTGTATATATAAGATAATTCAATTTTATATTATAGATCTAAAGGGGATTTTGATGAGGATATATGACAGATTAATAAGGCGTTGTTTACAAATCTTCAAAGCATTTGTTTTGCTTTCTGAGATTTAAATTTCCCCGAGTTTCAAAGTGTCGTACTGCTTAGGGCCATAATATCTTTGTCCCAGCCACCTCTTCTACAAACTACTTCCCAGTGAATAAGTTGGATGGGGATATTGGTGTTATGTCCTACTCTGTTTTCTAGCAGTATTTTTGGACAGCAGTTTGCAGCACTGTAATCAGGAAGATGTTAGCGTTGCCATCCTCCAGGAGGGGCCTGGAGTATTCCCAGAATTGTAACTGATCTCCAGACTACAGAGATCAGTTCCTCTGGAGGAAATGGCCAGTTCAGAGGGTGGACTGTATAGAATCCCATTCCTGCTAAGCTCCCTCCCTGCCCCTAACTGAGAGCCAGTTTGGTGTAATGGTTAAGAGCCGGGTTTGATTCCCCACTCCTCTGCTTGAAGCCAGCTGGGTGACCTTGGGTCAGTCACAGCTCTTCCAGAGCTCTCTCAGCCCCACCCACCTCACAGAGTGTTTTATATTGTGGAAATTATAATAACATACTTTGTAAACTGCTCTGAGTGGGCATTAAGTTGTCCTGAAGGGCAATATACAGGGCTTTTTTTCAGCAGGAACACGGTAGAACAGAGTTCCGGAACCTCTTGAAAATGGTAACATGGCTTGGCGGCGCGGAGGGCAATCTAAACTCCCCTCTGTCTGGAGATCAGGGGGTGGGGCCACTAGCCATGTGACCCTTTTCTCCAAGGGCAACCCACTGAGTCCCACCACCTCTTTTCCCAGAAAAAAAGCCCTGGCAGTATATAAATCGAATGTTGTTGTTGTTATAACTCCACCCTCCTTAGGTTCCTCTCCCAAATCTCCAGGAATTTGCCAAGAAAAAGTTGACAACCCAACAAGATACATGCTCCTTTTCAGGTAACAGCCCATTTCTTTCATATTGAAAAGGTCACCGGAGCAGCTAGGCCTGAATAAGGCATGTGGAAGTGTCATGATATTTGTTTGCATAACTTAAGGTTTCCTGGTAGTTTTTGTAAGTAAATATTTACAAGCTGAACACAGACAATTCTTATTTTTGTTATAGTGCTCACAGCACAAAGTTTGGCATAGTTCTTCTCAAGATGGAAGAGAATATAGAAGGATTACCAAGCATAGCCTGCAAACCAGTGGAAGACTGAGGTGGCGGTAGTCAGGAACATGGGGGGACAACCACAGGCAACAGTGTGATGTCACTTCCAGGAAAAACTCAGAAGTTATGTCTCACCTTTCTAGGAATTTCCACAAGCTGTATGGTTTTATCATAGAGTTTCTGATGATTCCTAGAGAGGCATGACATAACTTATGGGTTTTCCCTGGAAGTAACATCATACCATCAGCCCAACAGCCATTTAAATTTTTTTTCTTCCACCACTGCTCCTAGTGGCAGTGGAAAAAAGAAGCAGGGTGGAGCATCCGCCACCAGGGCACGCAACCCTAGAGGATGGTTTGTTGCTACTACTCTGCAGCATGAATGAAACAGCATACAATCTGTAGAAAGAATATCATGTACACAAAATGTAAAATATTAAATGTTAGGTACACAGGATATTGAAACCTAAAAAGACTCTGGATAATATACTGGTTTCAAATCTTCCTGAGATTTGTATAAAGAACTTCATTATGAAACAAGAATTGCAAGGAAAAGTAGATGGTTCCCTGTTCAAATCCTTTACCATTTCACATCTATGGAAGCATCTTTATGAAAAAGTAATATGGAGATCTGTGAATGTGACACAGAAATTTGTTACTGTGTGGTGAAATTGCCCACAGGTGGGGGAATCATAAATTCACCAGAGAAGACTGTTTATCGTCTTGTTATATTTGGGTCATTTCTCTAGGAAACTAAAAACTCATTAGTAAGCTCAATTTAAAAAGGCAGAGGTCATCTCCGATTTTAAAATGTGGTAAATATTAAACATCATTGTTTCTGTAATGGAAAGGACTATAAAGTGTGATCCTTCTTTTACCAAAACCCAAAACAAACAACAACCAAAAAGGAGCACAGAAAAGGCACCTTTGGCTGGCCAGCCTTGCTCTCTGCTTGTAATCTGACATCTTTTCTTAATGCTCTAATGATTTTTCTCCCCCAAGCCTCTTATCGGCAGAGATACAGGTAAAAGATAAAGAGCTGGATTTGACTTGGCAGGCAAGATTTCAGTCTACTACAGTTATGTATGCATTATTGACAGAGGCACGGTTGCCTTAGGGGTTGCTGAGAGCTGAATTCTGACTGAAGAAATATTGTTAACTGGTTGTACTTCCATAAGAGCAGAAAACCCTCTCATGCAATGCTTAATTTCTAAAACCAATGCCAGAAATTACACAGTTAACAAAAAGCAGAGTAGACAGAGTGTCAGATTTATACTGAGAAATCCAAGGTTCAAATCCCCACTTGGCCGTGACCTATTAATTGTATCTCAGCCTAATTTACATCTCAGGGTTGTTGTGAGGGGAAAAACAGCAGGCCTCTAAATATGCTGCCCCAAGTCCCTTTGAGGAAGAGTGGGATATACAAGTGTAATGCGTTCATTTTCTCTACTCACACCACAGAACTACCTAATGCTGTGATATTCAGTCAGTGGCCCAGGAGTCATATGTGGCTCTTTATGCCATCTGTGGCTCTTCTGAGCACTGTTCTTCAATATGGCTCCTGGAGTCTGGGGCAAGCTCCTTGCTCATCAGGCTGATAGATGAGAGGTGATTCCAATCCCAAAACAGCCATCACCAGAAGACAGGGCTTTTTTTCTGGGAAAAGAGGTGGTGGAACTCAGTGGGTTGCCCTTGGAGAAAATGGTCACATGGCTGGTGACCATTTTCAAGAGGTTCTGGAACTCTGAAAAAAAGCCCTGGCAGAAGAACAGGCAAACTAGCATGAGTCTCCTTGTGGTACAGGCCTAATTCCAAGGTTGGAAGTGAATGTGGTTTGTTTGGTTGATGGTAAGTGCAAATGTGGCTCCTTGAAAGCCAGGAGGGAGTACCACTAACTTAATGAGTGCAGCACTATCAACAAATGATTTGTTAATATCCAGGTTTGTCTTTAAGATCCACCCAAGCTTACCGTTTCCCCAATCAGGGAGGGAGATATGGCTGCTAGGTCCTCGCCATGGTGAAGGAATCCCCTGCCCCCCTCCTCTACACCCCCCCTCCACTACTCACCTGGAGAAAATGGCTGCCTTGGAGGATGGACTCTATGCTATTATACCCTGCTGAAGTCTCTCCCCTCTCCAGATCTTGCCTTCCTCAGGTTCCACCAACAAATATCCAGAAATTTTCTGACCTGGAGCTGACAAACCTGGGAGCAAGGCATACGCAGGAGCCGAGCAACAGCCCAGATCTGTGTACATGTTGGTGGTATTTGAATGCAATCTTAGCAAACCTTGCTTCTGTGGGAAATGGATTTAATGAAAGAGATTTTATGTAACCTTATGTGCCTTCTATCACTGTTATGCACTTTTACTATTCTCAGGAGCTAATATAGTAACTGTAACACAACTTGCAAGAAAATGAAACGTGAAACAAAAGACCAAAGCAAAATGTATGTTACACATGTGAATCACTGTGAACTGTAAGATCAAAGTACTTTAAAGCTTGCTATCAGGTAGATTGCACTTAATAAGTTTAATGAGCACCTGTTTGATTCCTGACACCTGTTTCTTACTTGATACAGAAATCCCCTTTGTGAAACTCTCCATGCAAAATGTTGCAATGAAAGCTAGCTAAGATTAGAAACATCTCTCAAGGCTGAGAAAGAAAACCACAAAGAGGAGAAAGGGTCTTAATGTAACCACAAGCACATTCCAGGAGAGGGGTGCAGCTCTCCTCCCACGGAACCCATAGAAATATTCCTTGCTTGAAGCCCCCAAGGTTGCCAGAAAGCAACATTGGGGCGCTGCTATTAAATGTTACTTAGACCAAAGGAATGGGCATGAATGAGAAGCCTATGAAAGAGATGGGTGAGACACAGGGATTTTTTTCTGGGAAAAGAGGTGGCGGAACTCTCAAGAGGAAAATGAGAAAGAAACACATGGGATTCTTTGAGATCATATTATTTTCCAGCACTATTGCCGAGTATTTTCAAGAAGTGCCGGAACTCCGTTCCCCCGCGTTCCCCCTGAAAAAAAGCCCTGGTGAGACAGGAAGGAAGGTGTTCCTTCCAGAGATAACACCAAGGACAGATAAGAAATTGCAATCAGGTAATGCTGTAACTATGCTGTTGACCTAAGCTGTTTCTTCCAATCAGAATAGCCCTAGACATTTGTATCTTGACAGGTGGTCACCCACTTGATCCAATGGGGGGCCACTATATTCTTTCAGCCAATAAGATAACAAATATTATAATTAACCAAAAGGTATTAATTGCTTTGTACTGCTATTGTAACTTTGATGAGCGTTGGGCACGAGGGTACCTTGTGCTTCTTGTGTAACCATTGTTCCTCCATTGTTTAATAAACAATTATAGATTGCTTCATCTATAGGACTCCACGTGTGTCTCTTATCATGATTGGCTAGAGGGACATTCAAGATACCAGTTGTGTACAACACTTCCATGACTATTGAAGCTACATAACTGTTGTTCCATGACTTGGGCAGGGGATTCCCCTGCCACGCAGCTGGCTGGCGGGGGAAGAAATAGGGTTGCCACAGGGCCCTTCTGGGTAATGTTGTGACAAAGCTGGTGATGTGATAACATCACTTCCTGCATTCCTGGAAGTGACATCATCACATTGCCAGGTGAAGCTTTGGTATTTGGGGAAAACCATAGAAGTTTTTGCCAAAATACCAGAGTAGTTTCGGTGTGGTGCTGATGTGATGACATCATTAATGGAAGTTATGACATCATGTCACCAATGAACACACCTGCACTAATGTGCTCACAGGGATAAATCTTCCCCACCATCTCCCCCCACTCCCACCAGTTGCTAGGGGTGACCTGGCAATCCTGCACCCCACAGAGCTGAACTTTTTTCCTAGCTCCCCTCCTGTGCTTTTAACTGTAGCATGACTTGAAGAAATTAACCAGGTAAATCTTTTACATCATGCATGCTAGGAAAAGTTTCACTTCTTTAATGACTGTCAGACTGCTGCAAAGGGAAACAGACCAGTTATTTTTCTCTCTCTCAAGTGACAACCCCACCATTTGGGATAGTTTTTTCTCTGTGTGTTTTCTACCTAGAGGGGGAACCATCATCCTTCCTTCCTTTTTAAGTTTCCTGTATTATCTCCCAGCTATAGCCCTGGGCTTTTATGCTGATTGGGGTCAACTGGCCTCCACCAGCTGCAAGCGACCCCAATCAGTTTCCTCTTAACTCAGGCCTATCATTTTCCACAACGGAAATTAGCCAGAGAGCTGAGGGTATTTTTCTCCCTCATCTGCGTCTCTAAAACACTTTTTAATTTATAACAGGACTTTTTCTCCCGCTTTGTGTTTAACCTCCCCCTTCTGTAGCAGGCTTTGAATTTCTCAAGCAAAAGTGGCTACCAAAATGGTTTTCGCAAGATTAAACTAGACCTGCCAAAAGATCCAAATTTTAAACCCAAGAGGGGGGCTAATATGATTCAGTAGAATATTGCAGACAGGATATCATGAGATATATGTAAATAAGTTACTGACCAAACAGAATTGTTGGAAATAGCAATGTCTGGTGTACAAGAAGGAAGAAGAGAAGAAGACCCTTCCATACAGGGGGCAGCAAGGATCAGTTAGTTAGGATAGTGAGGGCAGCACCTCTCTTGTCTCCTAAAGGTCATTTCCTTGTCTTGTCTCCTATTGGGCTAAACAGGGCAATATCTTCCTCCTTCTCTCTCCTCCACACACCACACTCGCTCTACTATGTAGTTAGATAGACAGCATCTCTGTCTCTCCTCTTTACTATCAGATATGTAGTTCCTAAATAAACTCTTTTAACCTTTAATCAGTACTGCGTAACTACCGCTGTGTCATTTGCCACTCTGCCAACAAGAATAGGCTGTTTCTACACAGGGAAAATTCCCAATTGTTCACTCATTACCACTGCAAATGCAGAGGTATTTGCAACAGCAACAGAGTGTCTACACGGGGGTGGGTTCTCCATACCCAACTCGAGTTTCCTGCAGCTACACAGCAGGGCCGTTTTCACCCATCTTAACTGTTGGGAAATATCGCGCAAAACTCACGGAATGATAGCATCTTCATGGCGCGATTTCCCATCATGATTCCATTTCATGGCATGATTTCTGATGTCATTGTGCCACGAAACAGAGTCGTGATGGGAAATTGAGCCATGAAGACGGCATCATTCCATGAGTTATACGCTAGTTTGCGTGACGATTAAGATGTGTGAACATGGCTCCTATTTGGGGGATGGCTGTTAAAAAATAAAGGAGAGCCCAAATGTCCCCCCCTCTTTCCTCCCCTCTCAAGCTATTTCCCCCTGTCAAAATAGCATGGGAGGGAGGGGTTTTCCCCTGTTTTTTCTGTTCCACGTGGAGTATTCTGTGCATGTGGAGCAGTAAAAACGGTGGGGAGCTCTCCCTGTGCTATTTTGACATGGGGAAAAGGCTTGAGGGGGGAGGGGGGATCCTCTCCTCCCCCTGTGGAGGCATTCTGAGGACATTTGGGCTCTCCTTTATTTTTTAACAGCCATTTACTTTTTAACTGCCATATGGCTGCGGAAACCTGAGTTGGATCTGGGGAACCCAGACCCAACTCTTTAACAACCCGCACATCTAGAAAGATTTTATGTAGTTTGGCTTTCATTTGCACCTATAATACAGAGCAGTAGATTTCAAAGCAAGCATTGGGAGCCAATGTGATTATTTTTCCATGCCGATGAAACAGTTTTCTTAGGCAAGTGACATCTTAATCAATCCTGACATATACTTCAAGTTTGCATGACTATAAACTTCAAACTTGGAAATGTTATCCAATAGAAAAGACATTCAACTTTGAGGCACTACAAGCAAGAGAAAACTTCTGGATATACAAATATTTGCCTTCTGACAACAAATGATAGCCTCGGAAAGAACAAGCCTTGAAAAGCTCCAGGTACACATGTTCCATTCCATTCTTTGTATGCTGTGCCAGGATTAAAGACATAAATACAGTTTGTTGTGACATCAAACTGATTTTCTTTCTAGCATAGAAACCAGAATTCTTAGCCAGCATTAAAGCATGACTTGCTTTGGACATAATACAAAACCGTGGTTTAGTTAAACTAAGTAAGGTTAGCATGGCAGTCCGAACAAAGGCCACTCCACTAAATAAGGTTAAACTGCATATATCAAGCCAGGATATGAAATCATAGTTTGTAGTCAATGTATTAAACACAGTCTTAAGGAAAAGAAGAGTCCAGTGGCAGCTTAGAAAACAGAATGTATTCCAGCATGAGCTTCCATGCGTCAGAGCTCACTTCATTGGGAGTATGAAGTGGGACGAGGAAATGAACTCTGACTCATGAAAGCTCTTGCTGGAATAAATTCTGTCTTTTAAGGTGCCACTGGGCTCCTGTTTCGTTTTGCTGCTACATATTAACATGGCTAACCATCCAGCCATAAACATTGTTTCGTGTGACATACAACAAACACAGACTTCCCTGGGTTAATGCAGTCTTTTTTGCCCCTGTAGCACCCTCACAGCAACACAGGCTGGGATACCAGAAGGGTCTCTGCAGGGGAAGCAGGAAAAGGAGCAAAGGTGATAAAGTTGGCATTTGTCGTGGCTAACCAGGATTTGAATGATCATTTTAGGAAAGGGGAAAGGCGATAAAACTGACATCTGTCAAGGCAAATTAGGATTTGAATTATCATTTATAGCCCACCTTTCTATGTGAGAAACACAACAAATAATGCAACACAAAAATTAGAAACAATGCAAAAAAGTATAACATATGATATGTCTAGCGTCATCAGGTGCGCACTGACTTTCCCTGCCCTCCATTGCTTGCTCTTGTGAGCAAGAGGAGGAAAAAGGGAGTGGGGTTCACTGCTGATGTTCTAATTGCCATTTCCAGGTGAAGACTCAGAAGTGACATCACTTCCCTAGTAACGCTCTAGGCACTGAGCAAACCTTTATGGTATTTACCATAGAGTTTTCCTAGATGACAAGGAGCACACTGCCTCAGCAATACCTTTGCCTCTCAACCCTCCCCAGAGCTCCTGGGGAGTGCAGGCACAGGCCTGGCATCTTAAGATACGTTACAAACAATGCAAACATTCAAATTTTAAAAAGTAGTAAACAGTGCAGTAAAAGCAAGATGATACATACAATAAACAGTGGTATAGACAACAATACTGTCCACTTAAAAAAAAGTACCTTTCTGTGGGTAGATGCTATGAAATCACATCCCTACAGAGCTCCATAACCACCCTCCAAAAGACTCCACCTGCCACAGGCTCTTTCCTTTGGTCTGTAGGAATTTCCCAAGCCAGAGTTGGCAACCCTAATTGTGATGTAGTGGTTAGAGTTTTGAGCTATGATTTGGGAGACCTGGGTTCGAATCCCTACTCGGCCGTGGAAACTCACGGTCACTCTGCATAGCCTACCTAATGTGGCTGTTGTGAGAATAAATTGGAGGAGGGGGAAACAATGTTGTAATGTTGCTGGCATATCTGGAAAAAAAAACCCTCTTCTTGCATTTGAGTAAATACTGTACTTATAACAGCAATCCCCACCCAGCATTCCTGAATGGTCCTTAGTCAGTTCTTGTTTGGTGGAGGAAGCCTTTGGTCTTTGCAACCGTCAAGATTCCTCAATAATTTTCTTTTATTGGGGCTTCCTATGAAGTTATGAGGGGGGAGATAGTGAATCCCTTTGACTGCAAAGACCAAAATATTAATTAAAGCCTTCCTTTTCTGCCAAGAAAGATCTCTTCAGGAATGCTAAGGAAGTCATTAATTATACCGAGGATTGAAAGAAGGGAAACGTTAAAGGGCAATAGCCCTCCGAAGCCTCAATAGTGCTTTGTAAGTCAGCATTGCAAAAGGCTGTGGTGGCAATTTGTTTAAAATGAAAAAAAATCAAATCTAAAAATGCACACTAAACAATAGAGAAAATACTGTGATATATTGGGTCGACAATGTTGTCTGGATTCTCCATAAAATATGGAGTGAACAAGTGACGTTTATTCCAAATGAAACAGTTCGCACAGTAGCAGCCTTTTATAGGAGCAAAATTCCTCGTCTGAATTATAGTTAGTGAGTCAAAAGGGATGTTACTAATTCAAATTAGGCAAAAGACCTAGGGCCTGACTACATGTTGTACTTAACAGATGCATCCCATGTCCTTATCAAGATGATCTGCACAAGGAGTTCCCTGCTGTACCTTAGATTTTCAGACTCTATTCAACCTTCAACCTTCCCATGCTGTTTGCCAGCCCTGAAACAGCCCTGGGGAGCCAGAGCTTGCCTCATTGTAGAAATGTTTGTATAATCCATACGAGTCAGGTCAGAGAACCACCTTGACTCATGTCACACATATCATCTAGCTGAGCCCTGAATGGGCCCCACGTGCCTAAGAATCTAAGAGTCTCTCTGCACAAGACATCTGACACATGAAGAACATGTGTTGGGAGATGCAGTGTTAGCCGGGAATGGTAGTTTAAAAAGACCATCAGTGGCAGGGCAAAGGCTTTGGCTATACACTGGAGGTGTGTGAAGGGGCTGTGAAATGCCAGAAGGGAAACTTCAGCCCATTATAACCTCTCCAGGTCCAAGCCCAGCTCTGGAAGGCAGCTCCAGCCCATTTCCATTCCTCCCTGCCTCTGGTTGCAATCTCACACACTTTTAGACTGGGGAGGTGAAATTGACAGAGACTTCCAGGAGGCGAAGATGAAATTGACAAACCCTCTGAGGAGCAATCTCCACTGGCTCTGTCTTTTAAAACTACGCTTCCTGGCTAACATTGCGTCTCCCTACACTTGACGAACCCATGCCAAGTCAGCTCATGTAGAAAGACTCTAAATTTCAGCATGGAATTCTCAGCACATGCCTGCTGGGCAGAACCTGAGGTGGTGAAGTATGGTCCTATATAAAACGTGCAGTTAGGCCCTTAGAGACCATTCTGCCTGATCTTTTAACCACTGTCTTTGTGTTTTATGGATGCATTTTAGCTTTGGTGTTAACTGGATGTGCGTTTAAAATGTTTTGTTTTTAATCCTTAGCCACCTTGGTAGCCCTGACTGAGCAGAAAGGCAGGATATAAATTCTGTAAATAAATCAACTAAATTAAATTGGAGGGTGAATGACAGTTAGGTTTTAAGTAATATGTACAGGGGTTGTTTAAGCTAACAGCAAACTTCAGTACATATGGACAACTATCCAACGTGCATGAAGACAGAAAAAAAACCTGCTCTGTCGGGCAAAGGAAAAGCTTGACCTTGGCAAGTCTGGCTATTAAAATATGTTGTAGGGAGGCAAAGAGGTCTATCGAAATTAATGCATGGAATGTATTAGGTTCTTTCTCACCAAACCATACAAATGTGTCTTTGCTGACCATGAGGGGTAGATGGTGCTCTCTGAATAGAGAATCTGGTTTCTCGGCAGGACAATTTTATTTTGAAATGGTGCCAGCTGCCCGCCTGCCTGTGTACGTATGAGGTAGTGGTTCCTAAGTTATTAAAAATCAAACTCTCCCATTTGCAATTATCATTACAAAGGGCATCTATACTAATGAGCCAAAGAGCTTTGGAGAGTAATGAGTATGTCACTCAGTGGATTATAATGCATTATCATTTCACTTACAGCAGCCGAACTGCTCCACTCTGCATAATGCATGTCACTAACAATTTTGTTGCAGTCATTTTCTTCCCCGGTTCGAAAAAAGAAAAAGAAAAAAAGCTTCCCACTTTATCAAATTAAATCAACAGATAGATTGTGCTAATGGCTTGTTTATCAGAGACAGGGTTGTCCTTTTCACAGCTCCACCCTATGATATAGCTATCCAGGGCAGCACTTGTTCGATAACGATACTTTTGCCTCTCCTACTGCAATCAGTGGTATAGAATATAGTGGGCGAAGGAAAGGTTGGGAGGAGCGCTAGTGGTAAAGGAAGGGCCAAGTAGACAGAAGAGGAGTCCACTGTGCAGGATGCCCTGCCAAAAGGTGTTTAAAAAACACCTCTTCCCCATCACTGTAACCATCATCCACATTAGGTCTCCTCCTACCCTGGGCAAAATACGATTTCAGTCACAGAACTTCAGGGTGATATTTATTTATATTTTATTTATTCGATTTCTATATCACTTCTCTTCTGTTGAAATCTCAAAGCAGTGCACGTCAATTACAACAGTTAGAAACCAATACAAATATAAAATACTTTCAATAAAAATTGCAATAAAACAGCAGTCTAATACAAATAATTAAAACCCACTCTCATCCCAACCCCAGCCTATCAAATCCTGCAAATAAAATACACAGCAATTTGCTTTGCCTGACAGTAGAATATTAGATACCGAAAGTACGCCAGAATAGTTCTGCTTTGCAGAGTTTCTGAGACATCAACAGGTCCCACTGAGCACGAGTGCCTTCTGACAGGGCATTCCAAAGGGAGGGTGCCACAATTGTAAAGGCCCTCTTCTTGACTGGAAAGAGCAATGCCATCCTGGGACCAGGAACCAGCAGCAAGCCCTGCAAAGATGAACAAAGCAGGGGCTGGGATTTCATAAAGGGAGAGGCGGACCTGACGGTATGACGGTCCCAGACCATGAGGGGCTTTAAAGGTGAGGACCAACACCTTGAATTCAACACCTTCATTTCTTTCTTGGTCCCTCCTGAGGGAGGGAGGAGTTCTGGTACTTTTGAGACCACTTTTACCCCAATCTTTTTCTGGAAGCCAATTTTGGATTGAACTTTTCCTTGTTAATCATGGTTTTTTTTTTTTCAGTTTTGTTTGCTCCGTCCATTCCCACCCACCTCAAACCCACCTTTTGATGACTGGAACCACTCCTTCTCCTACCTTTCTTTCCCCCTCCTGGTTTTGTTTTCATCTTTTTAAAATTGTTAGAACTGGCAAACCTATGCTGACTGTGAAACTTGGTAGGATCCAACCCAAGGTTAAGGAGAAAAAATTGTACATAGCTAGATCAAAAACCCATGAATATATAATGTACATTCAAATGTTATCAAGATGAGTACAGTGACTGTTTGCTATAGTAGTGATTAGTTTCCCTAGTTCTGCTAAATATATTTACCTGTAATAGATGAGACCTGTAATTTACCTGTAATGGCTGAGAGATGCCGGGCTGTTGTTCAAGCTTTGAGAAACACAATCAAGTTTCTCAATGAATTCTAATTCAGTAGTTTCTTGGTAGAGTCTTTCCCCCCCCGTTGAATAAGGGTGATGTTTAGGCCAGCAACAGTGTCCTGGGATATTTAAATATTCTCACACTGGTTTCTGAAAACTGCCACCTATGTTAGATTTGTGTCTGTCTATTCTTTTCCTTATGAACTGATTTCTCTATCCTTTTTAACCTTGGCCACCCGACACTCAAATAGAACGGTCTGGTTAACGATATAGCAGTGTATAAATAGCTAAATAAAACTCACGGAGGGGCAAAGCATGTGAGATAACAAAATGAAAACTTGCTTAGGAGAAGATTATGGTTCTAAACTGGGAATTAAATGTTTGAGACGATGGTTTTCTTTAATTATCAGAATGATCTTTAGAAGACAGAAGTAAAAACTGTAAAAAATACATTAATGCAGCTGAAGGTTACAGCGGCATGTGATTTCCTAGAATTGCAGATGGTATATGAAGGTCTGTGGTGTCGTTAAGAATCAGCAGGTGGTGCTTTTGAGTCATGGGTTCTTCCCATTCTACTCCTGCATTAAACATTAAAGCATTATGCAGTGTAGTTTATGTAATGGACAAAGGTCCAACATTACTAGCTAATGGCCAATTTATACAATCAGTTGTTGCTAGACTGTATAATTTCAGTCTCCAAGTGAGGGGTGGGGTTGGGAATCAATACAGTGCATTTTTATCCCATTCTTCATCCAGGGCACTCATGGTAGAACAGAGAGAGAGAGATCAAGAGCACCTAGCAGGAATGTGGGGGCAGGGTCATAGGGCATGCCAGTGGCAACAATATGGAATCACTTCTGGGTTATACCTCTCTAGGAAACCCTGGAAACTCTATGGTAAAATTACAGTGTTTCCAGCAATTCCTAGAGCGGGCAGTGTATAAATGCTCAAAGATAAAAAATAAAGGCCAGGTTTCTAACATGCCTGAGGCCAGGCCAATTTAGAGGCTTCATAATGTGAACCAAAAACATTCATGTAAGGTAGCTCATTAACTAGATCCCAAAATCAAACCATGAGGTTGTTTATCCTGACACAATGCTATCCCCACATCTGTTATGAGCAGACAATGTATGGGATGTAAATTGAAAAGGAGAGGATCAAGGAAAAGAAATAATGCAGTTTAGACATGCTTTGATTGATTGTGAAGAAAGCCTTTCATCTCTATAACAGTACATCACTTTTAGTCTTCTTGATGACAATTAGGACAAATGTATTGCTTCCCATCTTGAATATAATTCATGTCATTACATTTGTTTCCCTTTATAAACCTTCCTATGTTACATGGGAGATGAGAGAAGCTGTGGCAATTACTCATGGGTCCCTTCCTCTTTTATCCGAACACTGAGGAAGGACTGTGTGTATTAGCATGTGTTCAAATATTTTAAAGTGCCGGGAGTCTCAAATATGAACCTAGTCATAGCCTTGGGCCCTTTACCACTAGAACAGCTAACTCTGGGCTGAACTCTGCACTGTTACAGGGCCATCACTATTGCAAGACATAAGGCGTATTGCAACTTTTGGTCCAGAAATGATCAGGAGACCTGAGAAACAAGGGTCACATCTGGCCATATGTAACTGCTGTCTCTGGCCTGGCTTCTCATGCCGAGTTCTGAACTCTGTGCAGGCCAAGCTGCTCACAGACTGCTCGGACCTCTGCTGAGTCACTGGCCTGGAGTATCTGCTGCTCACCCGACTCTAGTTGCCTTCTGGCCACCAACCAAAACAAATATCCCAGAAAATACTGGGAACAACACTGGAATTTTCTTTACAAAGGTCTTCTTCCCTAAACTATAGCTTTCTTGATGTTGTTACATTATTGGTATCATTACAATAACTGGGCTTAAATTCTATGTGTGTGTTATCTGCCATCAAGTCACTTCCAACCCTACGAATCCTACTTTTTCATTAAAAGCTCCCAGAGACACTGTCTGTTCACACATTCAGACACCAATTAGATCTAGACCTGCTTTGCTTTACCATTGCAGTAGAGGGATACATTAGATTGAAAGTAAGCCAGTACAGAGCAGTGGTGACAAAAGTGACAAAAGTAGGGTTGCCAGTCCCCAGCGCTTGTTAATAAAATTAAAAATGGTCATCGGGCCTATGACATGTCAGTTCCAGGAAAACCCAGATGTGACATCTGTTCTCTCTAGAAATCACCAAGAACTCTATGGCTTTACCATGGAGTTTCGAGTGATTCCTGCAGGAGTGCAACATCAACTCCATTTTTTCCCCAGATCTGACATCATGTCTTTGCCAACAGCCACCCCTCCATGTCCCAGCCAACAGTCTCCTGCTAGTTGCCAGGCCAGTAACAATTAAGGGAAAAGACCCTCCTCCAAAGGGGAAAAAATATAGAGATTCTTCAATAGTACGTTAATAAATATTTTTGTATATTTTAAAAAATACTTCTTGTTATGTAAAGTGCAAAGTGCTGAAATGTGCAATGTAATAATCAATGAACAGGAATACCTATGAATATAATAATGTAACTTTATATGAGAAGACTATGTAACAATCCTTCCTGTCATCACATACAATCAATGTTGCAATATTACAATAAGCTAACACTACAATAAAAGATATAGTCTACAAGTCCAATAGGTAAAAAAGGTGTCCTCAAAGTTAATCTTGCAGGTAAGTATTCTTCAGTATCTTCTTATTAGTAATTTATATTCCTTCTCTTTACAGGTACACTCATCATGTGTCAACCAGATGTTCCCACTGGAATGATATTCCTACTCCAGAATGTAAAAATCCTGTTGTGGGGCAGAGCCTGACGGGGCTTGATCGCATATCAACTTTCCCGTATTTGTGTTTAAAACTTTTTCAAAGGCTCATCATTCCTTAATTGAGGGCTTGCATTCTTCAGACTCTTATCACCAACTGGGCTAGCTTTATGACAGAACACAACTGTGCAAGTCCACAATTTTTTTAAAAAAATATATACAAAAATATTTATTAATGTACTATCGAAGAATCTCTATATTTTTCCACCTTCGGAGGAGAGTCTTTCCCCTTAATTGTTACTGGTTTTGCACCGAAGGAGCCCTCACATTGTTAGTTGCCAGGCCAGGTCTGGCAACTCTAGCAAAGTGGTACCTTCTTTCTTCTACCCTGCAAGGGGAAAAAAAACAGAATCCATTTGATTTACTTTCACCTCTGGAATAGGTGCTCACAGACCAATCACTGAAATCAGAGACTTTGCACGTTGAAAACCAAAACAGCACAAAGAATAGGTACCCTGAGATTTCTGAGCCCTGTGGAAAAGCCGTTATTAAACTAAACTTCACATGCATTGAACTGTATCTTATTTTTATTCCTCATAAGTCTGGTCAGGTTCATTAATTCCTCTGCTGAGTCCTTGACATTTTGGCTAGATGCAAATATAAAACCTAGAAACAAAAGGAAAGATCAATAAACGACCCAAGCGTGTTTGACAGATGGAGTTTAGTTTGCTAAAAAGTTTTTTTCCCCTGTCAGTTTAAAATACAGTTCAATGTGAATATACTTATTGTATTATTTACTAGTCAAGTTGGTAGCCTGGTTTTATTTCAAGAAGCTCAGAGCAGTTTCTTGATCCTATGAGTTGAAAGACTGTAGCTGGATGTCCACCCACAACAGCCCCATGCCATCGCAACCTGAACGGATACTGACTCTAGCAGGCAATCCAACCCATCAGGGCCACAGGTGAGGCCAGTGGTGGTTTGCCATCACTGGGATGGGAAATTCCTGGAGATTTGGGGGGTGGAGACTGGATCGGGCGGGGTTTGGGGAAGGGAGGGATCTCAGCAGGGTGTAATGCCCTACAGTCCACCCTCCAAAGCAGCCATTTTCTGTGGGGGAACTGATGTGTGTTGGCTGGAGATCAGTTGTCATTCCAGGAGATCTCCAGCCACCACCTGGAGGCTGGCAAACCTAGTTGGTCAGTGGAAGGCCTGCCCTTGCTGGGATGGCAGAGCAAGCCAGGAGGTGTGGTCCTACAAAGAAGGGTCAGCAAGTTGAGCCAGGATTGGTGCTCATGTGGAGGGGTGGTGCTGGCTCACCAGGAAATCAGCGGCCCCAGGGGAAGGTAGGCTCATGGGGCAGAGCACCAACCCTGGGCCAGGGCCCAGCAAGGGAGATGAGCTTCAAGGCAAGGCTGAGGGAAATGCCTGGCCATCAGAGGCCAGGAGAGGAAGGGCAAAGGACTTGTGTTAGCCTCCTCAGGGAAGCTGTCAGGAAGTGAGGAAGCAAGCCAGTCGAGTATAATTGTAATTAAAACCTTGAATGCTGACTTATTCTGTGCAGTGAGCATTGGGGTTGTGGTGCTGGAATGGATTTGTGATGGTTTCCAAGCTTACTGCTGTCACCTGTGCTGTTGGGGCCATGGGAGATACAGGCACCAGCCACAAAGACTCACTTGCCCTCTCAGGTAAACCTGAGAAATTAGTTTTCTGGATAAAGGGAATTTGGGGGCAGGGATGAGAATCTAACCATATAAATTCACAACACTAATTTTTACTTGTTTAGAAAATGTATACTCTACCTTTGTACTATTGACAACTCTCAAAGCAACTTATAAATATTAAACAAAAAGTAAGCAATAAAAAAATCAGCACAAATGGCGAATCAACAGCAGCTAAAATACTCTTTTTTTTAAATTGTATTGATGTCTTTGTTTACATAGCCATACATAGTCACTTCCATTACATTAACATAATCCTACATCAATACAACCTTTTCCTCTTTATGTTACTTTATGTTACTCTCCCCCTCTCCCGTAAGCAACCAATTGGAAAATAATACTTTAAACTTTATACTTGCAATCATAAGCACACCCTTTGGATTTTGTCAAATGTATGTTTGTTGCCCCCCCTTCCCTTACCCAATTTATATACCCAAGCCATTTCTTCCTTATCTCTAATATATTATCCTCCCATGTCTTTTCTTGTTTAATATGGCCAGAATGTCTGATTGGATCATTTGATATAGATACAGATTCCATCTACCCATAGTCCACTTTGCCACATCCTTCCAGCCATAAGCTAAAATAATCAACCACAGCTGATGCAAGAAATATTAGGTGAAATAGCAGTGAATAAAATTATGAGATGTTTATTATTTATTTTATTTATTTCATTTAGACCCCATTTTTCCCCAGTAGGGATCCAAGGGGGCTTACATCATCCTCTGTCCTCCATTTTATCCTCACAACAACACTGTAAGGTAGGTTAAGGTGAGGTAATGTGACTGGCCCAAGGTCACCCAGCAAGTTTTCATGGCAGGGTGAGGATTTGAATCTGGGTCTCCCAGATCCTAATCCAACACTCAGGACTTCTGATCATCCATTGGAGATCTGATTGGCTATGCAGATTTTTTAAAAATGTTGCTTTAGGAGCAGCTGTCATCATACCACAATTTACTTAACTTTGTGGCTAAAGGTAAACTGCTTGCATGCAAGAAAATGTTTTAAAACAGTACGTTAATTTTAAAATGCATCCTGCTAAACAGAGCTTCTGCCTGAAATTTTGAAGTGTTACTATTTGAGGTATGCCTAGCTTCACTCCTTGACATTTTTGGCTGCCTCTGCCTCCTATGGTGACAATTTGTGGTTGTGCCCACCACCCTGGGTCAGAATTCCAAAGGTGCCCACAGGCTCAAAAAAGATGGGGACCTACTAATCTAAGTAAAAACAACTAGTACATCTTGTGGCAGTGAGTTCCAAAAGTTAAGTGTGTTATGAAATATTTTATTTTCTGTTTTGAATTGACTACTCATCAGCTTTATTGGGTACCCAGAAGTATTTTGGGAGAGGGAAAACGAGTTCTCTCTTTGTTCATGTCCTCAACCTCATACTACATATTATGAACAAATAAATCTTGGTGGATTAAGATAATAAAAAATGTTGTGTGTGTGGTACATTTCCATAGTTAAGACTGTAACTGTGCCAAACACAACAGATTTTGATGGCATTAAGGAAGACCTGTTGACATCTGTAACAGCAGGTGAATTAGTCACTTCCCTATTTTCTACAATTCTTGCCACGTAAATGGAAACATTTGGTCAAGGTCTGATATTGCGTAAAATCCTCCCTCACATCAATTATCATCCAAATATAGATGTTTAAACGCCAGCCAGGCAGAACAGCTGAATTAACAATCTTTCCCCCGACACATATAGAGAGAGATGAGCTGACCAGCCAACCAAACATCTCCCTCACAGACGCAGTTACTCAGGGCACTACTGTTGCTAGCGGATCAGTTGCTGATTTTCAAGCAATCAATCCAGAAAGGAAGAGAAAGAACTGTAGTGGGAGCATCTGGCAGGCACATGGAGGGGGCTGGGAGGACTTGGCTTTTTAAAATTCAAGAGAAACAGTTGCCTAAGAAGAAGGTGGGGCCTGGGCTGAATGAATCAGGTGAGGGGAAAGAGCATCACAGAGGTAACCCTCTAGAGAGCCTGAGTTGAAACCCATCTTTGGGTCCTTCTGCTACACATTTCTCCGATGCTATCAGTATATAACTTACTGCATTAAGTACATATAATATAATCAAAAGTATTATCTATAATCTAGCATTTAATGATGATAAATTCATTAACAGCCACAAATCCCTGTTCACTAGCTAGACAAATAAGCTATCTATTTGATTCTATAAGCTATTGTCCTGAAGGTCGACAGCTGGATAAACACAACCTTGTTTGTCCACTAATCTTAGGTGCTATGTAGTAATAATAATAATAATAATAATAATAATAATAATAATAATAATCTGACTTCTAGACAGATTAGTACCCTATTCAGAGCAGTGAACAAAGTTATTGTTATTATTATCCGCACAATACAGCTGGGCGGTTGGGGCTGAGAGTATTGGTTTACCCCAAGGCCACCTACTGAGCTCATGGCAGTAGGATTCAAACCAGCAGGGTGCTGATTTGCAGCCCAACCACTTAACCACTTTGCTACAGCATAATGTTGAGGGACCTCAGCCTCGTGCTGCTGGTAAGATTGGCCCAAGACCTCAAAGTAATTTTTTTGGTTCTGGTAACTGATGACTTGAGAAGCACAGGAAGTGGGTAATCAGAAGAGTGTGTGTGAGCATGTGCAGAGCGCCTTTTCCTCAGCACAGCTATTGGAGGAACGGCTTCCACATCAGTTGCTGCAGACTGAATCAGGTGAGACTCTATGGGCAAAAACATCAAGATATTTTCCTGACTTCAATGGGCCACCCAGAGAACAATGTCCTCTACAGACACCAGATGGATCACCTCTATATTTCTTCCAGTGGGATCCGTGTCAGATCTGGGCTGCCTGAGGTTAGAGATGGGGGGAGTGAATGTTCTCTTGCCCTTGTGCTGCAGTCCAGCCCAAATCAGGGCCTGAAAAGAAAATGTGCTGGAGATCCTATCACAGAACTTCAAACATCTCATCTGAGTTTGCCGTAAGATTACCAAGGGGGTTAAATTCTGGCACCATTGCCGGAAGGAAAGTAGGGAAGAGAAAGCATAAGAGGAAGACAGACAGACAGACAGACAGACAGACTAGAGCCATTACAAGGGTCTATGGAACCCCAGGCCATTTGATAGCTGCCCCCCAACTCCAGTTGTACATTTTCAGTGGGGTATGGAGATCTCCAAAAGTTAAAACTGGTCTTCAGAAAACAGATCATGTCTTCTGGAGAAAATGGCTGATTTGGAGAGTGGACTCTAGGGCATTATGCCCCACTGATGACCCCTTCCCCAAACCTCTGACCTCCCCAGGCTCCACCCCCAAATTGCCAGGAATTTCCCGATGCAGAGTTCTGGCAGTTATTTCATTATTTATAACAATATAACTAAAATTAGCCTGCAGATGTGTCCAGAAAGGGACTTATTTAAGCCCTTTGGAAATACTATTGCTTCTGAAGAAAGCCATGAGGCTTACTCATGAGTATATGTATTTAAGGCAACGCTACAAATACATGCTCCACGAGCCAGCCCTGATGCGTCCGGTCTGAGACGGTATAATTCTACTGAGTTCTCGTCATGTTGTAATTAGGATGGGTGTGCTGTGCTGGTCACATCAGAAAGTGCTTCAGTGCTTTGGAATGTCACCTTGCATGCTCCTTGGGCGTTCCTTCCTTTGGGGAGTGTGAGATAACAGCCTGGGAGGGAAGGAGCTGTCGATGCAGATGAAGCTCAGGAGCGAAGGGGACCCAAAAAAGAAAAAAAAATCAAGGCAGCATCCTTTCTCTGTCTTGAGAATTATTAAAGCATTAGACTGGCCATTACTGGATTCCCTTGATAACCCCTGCAGCCTGTACAATGCTACAGACAGGCTGACTCTGCTTTTATTTTATAGCCCTCCATCTTTCTTAAGCCGCCAGGTACCTGTTGTGTCAAAGTAGAGGTAGTCTTGCAATTCTTGATAGAGAAATCAAGGATCAAAGAGGAGACAGTAATCAATATCTTTCCCCCCAGCTTTCAGTCCATGAGTTTGACCTAAACTCTTAGCTGATGGAGCGGTTGTACATCTCTCAACCAACCAGCTTTCTTCCAACATCAAGACAAAATACTTAAGAGAGCATTTGAGGAGTTTTTATATATAGGACTTCTTACCCCAGCTCCCCCACCCTCGGTATGATGGTGACACCTTAAAGATAACAAATTAAGAGACCTTTCTGAGCCAGCACTCAATACTGGTAGAGGCCAAGGAAAGAAATCAATCTCCAGCAATGAAATAAATTAAACACTGCCGTGATCTATCAATATTTGTTTCCAGCTCCAGCTAGTAATGCTGAGGAAACAGTCTGCTTATTTTCAAAGATATCAGCAAGATGGAAATTGGACTTTGGCTATGTGTTGAAAGGGTATTCATTAAAGAGAGAGATTAATCAGAATGACAGCATTAGAATGTGCTTCTAAACAAAGGAAAGAAGAAAGCAAAGGTAGGATTGGAGAGAATACTAGATTGTGACTGGGGACACGATAACATGCCAACTCTGGGTTGGGAAATTCCTGGAAATGTCGGGGTGGAGCCTGGAGAGGGACCTTAGTGGGTTATAATAATGCCATAGATTCCACCCTCCAAAGCAGCCAAGGAACATATCTCTGTAGTCTGGAGATGAGCTGTAATTCCAAGAGATCTCCAGGTCCTGCCTGTAGGTTGGCAACTCTAACAGAGAGACATTGCACTTCAGTTCATCTCAATCAACAATCTCCACAGTGTATAAAACAAGTGTCATGAGCAGGGGGAGTCCTATGGCTCAATGAGAGCGCATCGGTTTGTACACAGAAGGTCCCAGGTTCGACCCCCGACATCTCCAGTTAAAAGGATTAGGTGATGTGTAAGACCTCCACCTGGACCCTGAAGAATTGCTGACCATCTGAGTAGACAATACTGATACAGACTGATAGTCTGACCAAATATAAGGCAGCTTCATACGTATATGTGTACAGCATCTTAAAACATTTAATCAGGGGAGCTTGGAATTAGGCCCAGTTCAATGGCAAAAAAACCCTTTGGAAGATGATGCCAATGTAGTCAGGCCAAGCAAATTAACCCACTTATGGCTCATTCCAGGCTGCTAATGCAGGACTCTGAAGCAATTCGGCATGCGGAACACGTTGTGTGGCAATGTGGACCTGAGAAATGGTTGGAAGTAGGGTTGCCAAATTTGGGTTGAGAAATTCCTGGAGATTTGGGGAGTAGAACTTGGGGTGGGTGTGGTTTGGGGTGAGGGAGCTCAATGGTGTATAATGTCATTGGGTTCACCCTCCAAAGGAGCCATTTTCTCCAGGGGAACAGATCTCTGTTGTCTGGAGATCACTTGTAATTCTGGAGATCGGAAGACACTTGCTGAGGCCACTTGGAGGAAATGAAACACATCTGGGTCTAGTCAGTGCTTGGCTGAGAGATTGTCTAGGAACAATTGTTCAAAGCCATTGGGAAGAATGTGTCCCCACCGCCTCACATCTCCAATGCATTGTGGTGTTTTCACGCTCTTCTTGGGTTTTCTTGGCTTTTCTCTGATATTTCTCATAACTGCTTTTCTCCAAAGTTTTGGAAAAGATTGGAGAATAGCTAGGATGGCTGTCATGTGGATGGGAAAGTGTATTTTTTCCAAGCAGCCATTTCTCCTGTCCTTGTCCATAGAGTGTCCATTTCCTCACCCTGTCACTTCGGGGGGCGGGGTGGGTGGGAGTGTTGTTGGTAACTGAATATCACAGTAAGAAAATAATCTATCAGGTTCTTTGAACTCCCAGCTTTCTTTTTTTAAATAAAAGTTCCAACCCCTTTCCATTGCAGAGATATAAAGGGAAAGATATCTCTCTGCAATGAATGTGGCTAGAGATCTTTAAAATATGAACTGAGAATTCAGAGAACCTGATACACAGATTGTTACACTGTTGTATTGGTAAAAAAGTATTCAATTGCTGGGTTTTTTTTTTAAAAAAACGACATGGGGAGACTGTTGCTGGGGAAGGGATACCTGCCATGTGGAAACATCATTACTGCTATGCAGCTCTGACAGCCACAGCTGCAATGGAGAAACTACATCAGCCTGTCCTTGTGTGGAAAACACTTCAGTCTGCTGTCAGGCACTGCAGGAGGGAAGCAAGGCGGACTACTAATGTAAACAATAAACAACATAAATAGCAGCAGAGACTGAGACGCAGATAGGGTTGCCAACTCCAGTTAGGGAAATTCCTGGAGGTACGGGATCAGTAGCTGGGGAGGACGGAGTTTGGGAAAGGGAGGGATCTCAGTGGGGGATGTGATGCCATAGAAGCTGCCCTTTGAAGTTGCCATTTCCTCCAGTTGTCATTCTGGGTGAATTCCAGACCCCAGCTGGAGGTTCACAGCTGGCAGGCACCACAAGCAATAGGGGCACTGAACATGCGGTGGCTGTTGCGACAAGAAGGGCTTCTATATGCTGAAATTCATTACCACTGACCTAGGATATGACTGGGGTGTTGTTCGTCTAGTGTTTTAGAGAGTGCTTAGGCCTTAGTACTGTTTTGCACTACCTATTGTGACATTTGCTGTACTACAACTATCACAGCTTCTTGCCATTCAGCATTTTGTTGTGATTTAGAGTTGCCAGCCCCTCAGTGAGAGCAGGGAATCCCTTGCCCCCAGCTCGTGCTTCCCGACACCACTCTGAGTGGCAACAGGAGAAAAATAAAATCAATGGTCATCAGCCGATGTCACAGCTCTCTAGGGATTGGCCAAAACCATAGAGTTTTGGCCAATTCCTAGAGAGGCATGATATCATGTCCAGATTTTCCTGGAAATGACATCAAGCAGTTGGCTGACATCACCTCCCCCCCATTCCTGGTTTCTTGTCATTTGTCAGGCTGAGCCTGGCAATCTTGTTGTGATTTAACATTTCATACACCTTGGGATTGAGTGAAATGTTCCATTCTTTTGGAAACCTAACTAGAGCTACAAGACATTGATGTATGGGGGAAACTGCAGCTTGAGCACAAACCCACTACTTGTGAGTTCCAGGGTTGGAAGCAGAGGCAGGGAAGCCCCTGAATCTAGTAAGAAGCCTGCCAAGCAAGAGGACCAGTGCTCTTAGTTGGCACATGTGGTGACAAGGAGGCACAAGCCCCTTTCTCTTTCAAGGGATCTACAGCTACTTACGTTTTAAACTGTAGACCACTGTGGATGCCCCTAGGGTGCAGAAAGGTAGTTATACAAATAAACTAAATACGTAACTAGTTCATACAAGGTATATGGCGATCCCTAAGATACTGTGAGAGGGACTCACAATGCCTCCAACCCTCTTGGCACAGATGTCGCTCCCATCTCTTTAATGGAGGGTTGAGCAGTTCTTAGAGATTTGGATGTGGATCTGGGGAGGATGGAGTTTGGGGAATGGAGCATCCTCAGTAAGGTATAATGCCGTAGAGTCCACCCTCCAAAGTAGATATTTTCTCCAGGGGAACAGTAGTCTGCAGCTCAGTTATAATTCCGGAATATCTCCAAGCCCCATCTGCAGATCGGGTACCCGACATTGATGCTGCAAGAGAACATGAGGACAGTGGTCTTAGGTGCACATTGAAAGCAGGGAGGGTAATAAAGGTTGGACCACATGTGAAATGCAAGGCTGTATGTCACATTTTCACCCTACCTCCTCTATGCTCCACCCCCATATCAATGGCCTACTGTTCTAGAAAGTCATTAGAATCCTAAAGCTGGTCCTTCTAAGTCCTTTGGATTTCAATGAAGCTGACTTTCAAATAACTGTAAAGGCACCATCTACAAGCGTAGCGGCTTATTCGACAACCCTAGTGGCATGCAAAAAGACACACCAAGCGTACTACGGGCAAGCAAAGCCATCATATGCTTTTAAAACTAACTTGTGATTGATCCAGTAATTAAAGCACAATAATTTAAAATCTGCAGTTTTCAGCACACAAATACGCTTTAAAAGGGATAAGGCTGTCATCTCGAGCAATTAGCTCATTATTTTCGTGACAGATTGATGATGACCTTTTATATGCCGCTGCATTATGGAAATTACTATCTTCATTAAAAGCGTAATGATAATCTCTTTTGGAGCTGCAGAAGTTACTTGCTCTTGGTTTGTTCAGAGAACATCTAACAGGCGTGTCACATGGGCACCGTAACTAAACAGCATTCTCCAGTATCTAGGACGTCTATTCCATTTCATGGCGAGAGTGAAAACTCAGTGCTGGATTTAAACTAGAAGCCTTGAGAAGCAGGGTTGGGAGGCCAGAGACTGGCCCACTTGAGAACTAGGTTTGCCATCTTCGGGGCGGGGGGGGTGCGGTCTGGAGTTCTCTCAGAATTACAACTGATATCCAGATTATAGAGGTCAGTTCCCCAAGATAGGTGGTGGCTGGACAACTTTAAGCCTTCCTGGATGAAAGGACCCTGTTCAAGCCTGGTTAGGGGACTGAAACAGACTTGGTCAGCTGGGTGGATGAACTGCGCCCAGAGATGGACACAAGGAGCACAACTCTGTTGATTCTCCTAGTTCTTTCAGGGTCTCATTAGGTGAAACGTTTAACGTGTAACCCAGCGTTTACTTTAAAATAGAGCGCAGGGGAGCAAATTGGCTCCCAAGTCTGGAGGCAGGAGGGGTTTCATCATTCTCTCCCTTCCACTCTGTGTGCTTTTCCTAGAAGAAAATATCTGTGTGTAAGGGAGGTTGTTTGTCCTGCTGCCAGTTCCACGAGTTGGGTTTAGGGGAACACCATCTTGCATCCCTTCCAATCAGACCCTCATTGGTTTTCGATAGCATCAATCGTCGTATCCTTCTGGACCACCTTGTCAGGCTGTTTTGTGCTGATTGCAGTCCTACAAATAAGGTAGGTTTCAGAAGGTGGTATTGGGGCACTCCTGCTGAGCCCCTTGGCCTCTGGCCTGTAGGGTCCTGGAAGGTTTGATCTTGTCCCCTAGGCCTTGCAGCATCTATATGAAACTGCTGGATGAGGTCATCTGGAGATTTATGTTGGGCTATCATGAATATGCAGATGATACACAGCTCTATCTGGAACTTCCAGCGGATCCTAGAGAGGCTGTAGAACCCCTGAACTGGTGTCCGGAGTAGGGTTGCCAAGTCCCCTAACCCTCCCAGTGGGAGGAGGGAGATCCGGCACTTGCCTTTTGGATGTCCTTGCGTACGCTCACAGCATGGTGTGATGATGTTACTTCTGGGAGTGATGTCATCGCACAGGCCCCAGGACTGCTCCCAGGCTTCACACCAGGTGGATTTGGGCCCCCAAATGGGCAAAATCGGCCTAGCCCATTTTACCAGCTTTGACTGCTTAGCCAGCTGAGCCCTTTCTGGTCACTATTCCAGAGACATCCATAGTGGCAATCAGGGCTCATTTCAAGGGGGAACGTGCAGGAACGCAGTTCCGGTAGTTCCCCCAAGAGGTCACATGTCAGGTGGCCCCACCCATCTGACTCTCAGCCATTTTGGGTCCGTTTTGGCCTGGATTGGGGATAAAACGGCCCAGATCGGGCCTCTGATGGGTGGTGGATCACTCTCCTGCTCAGCAATGGCCCAATCCTGACCATTCTGGGCCCCTTTTTGGCCATTTCCAGCCACTTTTTGCCATTTTGGACCCAATTTCAGCCCTGAATGGCCAGGATTGGATCCAAAACAGCCAGGATAGGTGATGTCAGGGGGGTGTGGCATATGCAAATCAGTTATGTTAATGACACACTTCCAGTGATGTCAAGGGGTATTACATATGCTAATGAGTTATGCTAATGAGTTCCTCCAGCTCTTTTTCCACAAAATGACCCCTGGTGGCAATGAAGCGTCCACATGGCGCTCTTTGCACTTTCTTTCCTAAGCCCCTTGGGACTGCCATTCCCCTACATCACCACCAGAGGGCTACATCTATGTTTCTTTTTTTTAAAAAAAAATTGATAATTGCTAGATCATTATAACAAGCTACTGCAGTAATCCAGTCTTTCCTCTGAATTCCCATCCTTCATTAAAAACAAAACAAAACAGTAAGTCTTCAGTGCTTTTCATTGCAGAGATCCTCCACAATGAAAAGGGCTGGAGACTTGTCTTTTAAAATGAACATTGGGAATTGAAAGGAACTCGTAGATTGTGGCAATAAATTGCTATGTTATAGCAATCTAGTGAATATTCATTTTTCAGAAAAAGCCCAGAGATAGTTGTCTGGTTGGTCAGCAGGGAAAAAGGCAACCACAAGGGGCTGAAGGAAGGCCAATAGCATCTATCTGGATGGATAGACCTCTTCCCCAAAAGATCAGAGAAAAGCAGGCTTGGAAAAAACCATACTGAGGATGCAGAAAGGGCAATTTGAACACTGTTAGACCCCAGTGTCATATGGACACTCCCCAAAAGATGGAGGCAGCTATTTGGTAGCAAAAGCAGAGAAAAAACAAAATCTGTTTCAGCGAGGCCCTCTCCCAGATCTTGCAAAAGACAATCTCGTCCATTCATCTTATATATTTATTCCTCATATTCAGGGTTTTTTTTCAGCTGGAATGCACTGGAACGGAGTTCCGGAACCTCTTGAAAATGGTCAAATGGCTGGTGGCCCCGCCCCCTGATCTCCAGACAGAGGGGAGTTTAGATTGCCCTCCGCGCCATGTGACCATTTTTGCCGAGGGCAATTTAAACTTTTAAAAGCTCCCCCCCCCCCCCGTTCCAGCTGACCCAAAGTGACATCATTGGCTCTGGGAGCATGCGTGCACTTTGCACGTGCACATGTGGTATCAGGGGCACCACCTCCCATCAAGAGTTGCCCCCTGTGCTGGCAATCCACTGAGTTCTACCACCTCTTTTCCCAGAAAAAAAGCCCTGCTCATATTTGTATCCTACCCCACTTCCAAAAAGCTCAGGATGGTACAGATGGATGAGATGATCCTCACAACAACCCTGTGTGGTAGGTTAGGCTGATTCTGGCTCAAAGTCACCTAACTGAAGCTAGGATTCTCCACTCTGGTGCAACACTCTTCCACGCTAGTTTTAAAAAATTTACTACTGTCTGCCAGATGCTGGACAGCTCCTGTGGCATCAGAACCCCATCAAGGGTCCCGTGCAGCACCCCGCATGTGCTCCTCCCAGCTGGTCCTGGGCACCTGGCCAGCAAAAACACATGCATCCTGGTTCCATGGAAACATGCTCAAATGGCAAGCAGCGAAGATCTGGCCTCTTTAAAACGCTGATCTTAATCAAGAAAAGAAGTTCCTTCATGTTCCTTCATCATTCCAAATGGAACTGTGAAGCTCTCTCTATAACAGTTTGAACTTTAAATTAACAATGAAAGCACATTGAACACTGAGTTTTGAAACGGAAACAGTATTGCACAAATCTTTTTGGTCAGTGTTTCCATCACAAGCCTCTTAAATCAAAATGTAGTCTGAAGTTCAAAGGGAAAAATATAGAATTTGTTTGAAGTGTTTCAGTGTGCATGGAGGAAGGAGGGACGGCAGGGCCTGAATGCTTGACTTTCTGGCCTTCAATAGTTATCCATGTGGGATAACTTACTCTCAAGACTTCACAAGGACAGAAAAGTTTCATTCTTTTGGTACTGTCTATTCATGCCATTATTGCTCACTACGTTCAGGGGCGGCGCAAGGGTCTGCAGCACTCATGGCTGGCTGGCTGGGCGCCCTCTCAGCGCACGCGCAAGCGCGTGCACACTGGCCTGTGTAATGCATCACAGGAGCATGCGCACCGGCGGCGGCCCGATTGCTGCGGCGGGCAGCTCTGCTGGTGTGCGGGTGGCCTCCGAGCTCTTCCACTTGGTTGCCTGCACCGCCGCAGATGCCTGCCCATGGTGGCTGCGCCTGGCCGGGGGCTTGTGCTGGCGGCGGCGCGGGGTGGGAGGGATAGGAGGCTGCTGCTTTGTGGCGTGCACTCACACCCCCCGCGCCTCCTCCGGCACTCCCTCCAGCACCCCGCACCTGAGGCCACCATCTACCTGGCCTCAATGGGCGCGCCGACCCTGACTACGTTCATCTCAACCCACTGCTGATCTCATTTTTCCATAGACTTCATTTATTAGCATAACCAGTGTAACACAACCAGTGTGGGCTATTATGGCCCTCTCTTCTCCTTCAGCTAGGAGAAGGAGTTGCTCTCCAAGTTACCTGCTCTTTCCCTTGGCTATACATTCCTGCCTTTTCCAATCTACCTAGGCTTCTGGCCACTGTGAACTTCCCACCACATCCCTTCAGGATTATCTGGCTTGTTTCTACCCACATTACTGAAAAGCAGATGTTTTTTCCTCTTTTCTTTTTTAAAATCTGGGGTTGTTGCTCTGCACCTCTACTTAAATGCTTATTGAAATTCCAGTGAGAAAGGCAGACTATAAATAACACAAATAAATAATGTTACTTGCTTTGAATAAAATTAAAAGGAGAGGGGGAATGATAAGATCCACAGGTGACATCAGATATCTTCCCTCTGTAGCACATTATATGTAGACAAGAATTATGTCCAGGGATAACAAGCAGGATTGGCCATGGTATGGAATTACCACAGTAAGCATACAATCCCCTTAGAGGCACAAAGATTGTCCCTTTGCGACATCTATAACATAAACATTTTGATGAATTCAGTAATATTTGGCAGTTCAAAAACCCTATATACAAAATATAGAGTTATAAAGGTTACAACATTTTGTTAAAAAAGCTTTCTTCATTAAGGCATCCATTTTGCACCAAGAGTTTCCCTGGACTCTTCAATGGAAAAGAAAGAAATCCAGTTACTACTTTAGAAATAAGTTTGAAAAGGAAGGACTTCCTCCAGGGTGTATATTATAACACTATAGCAAGCTTTTTTCAACAGGTTAACCAGAAACTTGGGATCCTTACCCGGAAATAATATACCAGAACTTCTTATATGAAACCACAGTTCTTGCTACCCTATCTTGATTGTTTCCTGGATGGAACTGAGAGCCAAACTACAAGTGACGCCTTACACAGGTTGGACACTAGTCAGCTTCCCTCAAGTTTTGATGGGAAATGTGGGCATCCTGGTCTTGCAGCTGTAATGGAGAGCCAAGCTGTAAAACGAGGGCGCCTACATTTCCCATCAAAACTTGAGGGAAGCTGACAAGTGTCCAACCTGTGTAAGGCGTCACTTGTAGTTTGGCTCTGAGATTCCAATTGTTCTTTCACTACCTCTATAGGAATGTTGATCAGTAATTCTTGCTTACAATGATTCTTTACACCATGGGCAATACTACGTTTTGTTTTCAATATGCCCAATATGCTCTGGAAGTTTTTCTCCCCTTCCTTTTTTTCTTTTCACAGTAGTTTTTGTTTGTTCTTTGTAAGCTTCTATTCTGAAACTTGTGTTTTCCCTTTTGGCTTTCTGAAGAATCTCTTCAGGACGTTCTCTCAAAGAGAAACTGAGGCAGTTTATTACATCCCAATGTTATTGCTTATTGTGCATTAGCTGTGGGTCTGGCGCTGCTTCCCCAGCGAGGTGACAAAAAGTAGGCAGAGGGGAACAATGCTAAGTCTCTAGCATGAAATAGAGGTCATTAATTGTTTTGACCTGGGCCCAGGCCTGATCTGGAAGCCTTTATAAGAGTCAGAGAACATCTCTGAATGTGTTCTGACCTTTTGTTGGGATTGTTTACTGATTTTTGCAGGCCTGGCTGATCTCCTTTCACCAGCACTGCGTGGAGGTGCCTGACAACCTCTCTCCAACCCTCTCTGGTTCAGCTCCCTCTGTGAGCTCAACTCTCAAACAAGAGTATCTTGTTACCATGAAATCAGTCTTCAGCTGGGTCATGGCTCCATACTCCAAGCACATTTAGCCACCTTCCTACATGGTCAACCCCAGGCAAATTGGAGGCATTATTAGTGACTGCCCACATTGCTGAGGTAATGTTTAAATTTACCCTATTACTGTCTGTGGCAGAGAAGTGCATATCTTCAAAAGGTAAAAAGTGCTATCAAAATGGATGTGAAACATCTACACATTGCAGATTTACCTCAACTTTCCCCCAAGAAACTCAGATGTAGAAACATAGTTCTAATTTCTCTCATTTTTTTAACCCCCACAACAACCCTGTGAAGTAAATTAGGCTGAGAAACTGTGTGACTGGCCCAAGAGTACCCAATTTGCTTAACAGATGAGTGGAGATTTGAACCTGGGGCTTCCTAGTCCTTCCTTCATTTATACCGCACATTCCTCCCCATCCAAAGGGACAACAATGCCATTCTCCCCCCTCCTTTTTCTCCTCACAACTGAGGTAGGTTAGGCTGAGATGGTGTGTGACTGGCCCAAGGTCCGTTACAGAGAGGATTTTAACCTAGATCCCCCAGATCCTAATCTGACACTCTATACTATACATGATGCTGCTAAACATTAACTACCTCTCAACATTATCAGTAACCAAAACAAGATCATAAGGAAAAGATCAAGTGGCCATAGCAACAGGAGAAAAAAAATACACCAGAGATGAGAGATAACATATGTCACATTTAAGGCACCTAATGCTACCTTTAAAATAAACTGAAGAATAAACTTTAAATTGGAATGCGGCCCAGTTTTACATACTTAGGGCTACCAAACTTTTCATTTCATTCATTTACATCGGTTCTTGCGGAACAAATTCCACTGCACCATTGTGCTTAGCCATAATGAAAATGATGTGGCTCTCTCCATAGATTTTCTTGTTTTTAAAAAAAGAAGTCACAGGACAGCCGCTATTTAGGCTGCTGAATGGTCCTCTATTGTATTGTGCTTTTGCTCCAATGAACAGGAACAAATCCTTCTTTTTCTTTGTTTATATGAGGTAGAAAAAGAAAAACATACTGGTACCAGTTTTCCAACAACAACACGACCCATGCAGCTTCTGCTCACTTTGAACACGCTAATAGGAAGGGGTTAGATGTCTGTTAGATGGGGCCAAACACCTATGAAATTCATCAGAATTCAAAGTACCAGTGGCAGCCATATTTTTCAAGCTTCGCTGACACTGTTAAAAAGTTTCAAGCTGTCTACTGAATGTAATATGCAAAATGTTAAAATGATATACTTGTTCCCTCACAAGGACGGCAACAGCAAGTGGAGGGGGGGAGTGGAAACCTGCACTACAGTATGGCTTAAGGGGGAAAGGAGAGGAAAGTCCTTTAAAGAGCTGGAGGCGGGACAGGCAGTGAGCTGGCCCTAAAGCAGAGCTTAGTCCCTCCCCCACATTGCTTATAGGTAGTGTCCCGATAGACAAATTCACCCTTTAAGCCAGAAAACAAGTTTCATTTTTCCTCTGGATAAAATGGGAAAGCCCTGGGAACACCAAGAGTTCTTCTCAGAAAGAACACAACATCATGTGGCCACTCCTTACAGTTCTGGGGGCTTCCTGCTTTCCGTGTAGGGGCACATCCCCATGTAGCAGCAGCCTATGAAGCCAGTTTGGCATAGTGGTTAAGAGTAGCAGGACTCTAATCTGGACAACCAAGTTTGATTCCCCGCTCCTCCGCTTGAAGCCAGCTGGGTGACCTTGGATCAGTCACAGCTCTCTCAGAGCTCTCTCAGCCCCACCTACCTCACAGGGTGATTGTCATGAGTATAATAATAAGACACTTTGTAAACCGCTCTGAGCGGGAGTTAAGTTGTCCTGAAGGGCAGTAAATAAATCAAATGTTATTATTATGTTATTATTATGTTGTTATTATTATCCTATCAGTTTAACTAGGAATCTGCAGTCACTGTAACTGGAAGGTAGATTTGACATTACCATTTTGTATTTCAAGATTTTCCAAAACTCCTGCTTGATTTAAGGATTATAATGAAATTGTAGGAGGGAAGACAGCATGACATAGCTCAGTTTCGTCAGATCTCAGAAGCCAACCTGGGTCTTATTTGGATGGGGGACCACCAAAGAAGACTCGGCAGAGGAAGGCAATGGCAAACCATCTCTGCTTCTCACTTGCCTTAATAGCCTCTTGCTGGGGTTGCCATAAATTGGTTGTGACTTAATGGCACTTATGTACGTAATGGGATTATGAAGGTTCATGCAAACAATAGGAAGGAGTCAGCACCGGAATTCTGTTGCAAAACTGAATTAAAATGTCACATGATCATTGGAGATACAAAAGCAGAACCATTATATAAAAAATCCAGTAAGCAATAATCCAGTTCTGCTATCCCTATGCTAAAGGTCAAAGCACAGATGAGGCCAGGAGACCGAGGGCCAAGCTACAAGTGATGAATGGCACTTGAACGGCAAGTGAAGAGACTCACGGATATTCCTCCCTGTTCACTTGCGCTCCACTTGATTACTACATCAAACGTAGAGATCGCGTGGAGCGCAAGTGAACAGGGAGGAATACCCATGAGTCTGTTCACTTGCCGTTCAAGTGCCATTCGTCACTTGTAGCTTGGCCCTCAGTGTCAATCTTCCCCACAAGGTTGCAGAGGGTAGACTGGATTTTGTCACAGCAGCAGTCTGTGGCAGCTTATCCCTCTCTCCATGGGCTATTCAAGGCCAGCTGAATGCACGTTGCCTTCTCACATCTATCCTTACATGCCATCCCTGCAGGGACTAAGGTAGACATCTCTGGCACTCTGCAGCTGGTCTTGGGCTCAGTGACGCAGGTCTGGGTTGGAAGGACAGCTGCAAGCCTTCCCTGTCACCTCCTCCCAACGGGTTAACCTCTACCAAATCTGTCCCCCCAACCAGCTGCTTGAGCAGCAAACCAGACATGAGTTCATTTTTGCAACCCAAATACCTCAAGTCTGCTTTGCTACAACCTATGAGGGGAACCCTCCCCCCACCCCAAGTGGGACAGAAGCTTGGAGGAAACAATAAGGATCACAAACACTGTTTATGGGCAAAGTGTTACACACTCCTTCCCCTACAGAACTGGGGCTATCAAACTTGCAGCCACTAAACCTGCATTTTCCCAACACCTTCCCCAGCAAAAACACATTGGGAGATCAGTCACTGATCTCCCAGCACAAAGCTAAAGCTCCACAAGCAATTTTGTTCCAATGGGATGTACTTCAATCATATAACAACAACAACAACATTCCATTTATATACCACCTTTCAAGACAACACCTACTCAGACCAGGTTACAAGGTATGTTGTTATTCTTATCCCCACAACAATCACCCTGTGAGGTGGGTGGAGCTGAGAGAGTTCTGAAAGTGCTGTGACTGACCCAAGGTCCCCCAGCTGGCTTCAAGCAGAGGAGTGGGGAATCAAACACGGTTCTCCAGATTACAGTCCTGCCGTTCTCAACCACTACACCAAACAGGAGGGGGGGGGGTCTGATTTTTAGAACAGAGTGGCTTTGTGGAAAGGGAGAGCTGAACCCTGAGGCTGCTCACATTGACCTCTCTGTCACCTGTTGTCATGTATGCCTCCTGCATATCTGCCATGAACATATATGGGCTCTGCCTCTGGTCTCTGAGGGTATGGGAAGTTCTTTATTGCTGCAATGCCAGTAGGTTATCTCGCAAATATTTGCTTTCCCTTTCTCGCTCCGCTGAGCCAGTGTCCTTGACTGCCAGCTGAAACTGGCTCGAAATGTATCCTTCTTGAGAACCAAAGATAAGTTCATCTTTTTCACTCTTTACGCACCTTGTACTGAATGGATCTCTAATAGAGTTACTTCAACTGGAACACCTGTGTGTTAACTGTAGAGAAATTGGGGATTTAACTGCCAGGGACTGACACCTGTCTCCCCATGTGCTTTCCCCCCATACTAGCTCTTTCTGAAGCTCAGCTGATGAGGAAGTACGGGGGGCACATTCTGGGGGGGGCACAGAGGAGTTTACTACCCCTCTCTCATGCACCTTTTCTGCTCTACAAATCGCTTTCACTTTGAGCAGAACTACAAGTGACAAAAGGCACAGGTTGGACACTTGTCAGCTTCCCTCAAGTTTTGATGGGAAATGTAGGCAGCTTGGCGGAATGTTGGACAAAGACAGTTGAAAAGTCCATTGGACAGCAGTCAGAGAGCCAAGCTGCAAGACCAGGATGCCTACATTTCCTCAAAACTTGAGGGAAGCTGACAAGTGTCCAACCTGTGCCTTTTGTCACTTGTAGTTCCGCTCTTTATGATCCCAGCATACCCAGGTTTATACATGTGTGTAGTTTAAGGCTAAATTAAACCAATTATAAAATGTCACATTTTATGATAGACGGAGAAAGTTTGGAGAATTCTTCTTGAGAAGCTTAAGAAAAGGTCAGAATGTCATTGGGAAAAATATGTTTATCACAGAATAGAAATGATTAAGACAGCACATTAATTAAAAGCTGCATTATTTAATTTACAAAAGGTGGCCAACACATCTGGCAAGGATGCCACATTTCAGTAGGTTCAACTATATTTAACTTGGTTTGATTGTGAATAAGATGAAAGTTTTTGATTTTAAAAATGATTTTAAAAAGTAAACAAGTAATTGTTGACCTGTTTTTTTAAAATAAATGTACAGATTGTCAGAACTTCTAAAGAAATGTTTTATTAGATATTGCTGTAAAAGAGATTAACAAACAGAAACTGACATTCCTTGTTTAAAAAAAAGTCCACCTTGAAGCTTTTCTTCTTTACAAAAATTAAAAATTGTGCTTTAATTCTCAGCCACACCAACTAAAACTGGGTGCACAACACATGGCTCTGACCTAGGTCGAATCCACATTCACCCATTACCCCCATGTTTATTGGATATCTTCTGTTTGCCTCCAATCCGCAATTTTTTCCTCTTCGTTCACATTCCTGCTTCCAATCCATCTTTCTTGCGTGTCCCTCTGGTCACACGGCCGCTCGAAAACCGCTTTTTTGGGCAGGACCTTTTTTTCCCGCCCATTTTTTTTTAGCGCATTTTCCGTTATTTCAATCTTGCCTTATAAAGAAACATCATTGAAGATAATGATGCCTCTCTTTCCCCCACTGACAGCACTGATGGCTCTCTCCCGTTTCTTTTTTGGAAATTTGGAAGCATGTGGGAAGCTTTCGTGGGAATTTCCTATGCAGGACAGTTCAGTGCCTGAATTTTACTGAAGTTTCACTTTCTTGGAGTGTCATTATTTCGATATTTCATAATTTCGATATTACAGTAATATAAAATAAAAAAAATAAAAAACAGTTAAAAAGGAAGTTTCGCGAGTCCGTTCTGAGGGTGGATTCACCCCAAAATGATTTTTCAAACTACCAGATTTGATTCAGAAACAGCATAATCAAGAAATCCAATGCTATGAAGTCAAAAACAGTCTTTTGCAGACTACGGAGCACTTGCAAGTTGAATCAGCCAAGAGGAACTCTCGGAACGGCCAGAGAGACAGGAAGGGGGGTGGTTTTTAAAAAAACCGCGTAAATTGCGCATTGGCCTGTTCACGGCCACCGTGAAACTCCCGTTGAAAACCTGTGACCACATATTTGGGAGAAATGCGAATGAAATGCGTCTGTTTAATGAGGTAATGTGACCAGCACTCGGGATTGCGTGGGGAATGTGGGGAACATGCGACTTAGAATGAGTAATGTGGATTTGACCCTAGATAGCCCAGGAGAGCCCGATCTTGTCAGATCTCAGAAGCTAAGCCGGGTCAGCCTTGGTTAGTACTTAGATGGGAGACCTCTAATGAAGTGCAGGGTTGCAGAGGCAGACAATGGCAAACCACCTCTGTTAGTCTCTTACCATGAAAACCCTGCCAGGGGTCGCCGTAAGTCAACTCTGACTTGAGTGCATTCTCCACTACCACCACCGCACAACACATGACCCTGGTACTGCATGTAGCCCACCAACACCTTTGGTTTACCTTGCAGTCCCCACAACCAATTTAGTACCTCTTTAGATACTAGTGGCGTCCATGCCCCTGAGTGTTTGCAATTCAGAGTAAGGGCTAGCTCAGCACTGCTTCCACAGCTGGGTGCCTATCAAGCATCACAAGTGATGGGCGGCAAATCTTATACAAGCTGCCTAGGGGCATCAACATCCACAGCATTTCCCCCTTTAAAATGCTAATAAGAAAGCAGGCTTTGAACAGTGAAAGCAAGTGGAGGTTGAAAGGTTAAATTCTCTCTCTTTTTCCTGTACAGCCTCCACCCCCCACCCACACACAGGCAATTCTTCAACTCCTATTGGATCCTTGCTAATGCTATGTCTTATTTACCCTATGACAGTTGTTTATGGAAATGACCTTGACACTGTATGAAAATTCCTGCCCTTGTGCTTGCTACTGATTGTACTAATCTCACACTACGTAATCCACCTTGAGTCTCAGTGAGAAAGGCAGCCGATAAACGACATAAATAAATAAATTGAGACTGCAGGAGCCCTTATTTGTCATATGATACTTATGCTTTACTTCACCACCCTGGCTGGTTCCAGATTTCTACAAGTCAAATCCTATTGCACTGACTGTTGGATGTCCCATCCTTTTGATTGTATTGACTTACTCCAGGGTTCCCCAATGTAGTGTCCATGGGCACCATTGTGCCTGCTTATACCTTTTCTTGTGCCCGTCAAGTGATTGGCCATTGGAGACCTGATTGTCTGTGCAGGTTTTAAAATATATTGCTTTGGCAGAAACTGCTTCCACAAGGATCTTCACTGTGTAACAGAAGGTAAGCTGTAGCAGCCATTTTGTGGCTAGCTCTGCCTCCTGGAGCAGCCATTTTGTGGCTGTGCCCACTACAATGAGTCAGAATTCCAAATGTGCCCACAGGAACAAAGAGATCGGGGACCCCTGACTTATTCTGTGTAATGCACCTTGAGTCCCAGTGAGAAAGGCAGCCTATAAATACTGTAATAAAATAAAATAAAATAAAATAAAATAAAATAAAATAAAATAAAATAAAATAAAATAAAATAAAACAAAATAAAATAAATAATCCTAGTCAGAATCCAGCCCATAGACCCATCTTCCAGAAACCTGTCTAATCCTTTCTTTAAAGCCATCGGAGCTAGTTGCAACCATCACATCACAGAACGATAAACCTTGTAAACTAATTAGTCAGTCACTCAAATGCATATCCTGCATATATAATTGGTGCACATTTCCCGTGAAATCTTCATCACAACCGTTCTGTCTGGGCTTCTTCATGTTTACACAATCCATACAGGAAGAAGGAAAGGAAAAGCTTGTATTACTTCTAGACCTGAACGGCCCCTTCTTTCCTTGTACCGCTTGCCATCATAAACGTCAGCACTCCTGCATGAGTCACTAAAGGATATTTGATGGAAAGAGAAAATAGAAAACTTTTGATTAAATTGAGAATGGCCAGAGAGGCTTGTGATTTCAGCTGCATCCAACATCAATATTTTTAGGACATAAAGGTTTTATAACTGATGATGCTTTGGGTGGAGAGACAGGAGCTATAGACTCAAGGCTGAGAAAAGATCACAGGTCAGGATAACAATGGGCCATGTTGAAGATCTGTGTAACTGGAGTGAATTTCATGTCACAGGGGCTGCAGTGTAAGAAATACAATGTCTTGTGTACAGAGAAGGGCAGAAGACACAGAATACCTGCAAGGGGCAGCGGGTCTGACAGATAGATGGCATGTCCTTCCGGCATGTCTCCAGATGGGTATTCTTAGGCTGCTTCCTGCTTCTTCCCAGAAGTCCCTCCTCCCTTTTTTCTGAGGTGGTTAGTATCTATTCTGTTTCTCTCCTTTCTGTCACAGTTGTAGTTCCTGAATAAACTCTCTTCATTCACTCCTTAATCAGACTCAAGATCATTCCTAAGATATATCAGAGCCTACATGCAGGACACTCCAGGCCAAGCTACAAGTGGCGAATGGCACAGGTTGGACACTTGTCAGCTTCCCTCAAGTTTTGAGGAAATGTAGGCGTCCTGGTCTTGCAGCTTGACTCTCCGACTGCTGTCCAATGGACTTTTCAACTGTCACTTGTTCAACATTCCACCAAGCTGCCTACATTTCCCATCAAAACTTGAGGGAAGCTGACAAGTGTCCAACCTGTGTCATTCGCCACTTGTAGTTTGGCCCTCAGCCAAGCGCAGTGAAGGAGTTAGGGAGACACATTGTGGAGCCATGACCTCATTTTTTCATGAAAGGACTCAGGAAAAACTTATATGGCCTCACAAAATCATAGAAGAACAAATATGGTGGCTATCTTTCAACATGGAAGAATGTTGGATGCTGAGATTTATAGTGCTGGAAGCTTTTGAGAGTCAGAGCTCCCTTCTTCAGATACCTAATATTATCTAGAAGTCATCACTCTGAAGGGTCTTTTCTTGAATATGGTCTTGTTTGGGGGGCGGTTCTTCGTGACAGGATTTTTGACATTCATCTATTTACTGTATGTTGAATATGTTTTTCTATAAACAGCTTTGAGATGAATATATTAAATAAATAAATAAAACAGTAATAAATTACCTGTTAAGATCCCCCCCCCTTTGGACATGTATTTGGACTATGCTTATTTAAAAAAGAAACTCTGAACAGAACACATTTTAAAAAGGGTAACCAGCAATCCAATTGAAGCTTTATTTCTTAGGATAACCTTTTAATAGTGGGCAGTCATTCCCAATTTCCCCATTATCGTTTTCAGAGACAGGACAAAAAAGGGGTGAGTGGGGAAAACAATGTTGTGAATGTAATTAGTAATAGATTCTTGTTTAGAAGAAATAGATTCTGTGTTTAGAAGTTGCTCAAGAACAGAGGGATGAAGTGGTGGCACAAAAGAAACCTTTCTGCTGCATTGTTGATCAAAAACAAAGAAAACTGGGCTGTGTTGCTACATAAGAGGAAGTGCCAGCATCCACGCTCCAGCTACCATCAATGAGAGACAGTACAGGGGTGGAAAGGCAGCGTAGGAATGAGCAGAAACACAAAAATATCAGAATAACATGCATCCCTTGGTTTTCGTTTGATTTGGGGAATCAGTTGGTCTCTTTCAGTATTGCTGGGGAAGGGGGCAGAAAAGTAGCTGGGTTGCTGGTCATTGGTGGTGCACAATGTAAACTTGGTGCAACACACTCTTAAAGCTATACCTCTGAGCCCTTCCATCTCATATAATAAATAGCTAATGCTAGATTTTCAATACTTCTGAGATACTTCTGAGGCTCTGATGGTGGGGACCAACCTCCTTCCCAGGCTTGCAGATAGCAAAACCTTGAGCAAACATTGGCTGTGCAATACACAAGTGCTGCAGAATTGTGAGCTGCCTTCCCCCCACCCTGCGCACTGGATCAAGTCATCATCCAGGAAAACCAGGCCCCCAATTTGTATGCCTTGATTAATGCTTCCCCAGTTACACATCTGACTTTCTGTTTTAATTTTAACAGTCTTTTTCATTGCTCTGACTTTTGGGGCTGCTGCTGTTTTTCTTACAAATTTTACTGTTGCCAGTGGTTTGTAGTCTTGTATTTTATCACTTGTATTTTTAATGTAGGTAAGTTACCTTCTGACCTGACTTGGATGATCCAAGCCATTCCAGTCTTGTCAGATCACAGATTGCCATAAGTTGCCCGCGATTTGACTCCATTTTCTTCCACCAAGTGACCTTCTAAGCTTTTTAAAGTGAGACAGCAAGCTAAAAACAATTGGAAGAGGGTTTTTTTTCAAATGCAAAGGAAGAATATATTGTCGAAGGCTTTCACGGCCGGAGAACGATGGTTGTTGTGGGTTTTCCGGGCTGTATTGCCGTGGTCTTGGCATTGTAGTTCCTGACGTTTCGCCAGCAGCTGTGGCTGGCATCTTCAGAGGTGTAGCACCAAAAGACAGAGATCTCTCAGTGTCACAGTGTGGAAAAGATGTTGGCAGGTCATTTGTATCTACTCAGGAGGGGTGGGGTTGAGCTGAGTCATCCTGTAATAGTTTCCCAGGGTGTGGAATGCTAATGGCGGGAGGCTTCACTGTATCCTGAGGAGGTTCTTTTGCATATGGATTGGGGCTTGATGTGCTAATCTTCTCTGCAGGGCTATTGTTGAGTATAGAGTGTTTTGTTAGCCTGGTGTTTTTCAGAACTGGAAACCATGCTCTGTTCATTCTAGTGGAAGGAAGAAACTAGAAGCTTTGTCAAACATAATCAGTGCTATCCACAAAATGCATGAAGCTATATACCAAACTCTTTAAGGGTCAGCTGAAAATGCTGAAGTTGCCAAATCCTGGCTACACTTGTCTTGGGCCAAATTGTTGCCAAATATCCTTTGCACTCTACTCCTGGAATATCTTGCAAGCTAGTAGGGTTGCTAGATCTCCCGCTATGGTGGGAGGGCTCCTGCTGGCAGCCTTAGTTGCAGCAGCGGGAGAAAAATAAAACAGGAGCAACAGTGGTTGTTTTGTTACATCACTTCTGGGGAAAACATGGACGTGACAAAGGGTCGTTCTAGGACTTGCTGGAAATTTACCATAGAGTTTCTGGTACTTCCTAGAGCTACCCTACATCACATCCAAGTTTTCCCCAGGAGTGGCGTAGTAGCATAACTAACGTTGCACCCACCATGTCCCTGCCTCCAACCTTCCTTGTCTGGCAACCCTAGCTAAAAGCAATGCCCTTGCCAGGATGCAGCTAATCCAGCAACCCCACATTACCCATCCAGGAGGATCTGATGCCACAAGTCACAGTGCCTAACTACATTTAAGTTTTCCTCATGTCTTCCAGGTCCTGCCAATCAAACTGGAAGTTCCAAGCACAGAACTCAGTACCCAGATTATGCATCCTTCCTGCACCATTTCCCTGCCCTGAAACATCCCCTGGGGGCAATATTTGCCCTGCTGGGGAAACTTAGGTGAGGCACATCAGCACATGTTTTCCTCAGTGAGACAAATGGCATCATTGGGCAGGTTTCAGGTCAGGAAAAAAAGCCTGGGGTGAGGAGCTTTAAACGCCTTACCCTTTGTGCTACAGTCCTGGTCAGAATCAGCCCCCACATTCTGGAGAACTTCAGTCTAAATAACTAAATGGGGCTTACTCCCAGGGAAGTGTTCTTAGGATTGCAGACTTTTTCTCCTTCATTTACTTAGAACATTTTTATCCTGCTGTTCTTCCAAGGACCTCAGAATGGGATACCTCATTCTCCATTTCATCCTCACAAGAACCCTGTGAGGTAGGTTAGATTGAGTATGTGCGACTGGTCCAGGGTTGGTCACCAAACTTCATGGCAGAGTGGGAAGTTGAACCTGGATCTCCCACATCCTTGTTCAACACTCTAACTGCTAAACCGTACTGGTTCTTCATCACAGTTTTTCATTTATTTACAATATATTGATGCTACTGCATAACAACACTACAAAATCATGGTAAAAACATTCACAAATAGTACAATATAAAACAAGAAAAAACAGCAGTATAAGAAAACCGATCAATAAAATTCACCCATCAGATAGCACAGCTACATCAAAACCAAAGCATATTTAACCCAGTACAGAACTACTAAAATAAAATGAAACCACCTGCTAAAATATCATGAGATGGATCAGCATCAAGTTCTGTCAGTTCTGTTCCTGAGAGTTGTCTTTCCCCAGGAACAGCATTCTGGGGAGCCCCGTGTAAATGGAGAGGCAGGGAAGTTCTGTTCCACTGGCAATAATGCCTTCCATTAGCAGAAACCAAACTCTGAATCCAGCCCCAAAGCAATAAAATCTCATCGGTAAAAACCTTCAAAGCCAATAATTAATAGTTATTGACACAACAGAAATATTAAAAAGGGTCAGTCCCTATAAAAACATTTAAAAATCAATCCCAAAAACTTTCTCCAGGTGCCAAAATGTTAGCAGGTTGGCATGAGGCAGAGTGCACAGGAAAAGAGAATTCCACAAGTGAGGCAGCATAGCAGAAAAAAGCCCCCTTTTCACAGTTACCTCACCTCTGAAGGCCAGGGGTAGGCTTGCCAACGCTGGGTGGGAAAATTCCTAGAGATGTAGAGGTGGATCCTGGAGAGGTTGGGTATGGGGAGGGCCTCAGCAAGGTATAATGCCATAGAGTCTGTTCCAGGGCTTTTTTTCAGGGGGAACGCGGGGGAACGGAGTTCCGGAACCTCTTGAAATGGTCATATGGTTGGTGGCCCCGCCCCCTGATCTCCAGACAGAGGGGAGTTTAGATTGCCCTGTGCGCCGCTCAGCGGCGCAGAGGGCAATCTAAACTCCCCTCTGTCTGGAGATCAGGGGGCGGGGCCACCAGCCATGTGACCATTTTCTCCAAGGGCAACCCTCTGAGTTCCACAACCTCTTTTCCCAGAAAAAAAGCCCTGGTCTGTTCTATAAAGCGGCCCTTTTCTCCAGAGGAACTGATCTCTGTAGTCTGGAGATCAGTTGTAATTCTGAGAGATCTCAGGGCCAGGATGCATGAAGCTGAAAAAAATCTCAACAGTTGGGCAGGTTCACATGGGACTAGATGGTATCCTAGTCTGGCCTTTAAATATTAAGCAGCGGTACCTTGAATTGAGCCTGAAAACAGACAATTAGTGAAAAGTTTTATACACAAATGTTCTTGAAATTCCATACCAGCCAATGACTTCCTGCAACTTACTGGACTAATTAGCAGGGGCCATTTCGTAGAAAAAGAGCGGGAGGAACTCATTAGCATAACTCATTAGCATATGCCACACCCCTTGCCAGCACTGGAAGTGTGTCATTAGCATAACTTATTTGCATATGCCACACCCCCTGACATCACCTATCCTGGCTGTTTTGGACCCAATCCTGGCCATTCAGGGCCGAAATTGGGCCCAAAATGGCAAAAGGGACTGAAAATGGCCAAAAAGGGGCTCAAAATGGTCAGGATCGGGCCGCTGCTGAGCAGGAGAGTGATCCACCACCTGTAAGAGGCTTGATTGGGGCCGTTTCGGCCCCAATCCAAGCCGAAATGGGCCCAAAATGGCTGAGTCAGGTGAGCGGGGCCACCTGTCATGTGACCCCTTCAAGGAACTGCCAGAACTGTGTTCCTGTGCATTCCCCCTAGAAATGAGCCCTGCTAATTAGCGTTTCCAAACTGTCTTCTAAGATAGCATCATGTAGAACATTTTAAATTTTATTTTAATACATTTATTTATCTATGGTATTCCACAGGAGAAGCAGAATTCCTAGAGCATCCATGTTCTAATGCTACCCTGTGATGGAAGCAAGTCTATCAAGTCGCAGGCAACTTATGGCAACCCCACAGGGTTTTCAAGGCAAGAGATGTTCAGAAGTGGTGTGCCATTGCCTGCCTCTGCATAATGACCCTGGACTTCCTTGGTGGTCTCCCATCCAAGTACTAACCAGGGCCAACCCCGCTTAGCTTCCGAGGGGAACTGATCTGTGAAGTTGGTGATCAGCTGTAATTTTGTAAGAAATCCAGGCCACACCCTGTGTATCTGTGGCTCATTCAAGGGTGTGCAACTGGGATGCACTGGCCCAGGGTGAGCCCACCATTTTGCCAGTCAGTCAGCTGGTAGGAAGGTCCCATTTTTTTCTATCCCATTAAAGACTCCGAGGAACAAGCAGGCACCAAGAAACACACTGGTTGCCAACCATCTGAAGAAACAATGCCCTGCCCCTTAAACAGTGGTTTGATGGCATCTTATTTATCTTTGTGCCATGAAGTTTCAACAGCCAACATCCACACAGAAAGCCTCTGTTAAAGAGACAGGACATTTTTTCCTCCAGGTTTCAGGCATCCCTGTTGCCAAACATGCAAATATTCCTCTCCAAGTTATGTAGGTTAAGGCAGCAATTCTATACATATTTATTTGGGAGCCAGTGCCACTGAAATCTGTAGGATTTCATGCCAAGGACTATACTAAAAGTACCCTTTTTCCAGTTCCAGACACCACTACACACTTTACATTGTGATCAGAGGCAAGTCTATTCAAAAGGAAGTTGAATTTAGTGGGGAATTTAATAAATAAGTCTTCTGGGATTCAATTTAAGAGTCAAAATGAAAGGGAACCTGAGCCTCCATTTTTTGTTTTTGTTTTACAAATGTAGTTGTGGAGGCTACAAACTAAAACAGGGGACTAGCTATGATTGCCAACTCACCTGGAGAAAAATGCCCAGTCTCAATACAGGTTTAATGTATGGAAATATCCAACTGAAACTTTTCTTAGCATGAAGGTAAATAAGATCACCTGGTAAAGAACATTCCATTAAGCCCCTTTTAAAGGAACAGGAGCTTCTTTCCCCAGCAGCAGTGGCAACCCTATGGGTGTGAGGTTCTTTTCTTGCTAAAACACGCAACCTGTTTCATATGTTTTTTTACTTCACAGAGGGAACATTTGACATTTATATGTAGGCCTGAGGATCAGATAATTTTGCAATTATTCATTGCAAATTATTTATTGCAATTAATAATAGTTTTGCAATTATTTCCCCCAACAATTTCTGTTTTAAAACTGCAGTATTCAAAACTGTAATTTAAACAGGGAGACAGGGGTGGGGTTAACTCTTTGATTTTACAGTCAGTTCCGCAGGCAATCTTTCCATCCTAACACTAGGTGGCTACAATTCTGTGGTTTACCATTTCCTTGAAGTTAATTCATACTAATTCAAAAGTACGTTGTACTCAGAAGTAAGAGTTCAATAAGCCATTGTGTTGCAACCTTATGCTTCCTCAGTTGGGTCCTGAGCAACTCCGGTTTCTTTAAAACACCAGACAGGGTGGACTGACAGTATGAAAATTGAATAAATAAATAAAAAAGAAATGTTTAAGCAGATTTCTCTCCCCGCCCCCTTTCCCCTCCTACCACAGTTTAAAGTACAGTTTTAATTTCATTCTTCTCAAACGGTGTAATGTTATCCAATTCTATTGCATTGTTTATTATATGTATTATAATGATCTTTATTGTATTGATTTTATAATTATGTAATTCACCTTGAGTTTCAACAAGAAAGGTGGATGATAAATGAAATAAGGAAATAGCATCTTGGCACGTAGTTTCCCCTACATTAGTACAGCAAGGGGGCAGTAATGCAATTTCCCCCTCTAGCAACACAGGCCCCATCAGTGCCCTTACTGCCAAACCTGTAGTTCAATTCTATGCATGTTTATATGAAAACTCCCAACATTGTCAGTGGAATTTACTCCCAAGTATGGGTACACAGACTTCCATCCTTAGCAAGGCTTTCAGGAATGTAGTGAGAATTTTTAAATTAGGAGCCAACATAACTGTAATCCAGTTGAGATTACTCTGCAGTTATGAAAAACTAGCATTTAAGTGTGAAAAAAAATTGTAAAAACATGGGTTAATCTCTCATGTCAGAATATCATTCGGCGACTTACCAATATTAACATTTTGAGGGAGGGGCTGATAAGAGGGGAGACGATATGTCCAGTTTTTCTTTTGATCAATGGCCGTCTCAAGGGGACGTGTTTGCACAACACACAGTGAGACAGACTCCCAAACCAATATTAGGCCCGTTTCACCAATTTTTATACAAATAGATCATTGCATAAGAATGTAAGTACAGCAGTGCTCAATTAGACCCATGGTCCATCTAGTCCAGCTTCCTGTTTCATACAATGCCCAACCAGACAGGTCTGCTAAGATGGCAGGGGATGTCTGCTGCTAGCAGACACTTCCTGCTGCCACTCAGCTGGTTGGTGCGGGAAAAAAGAAATGGCAGGGAACTTCAGCAACATGCCAATACACCGACGTCACCCCGTATGCCTGGATGTGATGTCAGAGCATCACCAGGGATGCTCTACTATTCTAGTTTTTCCCAAATACCAAAGCATCCCCAGTGTCCCACTGATGTCACTTCCAGATTCATGGGGAGTGCTGTCAATGGGTCTGCAGTGATGAAAGACCTCACCAGCCAGCCCCCTCCCTGAACAGGTGTCCTCCCAACCACCCCACGAATTGCCAGGAGAGACCTAGCAACCCTACAACCCAGATGCCCTGGACAGAACCAAAAGGAAGGCTGTAATGTCTTCAAGTGAGGGTATGTTGCTTCTGGTTAATATAAAGGAGGGAGAATGTATACATAGTTATCTGGGTGTCCCTTAGAATAAAATAAATTCCTTTAAATGAATAAAAAGCATTTACAATACAGATATACTACTTTTCAAGTTTGATGAATCAATGTACATGTTATATTTAAAGCATTTAATTTTTTTTAGATCAAAGATCTTTTTTATTTTTGAAGCAGGGCAGCAGAAAAACAAATTCCGAAAACGTGCAGTTTTTAGAAGGACATTTTAGAACATCCCAAACTTTCAGCACCATATTGACAAAAAAGGCCCGTTCTCATGGAAACCTGTCTGGCTTTCCTAATAGTTAAAACACACAGTAGTTTCAATGGCTGTTCTCAAATCGGAGGGAGGTTTATGCGGACAAAGGTGCTCCCTGAGCAAACCAGAACTCACGCCAAATTAGTATCTTGAAGTAGGCTTTGAAACAAACTACTAACTAAGTAGGGTATCCAGAGGGAGATGAGGGGTAGGATTACTTACCCGTTAACATGCACATGACCATGCACCTGAGGCCCCCAGTCAATTATGTTACTTCTGGTGCGACCTGGAAGCGACAAAGTTGCACCAAGGCCAATTCTTTAACAATCAGCCCAAACACTGTGCTTTGGGCCAACTGTAAAAGAATTAGCCCAGGAGCAATGCCATCATTTCAGGGTGGCACCAGAAATGATGTCATTGACTGGAGCTGTGGACACGCTCATTTTCCTCAGCCTGTCTCTTCTAAGGTTGCCAGCTCCAGGTTGGGAAATTTGGGTGTGTGTGTGGAACTAGGGAAATAAGGGGTTGGTAAGGGGAGGGACCTCAGCAGGATATAATGCCACAGACCCTACCCTCCAAAGCAGACATTTTCTCCAGGGGAAACAATTCCTGTTACCTGGGGATCAGTTATAATTCCAGGAGATCTTCAGCCACCATCTCGAGGCTGGCAACCATAGTCTCTTCCCACCTGCAATTGGCACACACAGGCCCACCAATAGAAAGCACCTTCCAAGGCTATATCCAGTCCTATCCGTTCATGTAATGTTTTTATCTTGTCCTTTCCCCATACTCCGTGGCATACATAGATGTGTGTGCACTGAATTACGTACCATTAAGTCACTTCTGATTTACAGCAACCTAGAATTGCCATCCCCCCGGTGGGGGCGGGGGATCCCCCACTTCCATCCTCTGCCCCCCTGCCATCATACATCTAGCTGGCAGGGGAGGGAAAGGCATCCAGGGCATGCTCTCGGGGCAGTGTGATGACATAACTTCCTAGAAAAAGGCAAGCACCAGAAAAAGCAGGCGAAAAAGGAGGAAAAAGAAGATGTGCCGGGTATCCCCCGCCCCTGCCATGCAGGTTAGGGGACCTGGCAACCCTATGAGCAACCCTATGAATGAACGACCTACAAAACGTCCTGTCATTAACAGCCTTGTTCAGGACTTGTAAACTTAATACCATAGCTTCCTTTACTGAGTCAATTTCACATGGGTCACCCTGTCTGCCTACAGTAGAAGAACAAGGTTTGCGCCCAGGAGCATCTTGTCAGTCATTAAGGTGCTACTGAACTGGAACCTTGCTCTTTATTGAGTCAATCCATCACATGCTGGGTCTTGTCCTGTTGCAGTAAACGTTTCCTAGCATCGCTGTCTTTCCTAGTGAGAAGTTTTACCCTCTTCCACTGCACCCTTGCAACAAACCTGTGAGGTAGATTAAGATGAGACCCAGAAACCAAAGATCTTCTTGGCAAGTAGGGACTTGATATCAGGTCCCTCTTAATCCAACACTCTACTCACTACATCACTGAGAGCCAATGCGGTGTAGTGGTTAGTGTCAGACCAGGATCCAGGTTTGAATCCCCACTTAGCCTTGCCAGCCTCCAGGTGGTGACTAGAGATCTCCCAGAATTACAGGACATAGAGATCAGTTCCCCTGGAGAAAATGGCTGCTTTAGAAGGTGGACTCCACAGCATTATACCCTGCTGTGGTCCCTCCCTTCCCCAAACCCTGTCCTCTCCATGCTCCACCCCTCGTATATCCAGGAATTTCCCAACCCGGGCCTGGCAACCTTATCCCCACTCTGCCATGGAAGCATGTTGGGTGACCTTGGGTCAGTCACACACTCAGCCCAATCTACCTCACAAGGTTGTTGGGAGGATACAATGAAGGAGAGAACTACTTTGGGTCCCCATCGGGGGAAAAAAGCGGGTATAACTGAATATTGGGAGGTTGGTTGTTGTACTCTTCCTCCTCCTCGAAGCCCACATCAATAGCCTCTCTTCCTTAAAGCCGTTCCACCTACGGAAGCCGAGGCGGCTGCCAGTGAGACCAGCCATCGTTAGAACGGGAACCGACTAGAAACGACGACGAAGGCCGCGCTCGGCCACCTCCTTTCTCTCCGCCCCGCCCCTCGATTCCTCAGTTCATGAGCGACGGTGACGTCACTCGGCCCCGCGTTCTCGTGCCGCGCGCCCAACGTCACGCGCGCCTGGCCTTCCCGCCGGCCAATCACGCGCCGCGAAGGTTGCCGGCCTCGACCTGCCTCTCGCTCGAGCCGAGGCGAAACGGGAAAGAGGGTGGGGGAGAGAAGGGGAGGGGTGCGCGCGCGAGGCAAAGATGGTTCGGAGCGAGCGGGCGAACCTTCAGGCGTAGGCCAATCTCTTCCGCCGGCGGAGGCGGGACTTCCGCCCGGAGCCGGAAGCGAGACTCGTGGGTCTCCCTGGCGCTCTCTGCCTCTCATATGCGAGCGGATTCTGGCTGCTGCTTCTTGGCGTCGAGACGCTCCGGGGCCCGGACCCGCCGCCGCTGCCTCCTCCTCCGCGCCCTTCCCCTCCCGCTTGCCGCTCTCCCCGCCTCCCCCCTCCCTGCTCTCGTCCCCTTCCTGGGAATCGGCAGCGGCGGCGGCGGAGAAGAGGAAGAGCCCGAGAAGGCCCAGCCGCCGCCGAGGACCCCTGGCCCGACCTCCGCGCGGAATCCCGCCCGGCCCGCCGGGGCCTGACTGGCTGTGGGGTGTCAGGTGAGGGAGGCCCGTTCCGGGCCCGCTGCCGCCGCCGCTTCCCCCCCTCCCGCCACCGCCCCGAGCGGCCGCCGCCGCCATCTTCTCACCCGAGGCCGCTCGTGGGGGCGGGGCTGGCGGCCCCGTTCGCGGCCTGCTTCTGCCGGCGGCTCCGCACTGCGTCGCCCGGAGCGAGGGGGGCCCAGAGCGCCCGGCCGGAGCTGGTGGGTGGGCGGCCTCCTTTTTCACGTGGAGTCGAGGGAGGAACGGCCTCGAGCTGCTTCAAGTCCGGCCCCAAAGGGACCAGCGAGGCCGCCGTGGTGGGCTCGCTGCAGCCGTCCCCGACCCAACCCAGGAGCCGAGGCCGGGCTCGCCCTTACCGCTCCTTTCGGCGCACTTGAGGATGCGCGCTTTTCGGAAGTGAAGGGTTCCAATGTCCTGCCTTTTTCTCTCCCGGCCATGCTTGAAATTCGGATGGCTTAAAACCGCCCTCACGCCCTAAGCAGGGCCACTAGTTTAGTCTCTGCTCGTGTCTTGTATTGCAAAAGGGGCAGTTGCTGTTCTTCCGGATCACTTGAGAGTTGGTGTGTTTTGATATATATAAAAAGTAGTGCTGTTCACCGTAGTAAATTATAATAATAATCGATCATTTATATACCGCTCTTCTGCACAGATTAATACTCACTTGGAGGAGTGAACAAAGTCAGTCTTGCTAGCCTACATCTTTTTGATACTCTCATGATAGTTGAATTTGAGTCCAGTGGCGCCTTAGAGACCAACAAGGTTTTCAGTGTAAGGTTTTGAGAGTCTGAGCTCCCATCTTCAGACAGGAGTTCAGACTCTCAAAACCGTACTCTGAAAATGTTGTTGGTTTGAAGAAGAGAGCTCTAACTCTAAAAAACTTACACCCTAAAACTCTTATTGGTCTCTTAAGGTGCCCCATGGCTCAAATCCTTCTGTTCTACTGCAGACCAACACAGCTACCCACCTAAAACCATCCTCTTGATTGTTGAAGCTCTTGTACTTGCTCCAGGATCCACTTTTAGAGTTGCTGTGTGTCAACCTCAAAAGTAGAACTAAATCCAAATGTTAGATGAGTAAAAGAGGTTGGGTATCTGTGTCATACTGGCAGACTGAAATAAGCAGTGTTTGCCAGCTCTGTGCTGAGTGGCGAATTGGATCGTGTGTTCTTGTGTTTTGTACTTACACTGCCTTGGACAATTAGTTGGAATGAGGGAGTTTGCAAAGTTCTGTGTTTTGATAATGGTCTGTACTTACTTGTTCCTACCCATTTTCACTATTTTCTGAACAGTTCACTCTTCTCTGCTAGTGCAGGTACACCATGTAACTTCTGAAAGGCTCTGACCATTTAGCCCATCAGCCTACTAAACTTGATGTTTGACTCATTTTTACTTAACCATTTGTAGCACTTCAGTTTCAGCCAACATCAAACTCAGACTACTTTGTTAAATCTTACACATTTTAAAAGTATAAATTGCCAGTATGCCTACCTTTTCTAACTTAGAAGGTTTACAGCCTTCTGTTTTAATCTGAATTCTCCCCCCCCCCATCACTAGATAAATGTGAAATCAACAAATTATTTCTTTTAAAATGTTGGGAGTTGTGGCTTGCATATATGCATTTTGTGGAGCAGTATCCTGTAGGTGTGGAAATCTGCACTGATCTGGATGGGGCCAACAAGAAACTATGCCAGTGATTTCCAAGCCTTAGTTCTTTTAAAAAAAACCTTAGTGGCTCATCTTCTTATATTTGCCATGTTCTTTTTCCTGTTCAGATCAGTGGGAGTGAATGCAAAAGATATCAGGATATTTGTGAAGTGCAGCAGAAGAAAAAAATCACAAGGTTTCAGTTTCCTTCATTAGGAAAGATGAGGCTTGGGCCTTACAGTAGCTTAAACTTTTGGAGAATTTTCATAACGATTAGAAAGTTGAGAACTGGTATTCTGGTGATACAACACATTGGTTGAAAAAGGTTTGAGTGTTTGTGTCATTTTCTTGAAACCCATTTTTAAAATCTTTTTAATGGCTGTTGGAACTCTATTAGAGAGCAAGCCAAAGTATGTATGTAGGTTATTTACTAATAGGTATTATGGCTACTGTTTCAGGATAGGGAACTGTGGAGTTGGTGAGGTTGGTGACAGCAACTTTGAGATGGGATTCTTGGTAGTCTAGTGCTCTTCTCCTATGGTCTGTTCCTTCATCAAAAGACTGAATAGTATTTTGCTTCAGGACTTAAGAAGTTCAAGTGAAGGGAGAATCTTCTGAACATGTGTTCAGACTGCTACTTTCTAATAGTTGTCTAGTTTTTAATTTTCCCCATAGACTTTAAGTGGAACCTAGTGGCTTTCTTGATACTAGGTGTCTTGCCAAAAAAACTTTCATGAAAGAAAGTCTAATGTAAAACTAATCACCCTCTGTACTTTCATGTAGTAACTACTGGAAATTTGCTTATATTTTATAGCAGTTGGTGTGTATTTTGTGTTTTATCGTGGCTCGATTTCTCTTTTTCTGTTTTATATAATTTCGTGTAATACTAGTTAAACATCTGCATCAGTAACTTTACCATTACTGAAACTAAAAAGTACTACTAATAATGCACTTGGCACCAGGATAATGGAAATATTGAGTTTTAAGCTAGGAAATAGTACAATTTTGGAGTACTATGAAGTTACAAATTTTTAGGTTGATTTTTCTGGATTTCGGCACATGCCTGGCAATTTACTATAATGTGGACTATAGTTTAAGAGGAATCAACCATGTAGCACTTTTGTCTTGGGCCAATATCTGCCTATGTTTGCAAATCTGTGTATTGAAATACTTGTTTCATCTATGAGGCTTGCTTTGCAGTCCAAAATACGTTGGTACATTCTTGCCTATTTCAGTGGTGCTTCACATGGGAGGTATAAACTGATTCATCTATACCTGTGTTTTCTCTTTTGGTTCACCAGCCACCATTTAAAGGAAACCTAGTATGTTGGCATATTATTAGGAGTGTAGTTTTGATTACCTTGGGGATGAGAGGGGGGAAACTAGTTTTCTCCATGCTGGGAAAATTAATTAGTCTTACTTCAAGCATCAGTAACTTCAATTATCTTTTGTTGCAAGTGTATTGTTTAATCAGAAGAGCATAGTGGATTGCATAAAATAAAGTTATACTTGGGATTTCAAATGAGGATTGAGGCAGAACATTAAAACTATGTAAGTATGGTAACGAGAGCCAGTGTCATACAGAAGACACCTGGTTTCGGTACCTGTTGCTGCTATGGGCATGCTGTTTGGCTTTGCCCAAGGCCACCTTGGCATCCCATTTCTGCATAAGTAAAATGGAAACAACAATGCCTTTAATCATCCTGTGACGTTGATCAAAGACTGTAAAGTATGCAGCACTTATAGTTTTTCCATATAAGTGTTAGGAGTAACATATAATGCCCAGTTGCACTTCCAGTTTGTCACTTGCTTTTCCAAGGTTCCATTTAAACATGACATTCTGTCAATTGATGTGGAATGCTAGCTTTGAATTATTACAAACATAGAACACTGTTGACTGCCAACCCAGGGCAGTCAATGGCTATGTAATATCCTAGAACCAGAATACTTGTGTTGGTGTAGTGGAGAAACTGAGCTTATTTCTTCATCTTGAACAGAAACTAAAATTATTCTACACTTGCTAATCAGATGGACAGATAATTTGCATTTTTGCTAGTGCTTCCTTGAAAGTCTCTGGTGCCTTTTAAAAAATTGATTTAATAAGTGGTTTTTACCACTGTGTTGTCAAGGATTATTATTATTTTTTTTAGGGATTACCAGTGCTAGACAATAGGAGAGGCATGTCTTGAGGCTCAAATTACTTCAGTGGTTAATGTTCATTCAGTTTTTTGTCAAAGACATGTGGAACAATAGGCTCAAGGCTGATTGCTTCTTTTTTTGCTTCTTTTTGAAAACTTGGTGTTCAGCTTATGATAGGACAGAATACTAACTTGGTTTAATAGCCGTAATATTGAATGGTACTGTCTTTGAGCTACTCTAAGCCTAGCTGTTAAAAGTGGCTTGTTGTACTTGGATGTAGAAGCTCAATTAAGGTTCTAACATATCATGTCAGTGAATAACCAACTTAGTGCAAAGCTAGCAAATGAGAGATCTCTTTGCTTGATTTTTTCCCCTTATCTTGGTGTAGCTGGATGATTACTCACTAAATTTTTCTACCTAAGAGGATAACTTCCACTGTTGGTCCTTTTCTATATAGCTACCTTAAAGGGGCCTTGAATAGTAGTTTTGAAAGCCTAGGACCCATGCTGATCAAGATAGTTAAGGATATTGTTTGTTTCAAGCTCCATAAAAGAGGCTGAATACAAATGGGAACTTAGGCAAAAGTTTGTAAGAAAAGCAGGTGATATCTACAGCCTTTTCTCCCCTTTAGATCTAGCAAAACACATTAATGTGAAGTTAACACCCACACTTGAATAAATAGCATTATGCGAATTCAAAATGTTGCCTGGGATCTGAGGCTTATGCAAGAAGCTTGTACTCACCCAGGGATATTTTAGACTTTGAACAGAGGGGACTCCCCCCATGCTTTTTTACAGATGTATTTTGGAAGTTCACTCAGTTTCAGAAGCAGTTTACTATGAAACATGAAAGGCCTGAAGTTTGAGGAAAAGCATATCTGAAGCTTCTCTGGATTTGTGAAACTAGCTTGTTGGAACCTTGATACCTTGGTGGTTTTGTTGTGTCTTCACACTTTGTCAGCTGCTTTGTATACATGCAAGTATTAGGTCATAACATTAAAACGATTTCATGCTTGCAGCTGTCTTGGCATTCCAAGGTGGAACTGGGAAGTATTAAATGGGAAAGGAAAGCTGGGGAGGGAATCATAAGGAAAGTTGGTGATCTCCTGTTCTATAAAACACAGGCTGGCTAAGTACACATGAGTTGTGCAGGCGTAAAATGACAGGCAAGCCATGGTATTTCAGAAAATATGTGGACATTCTCCTTCATTATGCGAGACGTGTACGCGAAGTAAGAAGTCATTAAGAGTAGTGAGCTAATAGCCAGAAATACTTGATGGAGGAAGTTGACTGGAAGCATCAGGAATGTATACTTGAGAGGACCTAGGTGTTGCCCCAATGAAACCTTTGTTTAGCTCTTAAGAGAATGAACTAGTCACATGAATGACACCTGGAAATAATCATGTCTCCTGAATGGAAGTGCTTTTGGAAGTCTTTGTCCATTTGTAACAACCCACATGCTAAATTTAAAACACCAGTCTCTTCTACCAGCTGTTCTTTACTACCCTTAAATAAATGTAAGCTAGGAATTTTGCCTTCCCGAATGTACCTTAATGTTTTTTATATACTCAAGCATCAGATCCCTGTAATTTGTTATATGTGAACTTATGAGAAGCCTGTTTACATGTTTAAAAGAAAAGAAAAACCTGGCCTTTTAATTTTCCAGGGCCAGTCCAGGATACAGAAATTGTAATGCTATGTTAAATGCCGTTGCTTGTTTTAACCATTAGTATTACCATGCATTAGTATTAGTGTTACCATGTAGTATTGGTTTTACCATGTTGAAAGTTTATGAGCAGTGTTTTAGAACGAGTAGTAATAAGTTCATTAAAAATAGTTAAAATTCAAATTGTGTGGTATTGCTTTGGGCATCTCAAACAGACGTGAGTAACATTTGAGAAGTTCTTTTATTATGCTTCACTTATAACTTGGAACACGCAATGGGGTTAATATACTCAGTCTGGCTTTGATTAACTCCAATGTTCAGAAATCATTGATCTATTCAACCCTTGAAACCAAAGAGCTGGGTCAAGAAATTCACTGCAGCGCGATGTGCTACTTCAGAATACTGCATGGAGAAATGGGTCTTCTCTTCATAAAGACACTTTTGAGAACAGGCTATAAAAGAAAATGAAATCATGTTTAGATACTTTGTAACATAAATTAAGTTTTCTATGACAAAAACCATTTGTCTTTCTGTGGGCTACTAGTATTTCAGTAATTTGCAGTTAAAATTCTGTGGTGCATATAAACCTGCATAGGGCAGCTGCAAAACATTTCAGTGCTCATGACTTTTTTGCAGTTCCATCATTCTGCTTCTCTCCGGCTTCCTTTTTGTAGTTTTTATTCCAAATAGAGCAGCAAAACAACAATTTCAGGTAGTGCAGCATGAATTCCAGGGACCAATACCTATGCCATGTATAATGAGGAACAGCTATTTAATTGTTGGCAACGCTGTTTAAAGCCGGACTCTGGCTGCTTGTATGTTGAGTTTCTGCCTCTGTGACACAAACGCCTACCTGGGGATCACTGATGAAATATTCTGATGAATCACCCTAGTATTGAGTCTTCTCTTTCTTTTTTTCAGCACCAATTTAGTTGAAATACGAAGTTCTAGGAATTCCAGATCCTGTCACTCCAGATCCTTAATGACTAGCTGAAATTCAGTTCAAAGGATTCATCGCTTCATAAGTGGAATGTTGTTGCCACCTCTGTGCCCCCACGAAGCCCATGTTTAAGTTCAGTAAAATTAATATAAAGAACAGCTTTGTCCTTGGCAACAAAATAGACAAACCTCAGGACTCAGGGGTGCAAAAAATTGTCTAGTAGTAGCATATGGGGGTCAGATGAGCTGTTCCTGATAAACGAGACAGAACATCTTTCTATGAACAGTGCTTGAAGTGTGGGGATGTATCCAAGAAGGCCAGGTCAAATTCTGCTTGGCTACAAACTTCATTTGGTCTTGGGCAATGCAGTTTCTGAGTCTAATCAACCTTGAAGAGTTTCTCTGAAACTAAACCAAATATATGTTTTGTACATGGGCGGGGGGGGGAAACTAATTTTCTTGTTGATGTGCCACTGCAAACAGTCTTGCTATTTCCTTAATAATTTTAGGTAGACTTTTAATACAGCAGTGTGAAGTTTGGCACACAAGCATCAGTTTTCATCATAGAATAATATGGCTTCAGTGTTTTTTTTTAAAAAAAACCTCATTGTTTCTGGACATAGTTTTGTGCTTAGTTAACTGCCATTTAGCAAGTGGTAGCTTACTGCAGTCTTTATCAAATTGCTACAGGGCGGTGAGAACTATGTTTCATGGGTGCAGAAAATAATAGCTTAATGATCATTTATTATTACCCCCCAGTTTCTGAGACAGTTGAATACTTCTCTCTTTCAGGACAACCATAGCAAAATAAAAAAATACAATCTGTATTTCCATACTTATACACTGTTCTGTAACTTGAAAAAAAAATTGCTTATGCCATTTCTGTTTTTCAAAAACTCCACAAGGCTAGAATGGAAGGTTCTTGTAGCTAATTAAAAGTCCTTTTCTTGTTGTGATATAGCTTCAGATTCACTGTATGTCTCTCTTCATGGCAAATCATGACTTAGGATATGTATAGTAAAGTTCTCAAGTAGAATGAACCATTATATTTTAAATACCCTATAACATTCCTGTGCAATGAATGCGTTTAATTTTACTTTCTGATTTTATGCTGAGTTCTTACAAAATATTGCTTGTATGGTGCTGTCAAGTGTTTAAAAGTTCTTTACATACATTGTTTTGTTCTTATAAAAACGAGAAGCAACATTGGTTCTCTCTATGAATTACTAGAAAACCTTCCTGAATGCCTTGCAAAGTTATTGAGGCATAAGAGCAATAGGGCATAAGATTGCCATGTTTAAAGAAAACAAAATGGCCTAAATTCCTGTGGCCTAAATTTCTACATTTTTTATTGAACAGAACATCATAAGCCCAGATTGGCAAATTGATGGATCTTGTACCAGACACAGAACACCACCTGTGCATTCCAGCCCATGGAGTACTTGAATAAACTTGGTTGGTTATTGACTGGTCATCATTGGTTACTAAAAAATAGCCTATGTATGATCAGGAGAAGGTGACAACTCAATTCTCTGGAGTTGCAGCATATGCCCTGGTGTGAGTGTAGCTCTTAAAACAGTTTACTGCTCAGTTTGGTGTTGCCTGAATGCTTGTGAAATAGAAAGCCAGTACTTTTTTTATTTTATTTATTTATTTTTTTCAATTTATATACCGCCCATCCCCAGGGGCTCTGGGCGGTGAACAGTTAAAATCGATAAAAACAAAAACTAAAATCAATATACAAATAATAAAACAAATTAACAAGGTGCAGTGGTGGGGAGAACCTTCCCCACCCCAAAGGTGGGAGGCCGACATGGCACCGCCCCCTTTAATCACCAAACGCCTGGCGGAACAGCTCTGTCTTACAGGCCCGGCGGAACGATAATATGTCCCGCTGGGCCCGGGTTTCCATTGACAGAGCGTTCCACCAGGCTGGGGCCAGGACTGAAAAGGCCCTGGCCCTGGTTGAAGCGAGGCGGGCTTCCTTAGGGCCGGGGACCACTGTTGGAACCTCTTGCTGTGTTTTGGAAAGAGCTCTGCTCTTTGTATGCTTTTGTGCTCATGAAGGCCCAGTCAGCACTTTGTTCTGTAAACTTTTGGAAGAGGCTCTCAGATCCTTCTACTTACCCTTTCCTTGCTCTGAGGCTGTCTTGGGAAAAGAAATGAATTGAGCTTCATCTGGTTCTATCATGTTGACATTTGAGGGTTATACAAGGTTACTGTTAACTTCCCTGCTAGTAAAATCAAGTAGTCGCAAGCCTCTGTTCAAAGTTAGAGGGACAGAAGAGTGATGGATGTTTGTCTGAGCATCTCTGAAGTTCAGTTATAAATAGGCACCAGTAGGGGAGGAGAGATGGTTTGGGCAGTCTGTGAAAGGGAACCTGCAATGATAGACAATGATTTATCTTTGTTTGAAGCCATATCAAGGTAAATGTTTAAAGAAATCCCCCAAATAATTCTTCCAGTAGGAAAAACCCAAAGGAAATCTTAGATCACTGAGATTTTTAAAAATGTAATGTTTTTTAAATTCACATGTGTGAGACAAATTTGCAAAGCAATTAAACCCCCTCTGTGGCCCCAGGTAGGCCATGAAACAAGGTTAATTCATAGCAGGCAGGCAATCATGTTTATCTTATATGCTATGTACATACAAGGACTGGGGGAACTGAAGACATAATGGCATAGACAGACATTTTTATTCTGGAACAAAATGCCTAGGATAAGGCAGCTTAAAGGATAAGCTAAAATGCTGCTCCTCATTTTATTTGTTTGACATAATCTTTCTGAAAGGAATGGATATGTTGCAATTCTGTGATGTGATTTGTAGTAGAGTCCTTGAAAGCGTCTGGCTTTTTTTCCTGGATGTTTCTCCCTCGCCTCCCTTTCTGAGAACTTCAGCAAGCAAGGAAGATTAGTTTCTAACAGATTTTTCAGAATTTGGGGGGCATGTGTGAAAAGAAACCAGCAAAATCAGCCAAGGATGACGATCGTGCACAGTTGGACAAAAAGCAGGTACTGTTCCTTTTCTATGAGGAGCTGACAGGTGGTGGTGGGTTTGGGATAATATTGAAATAAGGCTATTTGCAGGAACATATGGCAGTGATGAATGGGGCTAATAGGCATTTCCACTCAGTTGATGAGATGATGATCCTTAACCCTTTTAAATGTGGTTTCGGGCCTTGCTGTGGTCCAGAGACTGCTTTTAGTTGCTGGTGGGTGATCTCGGTTTCAGTGGATAAGGACATGCCTCCCTTCTGCTTTAAAGGGTATTGCATTGGCTATTCTTGTTGGGGTGGGTTGTCCCTATCAGATTCAGTTCTATTTGGATCTAGCCCTCTTGTTAGAAGAAGTAAGTGGGGCAGGTGAGATTGTATTTTTCCCCTCAGTTTAATCTTTCATGTAAACTGGTTCCCTTTTTTGACTCTGCAGATCCAGCCATGCTGATCCATGTGACTGTAACCTTGAGGCTAGACTGTTGTAACAGGCTATACTGGGGGCTGCCCTTCAAGACAGTCCAGAATCCAAATTAGTACAGAATGCAGCTTTTGGGTTACCGGAAGCCAGCTGATGTATGTTTACTTTAAGATTACATTGGCTTTCTGTTTACAGATTCTATTCAGGTTGCTGGTTCTCACATGTAAAGCCCTTCATAGCCTAGAACGTGAGTTCTTTAGAACTGTCTCTTCCAGTATGTAGCCAGGTGGCAACTACTTTTCTCACCGGAACTAGACCAAATGCAAAGAACCCCCCAAAAACCCCACCTTGCATCTTGATCTCATTTGTGCTTTACATATTACTTGGAAGTTGATTCCATTGATATATTCAGGGTCGAAGCCCAAAGTTTTATTTCTTGAATTCAGTAACTGGAATATCAGGCTTGGCTTGCATGCTCAATGTAAGCCATGAGAAGAAATTGCATGCTATGCAGAACGGAGCAAATGGGTGGGGTGGGCATGGAGAACGTCTCAGTTATGGTGTCCCAGTTGAACTATCTTGTTAAATGTGTTGCAGAGCACTTTGTTTTGCTCAGCATGGGTTAGTTTAAATTAAGGAGATTTAAATAAGCATTTAAAATCATGATTTAAACCACTGTTGGGAGGGAGGCCTATTCAAATTAAAAAAATTCATATAGATACTTCATAAATAAAAATGCATCCTAATTTGTTGCTGTAACATAAAACATACTGAGATAAGTGAATAGCTTTTATACAAGTACTGTGAATTCACTAAATTGCTTAAAAATTAATTTTAATATTTTTATAAAATGACATACAATACCCAGATCATTTTTTAAAGATTACATTGCCTGTTGCCGAATTTATGGTCTTCCTTATGACATGCAGTTATGGATAGTTTTTGTAACAGCTCCTAGTTGAAATCATCCTTGGAAAGTGCTTTCCTTTTCCTGTGTTCCTTTCAGTTTTAGCCTACTTTGAACTGCCCTCCCCTTTAGCACCCCACAAAAGTAAATAATCGCAAGCAGAAGCGAGGGCTGGTGGTAGCTACTGCTCAGAGTATTGTTCTCCATGGGGGTTGTTTGGTAAGTAGTTGTAAATATTTATAGTTAGAATATTGAGCCAGTTTTGCAGAGATCACATTATTCCTAAGTATAAAATAGGAGTAATGCATTAGGGGACAACATCTGAAGTGTCTTCCCATAAGTACATGAGCTGTTGCGCTGTATTGACTGAACATTTTTCTGTACAGTTATTTTTCTTTTAAAAGAACAGCAGCCTTTCATAAGAGGGTATGGAATTCATATATGTAAGAGATCATAGGTTAGATTCTGTGAGCTTTCTGCTCACAGATCCAGTCTTTTCCATGTGGTCACCATATGGGGATGTTGCAGAAACAGGGTTATGTGAAATTTTAATGTTTCACCCCTATAAATTTACATTAATAATAACAACAACAATAATTGTGGTTATATACTGCTCTTCTAGACAGATTAGTGCCCCATCCAGAATGGTGAACAAGTTAGTGTTATTATTATCCCCACAATGCAGCTGGGCAGTTAGGGCTGAGAGGAATGGCTTACCCAAGGCCACCTACTGAGCTCATGGCAGTAGTGGGATTCAAACCAGTAGAGTGCTGATTTGTAGCCGGACCACTTAACCACTATGCTATAGCTAAAACGTAAATAAAATTTTCAATCTAATTTTGAAACTATCATCATTTTTTTTTAAACTGCTCTTGCCTTCTGAAGTCAAACAAATACTAAGACCATAGTGAGTGGAATCACAATTTAAATCCAAATAAAATTATATTCTAGTCCTCACTTTATAAGAAACTAAAGTTCACTTACAGTCCCATCCTAAATCCAATACATGTGTCCTGTGCTTGCTCAGCAGAGTAATGTAAAAGAATAACCCCTTTCCAATTCTGCTTGTAATGTTTAACAGACAGGGATCCCCACTGAGCAGGGGGAGTGCCTTCGGAGAGCGTCTACAATGACAAGGAGAAGGAAGAATTCCTTTAGATGTGGAGGAGGAGGAAATATCCCTGCCAGATCAGTCAGCTGAGCTGTCTGAATCTGAGGTCTGCCAGTATTTACTACAGAAGACATTCTCAGCCTTAGGGCTGCAGATATTACTCTCAGGGGGAGGATGACCCTTAGACAGGGGATACCAAATCCAGACCCAGGGAAACAAGAGTCTCTTCCTAGGGAAGGTTCCACAGAAAAGGTCCTCCCATTTCCAGAGTATTTTGGGAGGCAGCTCAAGGCTGAGTGGTCTAAACCATCAGCCAATAAGCAATTCCCTAATGTGGTCAAAAGACTGTACTCACTAACTTTCTTTGCTATGAGATGTTGCAGGTACCTGCGATCGACGCTCCGGTGGCTACACTTCACTCATCTGGGCTCCTGTCAGAGAATGGGCAAGGATCAGTCAGAGACATCTAAGGCAAGAAGAGCGAGGTCATGCTGAAGAGCGTTCACGAGGCCACAGCTATAAAGGCTACAGCCATTGCCTCCAGAGCATCAGGAGTATGGATCAGAAAACTGATCCCACTTCTCCCATACAACAATAGATGCCCCCATTGAAGGGGCAAACAGAATTTTAAAGGCCAGTACCTTCAAGGCAGTCACCATCCTGGATGCACTTACCTTTTCTTCCAGGGCTATTGTCTCGGCAGCAGTAACAAGTAGGCACACTTGACTTAAGAGCATGGCCAGCAGATTTAACACTGTAAAACTATCATCCTGGCTTACCACTTTCAGAGAGACAAGCTGTTTGGGGTGCCCTGGGAAAGATCTGGGTTGAGACCCAGGACAAAAGAGTGTTGCCAAAAACAAAACACCACACTCAAACAATCTGAGAGGCGATCCCTTGGCCTTCAGCCATTTTATTCACAACACACACTACTAAGGTCCAGACAGGATTCCAAGCGATCATCCTGGAATTAATCTAGATATACCTTTAGTAAGGGAGGGTCCTTTCAAGAACCCACTTGTAGTATAGTGGTTAAGTAACTGAACTGTGTTGCAGTACTCTGCTGGTTCCGATCTCACTAATGCCATGAACTTACCACATGGCCTTGGGTAAACCATTCCTCTCAGGCCCAGCTCCCCAGCTGTATCGTGAGGATAATGCTTACTTTGTCCCAAGATCAAACAGACAGTTCTTCACACATGGAAAGAGATCCAACCTTGATACCAAGCTCTCTTAAGACAGGACTCAGAAGCCATCCCTGTGAGAGGCCAAGTACTCCTTACCGTCAAGCCTGGGTCGACACGCAGGCAGCCAGCTGGACCTTAGAAAATAGTCTCATAAGGCTATTCCATACAATTTGAAAGCCAGAACCCACCAGAGCATTTTGTCATCTCTCCCCTACGCGAAATCTTAACTCGGACTAATCCAACACCTGGGCATTCAAGCTGTGGAGCATGTTCCCCACAGCGAAAGAGGACGGGGGAGTCTACTCAGTCTTCTTCATAGTCCCTAAAAAGAATGGGGACTGGAGGGCGTTATTAGACCTCAACTTTTTGAACAAGTTTATCAAGTTTCATCACTTCTGAATGGAAACTCTGCGTTCAGTCGCAGATGCCATTCAACCAGAAGAATACATGACATCTACAGATCTCACAGAAGCATACCTCCATGTACTTATTCTGACAGCCCATCAACAATACTTAAGATTTTATGCGCACAAAAAAAAAATCAATTGGCAGTTCTGAGCCATCCCTTTCGGCCTGTCCACTGTGCCAAGAATGTTCACAGAGCTCCTGAACAACCTCATTGCATGTCTCAGAGAGAGTGGTATCCATGTTCATTTGCACCCAGACGATCTCCTGATCAGATCACATTCAAAAGAAAAATCTCATCGCAACACTCAGTTCCCCATTCAGTTTCTACAAGCTGGAACTCCTGGGTATGATCATCAAAAGAGTGTTGTCTGTCCCTCACCAAAGAAGAGGTCAGGAAGACCAAACAGCTGGCCGAGGCTGTCGTCAGAGTGAAAATCACTTCTCACGACACTACCCAAACTGATGGGTTTGCTAGTGGCTAGCAACAAGGCGATACCTTGGGGTCGTCTACATGCAAGACTGCTTCAGACCTTTCTCAGATCTTATTAACAACAGATCATGGAGAAGACAGATCTTCCCATTCAGGTACCACTTCAGATCAAAAGATCCATGACCCCTTGAGAACAACAAATACAGATGCAAGCATCGGAGGTTAGGCACGTCTTCCTATCATTGTCTCGGAAATGTGAGCAATTTGTCTGGCCTTGTTCCAGTTCAGAGATCAGATAGAGAACTCACACATCCTGATCTGTATGGATAAGGTCGCAGACAAGACCTATGTAAACAAGCAAGGGGGATACAAGATCTTGAGGTGGCACAAGGAGGCGACAAGGATACTTACCTGGGAGGAAGGTCACCTAGTCTTGATCAAAGGCATATCCAATGTCCAGGCAGACTGGCTGAGCAGGTAGACCATTCAGCAAGTGGAATAGTCCCTTAAGAAAGAGCTCATCTAATGGATGACATCAGAGTTCTCAACATCTTTTATGGACCTGTTTGCATCCCAACACAGCCATCAACTACCAAGGTACATGACAAGGTTTGTTCCACTCACAAGCAGATGCCCTGACATCGCTGTGGCCATTAGGCCTCCTCTATGTATTACCATTCTTACCAGTAATACCCAAACTCCTGAGAAGGATCAAGTAATGCGGAGCAAAGTGCTAGTGATTGCCTCTTGGTGGCCCTGCAGACTGTGCTTTTCCACACTCCAACAAATAATGATGTCTCCACCCCTCATCCTACCAACCTCCGGTCGCATTACGGCAGGGAATGAGTTGGCACTCTCATTTAGACTCACTCTGTTTAACTGTGTGGAAATAGAAAGGAAAATCTTCCTAAGATAGGGATATTCCAGAGAGGTGGCCGACACTCTCCTAGCATCCAGAAAACAGTTCACGGTCAGAATTTTCAATTTCTCTTGGAAAGCCCTCACTCAGTGGGGAAGGAGGAAAGCATGGGACATTTTACACATCCCTGACCAAACATCCATTTGGACTGGTCAAGGATGTTCCCCTGAGAGGGCTGAGAAGCTCAAGGCCTATCTGCTCCAAACAGTAGAAGAAGTCTGCAAGGCAGCAACATGGTGATCGATCTCGACCTTGGTGAGACACTACAAACTAAACCACCTGCGGTAGAAAAGTACTGCAGCGCATGATCTCGGATGAAGACCACATCCTACCCAGAAAGTAGAAACTACTTTGGAAGCACCCAAGATGTCCTCCACCTCAGAGGGAGAATGTACCTTTGGACACTTACCATGAAGGGTCCTTCTCCTCTGAGGAAAGGAGGACATCTTGCCCTCCCTGGGTCTTCATCCTCCTCTACCCTGCTGCCTCATTCTTCTACCTCCTCTGGGTTATGCTTTATTTACGGTACATGTTAACACAACAGGTGTTTTTTCTCTCAGTGTTGACAGTTGCTGAATGATAAATTCAATGTTACTGCTTTGTGGAGTCACCTGAACTGAAGAGAGAGGGTGTCCCACATGCCAGACAGGAAAAGGAAGAAAATTAGTTCTGTCTCTCTGAATGAAGGGCCCTTCACGTGTCCAAAGGTCAATTCCCAGCCTTCTCAGGAGAACTTCCTTGACCAATTCAAATGGATGTTTGGTCAGGGCTGTGTAAAATGTCCAGTGCTTTCCTCCTGCCCCGCTGAGTGAGGGCTTTCCAAGAGGCAAGCACACTAACACCTACCAGTCATGGCACAGTGATCTGATCATGCTACCATGACTGTGCATCCTGATGTGGCCAGCCCCTCTGACATGAGCTGTGACCACTCATGTACAGAACACAACAAGCAAGGAAACAGAAGGAACACGGGGCATGCAGTCCGGGGTGAAAACTGGATTTTTGCTGATCTGGCAAAATCCTTTTCTGAATCAAATAAGAGAATCTGGGATCCGGTATGGGAACTGGATCCAGACTCCTGAATAAATCTGGGTAAATCTGGGAAATGTGGCTTCAGCCTCTGGCAGGCTCCTTCCTGGGCTGCTTCTGCTTTTTTTTCCCAAGAGAGGAGGGGAATGAGGCAGGGAGGGGGAGGGGGAAGTCAGAGGCCAATCCATGCAGGAGCTCTCCTTTTCTGCCTGGCTTTTGTGAGAGAGACTGGTTCAGTTGGGCCAAGCAGCAGCAGTGTCCCTTGCTTCAGTTTGGTTTGGATGGAATTCTCTGTTTTGACATGATACTCTGGTTTAGTGTTGGTCCCCTTGATTCACTTTGGTTCTGGGAGGTGATTTCATCCATTCCCTTGTTTCAGTTTGGTTCTGTTGAGCTTCCTCTTGCGTTTGGGATCATGCGTTTGGCCACTGGTAGTCTTGCTTCTGCGTATTTCTGCCTGAGAGCCTGCTTGGAAATGTTTTCCCTGTAGGAAACAGTGGGGAGTGGCTTGCAGCACCTTATTCAGGGGCCCGTAGAATTCAACCTGAGGCCCAATCTTCCTGAAACTTGAGGGGGGACATCTTTAGAGGACATTCGGGGGTAGGTTCCCTGAAAATTTGGTGGAAATTGCTTGAAAAATACCTCCTTTGAGAGTTTCCAGATAGCTTTCTCCATAGAGAATGATGACTGAATAAATCTGGGCTCTTAAATGGATCAGAAAATGTTTCCTGGATTTCAGAAATCCATGGTTTATATTTAGATACCTGAAACTCGGATCCAGATTTCCTGGAATTTTTTTTTTTGGTACACACTTCTAGAAGGACCACAGCATCCCTCCATTGTGAAGAGGACTGTGGCGTGACCAGTTGGTGTTCTGGAGCAAACAAATGCTAGGGAGCTCCACAACTTGGGTTGGAGCCCTTTCTTGCAACCATGTTTTCTTTTGCCAAGGGAGAAACCATGGCCATACCAGCTCTGCCACCCATGTGCTTCTGTAGCTCACTTGGCAGCAGCAACCCTGATAGAAAAATCCAAGACCTTGCCTGCAGAAGGGTTCAGATCTCAAAGTGTGTGTGTGTGTGTGTGTGTGTGTGTGAGAGAGAGAGAGAGAGAGAGAGAGAGAGAAGAGATGTAAAATTTGCAGAAACTTTGAAACCGTGGAGGAGGGGTATTGACTATATCTAATACTTTCTTGTCAAACCTGAACTTTTGAGTGATTGAACAACATAAAATGCATCATTTATAACTTAGTCAGCTTATAAAATTGTACTACTTGGGCATATTTATGGAATTTAAATGTATAAATGTCTTTTCTTTGTATAAGCAAAATTGCAAGTACATGCAATGCTGAGAAAGAGCTGCAAACTGCTGCACTCTGTGCTACCGTAGAATCTCTGTTTAATTTTTGCCATTTGAGAGGTAGGAAAATGAGTTCTGTATTAAAAAAGAGTGTGTTTGGACAGGAACTATCAGAGTTGCAATTGGGAGGACTGCCAACATGCTTGGATGTTAAGCTAAACTTTATAGCATTGAAAACACTGAAATATTAATATATTATCATTAAAACATCGTAATATTGTTGCCAACATTATTTATGTTTAAACGGAAGATTTTGAATTTTTAAAACTATACTATAAAAGTTTTCCCAGTGTTTCCCAAAATTTCTCATTGGAAAAACTGAGAAAACCCTCAGACTTTTTAATGCTGTGCTCTTGGAATAAGTGAAGTACTTTGTATGAAAAGATTTTTCTTACTCAAAAACAGAACATTTCATATGACGTTATTTTTAGTACTCCTCAAAATTTCCCAACTTGCCATTGGAAAAGGTCCTAATACTTTCTCATGCCATACATTTTGCGTGTTAAAAATGTTGCCTTAAGTATTTTACTCATTCTAAAAAACGCCCCCAGTATTCCATAGGAGTTTCTTCTCAAGGCTTCCCCCCAAAAGGATAAATGGGAGGGAGGTGACTTTTTGGGAATGTTTCCTTTCTCCCCTCAGTCCCTCATATCTCTAGAGTCAAGGGAGGAACGAAGTGTCGCCAGCCTTTCGCTGGTGAAGGGAAATGGGAGATACTGTGGAAGTAACACACAACCATACATTTACAAGTGGTTTCCCTGTTGAAGCTAACTGCAGAAAGGCATCCATGTAGTAAAACTGGTCATGGACTCCAAAGCTATGCAAGAGGTTGATTCCGAGAAGGTAGTACACTGTCATGCTGATCGGCAATCCCATATAACCATTTTTCTGTTCAGCTGTTCCTTGCACTCCTCCTGCAGACAAGCGGTTCACTTCTGTCGTCTGCCACCATTCATTGTAGTAATCCTTATACACTTGTCATCCTTGCTGCACCCCTGTCATTAAGACTGCATGACTTAGTGCACAGTCAAGTAGAGTGCACCATAAGGAGTCTGCTCTAAATGATGCATGCAACACTCTTGCGGTTTCCACAAACTCCCTTGCCCTTGTTGGATTCCCATGTGACCTCTTGGGAGACAGTGGCTTGGACCCTGCCTAGAAATTCCCCATGATCAAGGAGGAGAGCAATTTTTGCCAATTATTTCTTCCTGCAGCAGCCCTGAAATGTCCCTGGAGTGCCCGTTTTTTAGGATGGGGGATCCCGAGGAGTCATTTCGGGGAATGGTGAAAATCATCCACCCTTGTATGTGTGGAAATTGTAAGTGGGATCCAAGCTCTAGTGCAGCCATTGAGATAATTGCCCATTTCTTATAATTGCATATTCATCATCCTAAAATGTTCAGAGGCAGGATAGCACCATTATAATCATACAAAACATAATGTGTTAAGTTTTTATTAAATAAAATAGTGGTTCTTAGTTTTTCTTAACAACTGTTCACTTTTAGAAGATCATTGCAGCAATTGCAGAAATAAATGGAGTTGCTAGACTTTATAGAATAAAATAAGATTATTTCTAAATAACAGTCGTGAACAAAATATAACCAAGACACCTAAACCCACTGAAACTCAAACATAACACAGTTCAAAAGTTCTCAGTCAGGAAAGCCTGTAGGGTGAACTATTGTGGGCCAATTAGTATTCTGTGCTGTTCTTGGGGAGAAATGCAGTTTTTATGCTTGTCTTACGTAGGAGTTTAAACAGGGAAGTGCATGAGCTTCTGCACTGATCATAAGCTCGAGTCACTTTGCCTGGAAAATTCATCTTGTATACAAAGATTCCACTGTGCTAGCAACAAGCGCCCCTCCTTGTGTGAGGAGGGGTTGCCAATTCTCCTTAACTGCAATCTCCTGTGTCTGGGCGAAAGCCACTCTAAAGCACCCCCTGACTCACTGGAACTAGTTTTGGGAGGTGCGTGGAGATGGGGTGGGGGGGTCCATCCTCTGAGCACAAGTGGTTCTGCTCTTGCAATTCAGTCTTGAAGCCAAACTGACTGATTCTGAAACATCAGACGAGAACTGCTACTTTCATGTAACCATTTTCATGCAATTAAACTCTATACTTCCTCATCATTTTTGCCCGTATCCATTAAACAGTTCAGTAAGTCATCGACGTTATTCAGACATAGGGTGCTTCTTTATCCCTGGTCTCCGACATGGATCCCACTTTGAGGGAAAAGATGGGACATAAATTTTAATGAAATAGACGAAAGTAGGTGTACAGAAGAAGCTTTAATATTTGTATTTCTCTGTTCATGTCTTCCTCATTTTCTTAACCTGAAAACGCTTCCCAAGAAAATAGGTGGTGGTATTTGTTGTGCATGTTGCACTCTGTTCGGAGGTCCAACCTACCTGGAAGAGCATGGGAAGCAACTTGCTTTAAATTGTCCTTCTTTACTGTACGCGTTCTAAGTTTATAGTAATATTTTGTTCTTCAGTTTGAAGAGGAAAGTGATGGCAGGTTTTGTTGCCGAACAGATTTGGGAGGAAACTCGGTGCTATATAAAAAATGCAACCCCTGTTCAAATATTGTGGGGGAAAGTAAAAGTCAGTGTAGCTTCACTTAAATCATGTTTCTTGTGTACTTTAAGTGCTCCTTGCGTCTAGCCAGACTTTCCATTTTGTGTGATCTGAATTCCTTGAAGTGTTGATGTTTTTTCCCTGAGAGCAGATGTTAAGGTTATCAGCACACGGGGAATTTCTACTTGATCAGAGCCATATTGAAACCATCACAGATGCTGGATTACAGGTTGTGGTATCTTCCCATGTTGCTCCACAACAGAAACTTGCTGCTAATAACGGTTGAATAAAACTGATGAGTCACCAGCCTGCACTTTCCAAAAGAGTGTGATTATTTATACCAGGGCACTGCGATTTTATGGTCAAACGGATCTACGTCCAAAATTTGAAATGATCCTTTACTTAGGGAGAGGAATAGACCAAAGCTTTTTAACCACCACCACCCCCCTGGCCGCTCACTTTATGATGTATCTAGCTTCTTGCCTCAACTGATCGTAGGTCTTCCTGTGGGAAACAGCTATTGTATTAGGCTGTAGCACTTGTTGCTGAATCTACAACTTGTACTCCTCAAAGAAATATGCTTATTGGGGAATGGAGAGAGAAATAAAACCTCTCTTAGAAAGGGCTGCCATCCAGGGCCAGCACGCCCATTGAGGCCAGGTAGGCGGTGGCCTCAGGTGCGGGGTGCCAGAGGGAGCACCGGAGGAGGCGCAGGGGGCAAGAGCGCCCACCACAGAGCTGCAGCCTCCTATCCCTCCCGCGCCGCCAGCACATGCCCCCGGCCTGGCGCAGCCGCCGCGGGCATGCATCTGCGGTGGCTCAGGAGAGCTCGGAGGCCACCCGCGCACCGTCAGAGCCACCCGCAGCAGTGATCAGGCCGGTGGCGGTGTGCACGCTCCTGTGATGACGTCATGTGTGACATCATCACACAGGCCAGAGCACCTGGCTGGCCGGCCGCGAGCGCCAAAAACCCTTGCACCGCCCCTGCTGCCATCAAAGTGGATTGGGCTTAAGCCAAACACAAGAATAGATTTGGCATTCTTGTTTCACTCTTGCCCTTTGGTAGCTAGAGCAAAAAGTCTCTATTCCAACAGGATTCAGTCAAAGAAAGCTACTCTGGGAAAGCTAGTGCAAGTTCTGTTCTCATAACTATATAAGGAGCGGCAAATTAACACTGCATAGGATTGCACTGCAAGTCATGTACCAGTGTCTGTGGGAAAACATCTTATTTTTTCCCTTCATATTTTGAAAATGTTGCTTTATTCAAGTTTTACTGGGGGCCCATTTCAAAGAGAAATTATTAGGCAGCATTTGTATCTGTGCTGTGGGATGGAACAGCTTTAAGCTGTATTTCAGGCAAGCCAAAATGTTGTAACATGCTGTAGTTCCTGTGCCCTATGTCAATGGTATTGCTTAATTTACGTAATACAACTTTAGAAATAAGTATCAAGTCATTGAGGTTTCTGGAAACAGTTCTAAATTCACTGCTGCAATTCCTGTTGCATAGTTGAGGTTTATGATATTTAAACGCAGAAGTGTTTTTAAGCATGGCTTTTCAGGACCCCAAATTATTTTGTCTTATTTGTACGTATTCCACTTTTTGGTTTTAAACATTTCCAAAGGACCTAACCTGTTATAAAACAGAACTTAAAGACAGTGGGTTGGATGTTCCAGCTTTTCCCACTGTTGCAAGAGGGAAATTGCTACTTTACAAACTTCCCCAACTATTACAGTCATCTTTCAAGGCCCTGCGTCAGGTTCCCCCCACTGTCTGAGATTAGATGGGTGGCAACCTGGAAAAGGGCTTTCTCTCTCATGGCACTGAAACTCTGGAATGCTCTCCTCAAGAGATTTGTCGGCTGCCTTCTGTCACTGTCTCCTGCCAGTGGGTGAAGACTTCTTTAGCATTCTGTCAATGCTCCCTCATTCCTACCCTGTGTTTTAATTGTTTTTATGTATTTGTATTTTTAGCTTTAGTTTGAATTGCTTTAAGGATGTGTTTGTTTGATTTTAATGGTTTTTAAGACTTGCTTTTATTACATATATTTTTTTATTTGATCTGCTTGCTGTCTTGGTGGCCTTGATGAGGGCAGAAAGGTGAGGTATAAATTTTGTAAATAAAGGAGAGGCCGCTTTTTATTTCTCCTGAAAGGCTATGATGCCAGTTGTAGGGCCCATATAGACACATGGGACAGGGCTGCAATGCAGAGGCGAACTAGGCAAGATCTCCCCTCTTGCAGTGTGTGAGATGTAGTTGAATCCAACCCAGTCATCTGAACAAATAGTAACAAGACTAAACATGTCTTTTACTGACAGCTTCTTCCTGCCCCTGTTATGTATGCTTGCTAGTGGCAGGCTGGCATGCAAACCTGGAGTGGATCTTGTGGGCAAGGGCAAAGTATTACTCAGGTAGGAGGGCTGTATTGTAGGGAAGGGGTCTCAGATGCTTCACTAATGAATTAGGGACCATAGACTTCACCACTGTGTTGCCTTACGTTCTGTCTGTTGCTTTAGATATGTGCTCCTATGAACTACCTGTGCTTCATTTTGTCTAATGTCAGTCCTAGAATTGCTTATGTTCTATTTCAGCATTTCTTCAACTCTGCATTGGATTCTTGCTAACGCTATGTCTTTGTGAACTTGTTATCTATGTATCCTGTGGCATCATTTATGGAAATGTCCTTGATATTCACTGTACTAATCTCACACTGTGTAATCTACGTTGAGCCTTGGTGAGAAAGGCGGGACCATAAATGACATAAATAAAAATAAAATACTGCTTATTTTTAGATAACATAACATCCACAATGCCAAATAAAACCCTCTTTTATAACCTGTCACCCCAACAGGTTTTCCTAGACTGGTGCTGCTGGTTAGGATGAGCCGTCAAAGGTGTCTCTACATTCCAGCATTCCTTTTGCTTTAGGTAGCCCCTCCCTTACCTCACAGAAAAGTAATCTCAACAAGAAGCAAAGGGCTGTTGGTGGTTCCAAAAGACATCATTGTTCTGTGTAAGATGGAAGGCAAATATCCATGCTCTTTAATTGTAACTACCTACCAGTCAAGTCCTGAGCCAATTGCAGGTCTTTTCTGTGCATAAAACAGGAATAAAAGGTCACCCAATGGATCAGTAGATGACCTGTGGCTTTTTGGTTTCTGCTCTCTAGTATCTGGCCCTACTATTCTGCTTGACTAGGAAGATGGTTTGCCCCATCATTTTTTTGTTCTTTGTAAAGAACAGCCTTTCTTAAGAGTTTCTTAATTGAGTTTAAAGAGATAGTATGCATTAAGTTCAGATTTCTTAACATAATCACTTTAGCAATAATCTAAAAGTCTGTTTGCAAATTTTAAGGAAGTATTTGTTTAAAACATCTGCTTTTATACACCGTCGTCTCCAAACTACAAAAGACATTGTATGTTGGGGGGGACCACAAATCGCTAACTGTAAAATCTGATGGTGTAGATGCCGTGATACAGAGGGTCTTTCCACACAATCTTGATGAGCCTGTGACAGCACACCCTAGTGTAGAGAAACAGTTGCCTGACTGCTTGTAGCTGTTAAGACAAAACCTGAGAGCAGTTGTTAGGAATGATTCAAATGTTGGGCTGAGATGAGGAAACCGGAAGTTCAAATCCCCCACGCAGCCATGACGCTTGCTGACCTTGAGGGCCAGTTTACTCTGTCAGCCTAACCTACTTCTCAGGTTGTTGGGAAGATAAACTTGAGGGCCAAAGCAAAACTTACATATGTTCTTCTGATAGCACTAAAAATACCCCTTAATTCACCCATACTTCCGTCTTCTCAAACTACACAGCTGGGAGGAACTGGACAGTAGTTTGCTGAGAGTCATTGGGGCAAAGTGGAATCTTGAAATGCTTGAAGGCTGCTTTATGGTACTAAAAAGAACCCATGAAACTTATGAACCTTCCTTGGCGTAATTATTTTTTAAAAATTATTTTATTATTAACTTGTATCTTGCATAATTATGACTACTGAAGATGTATGTGCAGTTTTAGAACGTTGCTGATGATAACTGGAGTAACAGTGAAAGCATATAGACTGGGTGTGAAAAAATGGGAGAGCTCAAAGCACTTGGTAGTTAAAGGTGTTTTTAGAAGAGTGTGGTGGGAGGCAGAGAGTGCCCCAAGACGGATGCTCGTATCAAAGGCTCTGTGGATTATACTAAGCTGCAAAGAGTATTTGCAGTTTGCAAGAAAAATAAATCCTTTGTTGGCACTTTCCATGATCATTCTATTTCCTTATAGGTAGTTCCCAGTTTGTTTTGAATTCCTTAGAACCTTAGTTTTTGACAGCAGTATTACATTCTTTGAATTGGGTCTGGATGGCAGCTTTGCACAGATGAGTCATTCCTTGTTTGAAACTGTACTACCTGCCCAGAATGTCTTGATTTCTCTAGTCTGTTATTTGGACTAGTAGGAATACGCATAAGCTCTCCCCCCACCCCCCCAGCCCCCGGGGGAAAAAAATCTGGCCATTACTTCAGCTGCATTTCACCAAGATTATATATGTAGGTTGAAACAGTTTAATGAATGAAGCTTGAAATTCTTCATTTTCTAAACATTCATGGAGCCCATGAGTGAACACTCACTGTTGCTGTGAAACATTTCAGAAAGCTTTTAAAACTAGTCTTGGGTTGTGGTTGAGAGGCACCATGGGATCTTTCAGCTGCACAGTCAAGTGAGCAAAGCAAACATTAATGTGCTTTGCTTTTGAAAAGAGGGGAAAATCCTCTGAGGCCGCTTCTTGATCTTTGAGCTAGGGGAGCAGGGCCATGTGACCATGTTTGTTGCTACGCATCTAAAATGCTGAGTCTTGTTTGGCCATACCACAAAGCTGTTGAATTGTTCAGCCTTGCCGCATCTAGTTGCATTGTCCAGTGGACTCTGGCAGTGTTCAAATAAAAATGTGTGACTTGTACAAACCCAATTCAAAATCACTTTTTCAGACTTAAGCAGTTAATTTGGAAGCACCCCTTCAGCTGTAGTGTAATCTTAAGAAATTATGTCAATTACACGCAGACAGTATTGTGACTATGGTTTTCCGAAGCTACTGAAAGTCTCTGCATCTTAAAATTCCAACTGTAGAAATACTATGTCCACTAGCCCTCTAATGGATGTGATCACTGTATCGTGGGATTTTAAACAGAACTTTACAGTAACTTCTAAAAGCACAGTTCTTATAGTCAGCTTCTCCCTTACTGAAAGACCCTTTAAGCCGTCCAATGGGTCTCTTCCTATTTTCTTTTAATTAAAGGCCAAGGATGAACTAGAACTGGGTGCCCGGCCAGATCTTCAAAAGCAGCTGATGTTCCTGCCAAGACTGAGCATGGAGTAACTCATGCCAGTGGCTGGAATGACAAATGGAGACTTACTGTGTGCAGATCACACCTCACAAAGCACAGGTTGGGGATTTAGCATAAATCCTGTCTTTGCTTAAGGCACACGGGATATAGTAGCGCAAGAATGACAAGACGTTTTAGAATGATTAAACAAGTAATTCCCAAACCTTCTGTTTTAAAGAGATGGAATCCTTCTTTTGATACCAGCAAGGTTTTTACTGCCTGATCAGCACTTTCCTGTGTAACTGCTAAAGGTTATTTTTCAATAATGTTGACCTTTTTCTGCATTTGATTGATTCATTTATTTTAAAGTACCTTGATCCTCATGCTCCAAAGTGTGAAGCAGCTTATCAAAATAAAATCACAATCCAGAAGTTTTATTGTGATATACATAAGGAAGTTCTTAATAACAGACCAGAAGGCAACACCCAAAGGAAGAACCGTTTCCCCACAAATCATCAGATAATTGAATGTATAAGCTCGGTTAAGCTCCATAGAAAGATTCTTACAACCAAACTGTCCAGGATATAAGAATAAGCAACCAGCAAATTAATTCCTAAGGTTTCAGTGGAAGGAAACAGTCTTATAAAATCCTGTCAAAGAAAGCGCCCTGACAAAGGGTAAGAGTTGGTGTAGAGACGACTGTTGCTCTTTCTGCGATCTGATGAAACTCTTGACAGAAGGGATCTCTTCCTAAAGTCACCGAGCCGACTTAAGCTGGTATGCGGATCTATGCAGACAGGCCTCCAGTGTGTGTTGGCATCTGTAATGAAGAATGCTAGGTTGTGTGTGTCCATCTCTGCATATGAGCGTGCTCACTCGCACATGTGCTTCAGTCCTATCCATGCTGAAATTCATCTGCTTGGCCTGTAGCTTGGTACAGTTTGTAGTTTGTAATGGAACAAATATGGGCATTTTATGTTAATACTCTTGATGTTTGTGAAACTATAATTTGGAAGAGTATGCAATACGTTTTTGATTTTGGTGTTGAATACAGGTTTGTTTTGACGCCAGAAAATGATACAGGTTATTTGTGAACCAGCTAATGATAAATGTGGGCAAGGGGATTGATACTTGAAAGGTGGCTAAAATGAATTTGAATTTATTTACTGTATTTATACCGTGCATTTCTCCCCAGTGGAGACCCAAGGTGGCTTACACTGTTCTCCTCTCTTCTGTTTTATCCCCACAACAACCCTGTGAGGTAGGTCAGGCTGAGAGTGTGTCTGGCCCAAAGTCACCCAGTGAGCTTACATGCCAAAGTAGTGCCATGTAATGAAAGAGGAGATACAGTGACCTCTTGGCCTTTCTTACTTCCTCACTGTATTCATATTTATGAATGTGTGCTATAGTAGTTGAGGGAAGAAATTTAAACTTGAGAACTTTACTAGGTAGGAGCGTTTTTCCTGGCTTGTTTTGCAATGCTGATTGTCTTTGTTTGCTTCATAGTTTAGTGTCCATGACATATATATTTATATAATGTACTGTTACTGCTGTTTCTTTCCTATGCGCACACCATTCGTTTAGCTGAAACGAAGTGCAGAGGCTTGACTGCTCTGTGGGGAAACTTCTCTTACCATGGCTCCAGACCTTTTGACGTTGGATTTATAGAGCATTGCTTCTCAATCTTCAGCACTTAGGCTTGTCTTGCTCTAGCAAGGTAAGCAGCTGCCCTAACCATATGTTGGCAAGCGAGACTTCCTGCATCCACCAGGTCATAGCCTCTGTATGCAAATTACTGCTGCATGGGGGTGGTGTGTCTTGCCCTGTCAGGGTGGCAGTTACTGATATAAGATGCGTGGGTGCACATTGCCGCCCTGACGGCCGCATCTTGCCGTACCACAACAGCATTGCACAGTGCTGTCCTGCTACACCCAGGCTTAAATGGTTGGCTGCTGCACCAGCAAATACGTGAATCACCTGTTGGGTATCACCTGTTATGCATACAGTTTACGTATCAAAGCACAGTGCTGATAAGAGAGCCTTTCATTTTGTCTGAGGTATCTACAGTAAAACTTCCTTGTGCAAAACAGAGGCAAAGGTGAAATAATGATCAATCCCCCCAAAAAACCCCAAGCAAATAATCTGGCCCTTCAGGGGGCGTCTCTCCTCTTTTTAAAATGTCACTGTAATTCTTCTATATGGTTTTGTGTGGAGTTTTTTGCTGATAGGAAATTAATATCATGTGTTGGGGGAGTGTCTTTTTTCTGTACTGGGCCATCTCTGTTTTTGTGATGTACTATATTGCTTGTACAGAAAGATCTTTTTGTTCTTTTTCTTGTGACAGTGTAAAAATTTTTTGAAGCCATTGGGGAAAACCTGAAATATATGCCATATTTTATTAAACCTAAATTTAATTTAACAGTATAAAATGTATGATTTATAACTCAGCATATAAAATTGTACTACTTGGAATGTTTATGGGATTTAGAAGAATAAATACCTTTGCTACAGGTAAAATTGTGAATATATCTAATTTTAGAGAGTGGCAAAGTGTCACAAACTATGCTGCCCTAGTACATGTGACTTACAGTGACATCCTAAGCAGAGCTATGCCGGTCTAAGCCCATTGAAATCAGTGGGCTCAGGCTGGAGTAACTCTGCTTAGGATTTCACTGTTAGTGTTTTCCAACTGGGAGTAAAAATAAAAGTTTAAAATAGAAAACAACTTTTGTGGTACATATTATTTGGTTAAATTCATAGAGTCACAGTATTAGAGCGTTGCCATCATATTTAGATATCGAGTTAAACACTGAAAACATTGAACTCCTCAATGTATTATCCATCTACATTATAGCATGTTAATTGCGGACAAAATTCGTATAACTTATACAATGAATGTATTTTTTAAAATACGTTGTGTATGTCTAGAGTATGGTGGAAAGTGCCGTCAAGTCACAGTCGAATTAGATATACCAGTAGGGTTTTCAAGGCAAGTCCAGATTATACCCAGGAATTATCATACATTAATTCTGTGTAGATTGGTTTAAAATCTTGACTCCCCACTTTTGGAGTGAGTAACTCCTTGTTTTAAGAAGCACTGCACTCCTCGTAAGTGGGGTCCCCCCCCCCAGCCTTCATCTCTACAGATCGACACTGATAGGGCAGGTAGAGCCTGCTAACTAACTTAGCTTCTAGAAAGTGTTTCAGGGCCAGCTTGAAGTGCCTAGCAAGGCTGCTCAGAAGTCCTGTGGGTGTAGGGAAGTAGGAGCTGGCATGAAAAGACAGAGAAGCAAAGGGGTCTGGGAAAGGAAAGGTGGGACTTCTAGCCAAAGGAATGATGGGAAGTCTATGTTTGGAGAGCGGTGGGGAAAGATGCACGTTGGACCTGGAATTGAAAAGCAAGGAGTCAGGTGCTGGGAATATACTAGATGTATCTTTTGCCAGCAGTCTTTCACACTCCTCTTACTATTGTTTGCTTACAGGTTTTGAAATGGGCATTAATGATTTCTTTATCACATTGTCTTGGAAATGACAAAGCTTCTGTGCGTTCCAAATTTTAAAAAAGCATTCATCTGTAGTATAGCAACTGAAAACAGATGCCTGCTAGCCATGCAAGGTGTAATGAGGATTGTTAATAATACACAAAAGTGCCAAGATCAAAAGGGAGAATAAGCAGTGTTGTAGCACTTCCTATTCAGGGAGGCATTTTATCCGTAGGCAGAGGGGTGGTGAGCTCTGTTCTGGAGAATGAAAGAGTTGCTGGCATCTCTTCAGTAGCTTATTAATGTAAAAGGGCTTTAGCTAGCAGGATGTTTACCTCTACACAGTGACTCTGATTGTAAGGGAAATATCTAAGAAGGGGGAATGGAAACAGCAGCTGTAATTAGACACTGGAAGATTCGGCAGCCTTTTGACAGATTCTTTTCTCCAAAGAATAAACAGGTGTTGGGGGTAAATATTAAGGAGACAAAAGCATGAGGTTGGATCCAGGGGACCGAGTCCACTTTCTCCAGCACTCTTAAGAAAGCTTTCTGGGACGGGGGGGGGTTCCCTTTGAGGGAACATCAGTGCAAATCACTCCTTGCGTGAGTTTGCACACAACTGTGCTGCAACCCCCACCCCCATCTCACTCCAAATCAAACAAATCTCAGGCTAGATTAGAATTTAAAAACAATTTTTTTAAAAAAATTAGCCCTTTAAAATTAAAGGTCTGGGTAAAAAGAAATGTTTTTGGCCTGGCACCTAAAAGAGTAGTATAAGTGTCAGGTGAGTCTCGAGGGGAAGGGCATTCCACAGGCCCGATGCCGCCACTGGGGAAAAATACTGGGGCCTGATTGCCACTCAGTTCACTTCTGAAGGCAGGGGCACAGAGGGCAGGGCTTGTGAAGAAGGGCTGGGCAGATGTAGCCCATCCCCAAGCCATGTTGAGTCTTAAAGGTAAGAGACAGCACTTTCATTGTGCCTGGGAACAGATGGGAAACCAGTACAGATCTTTCTGCACAGGAGTGATAGGATCCCAGTATCCCACCTTGACAGCAGCCTGGCTGCCACACATTGAACCAGCCTAAGTTTACAAAGGCAGCCCTTCATTGATCATATTACTCTAATTCAGAGATCCAAGCCTTTTTGAGCCAGAGGGAACCTTTGGAATTTTGAGAAGAGATAGTGAGTGGCACCCCAAAATGGCTGCCCCAGGAGGCGGAGACAAACCCAAAATGGATGCCACAGGAGGTGGAGACAAATGGAATACCTCCTTCCTTGTACTTCCCATGAAGAAGGAAAACCTGAAGGGGGAATGGAACCATAGACTGACTACAGAAAATCCAGGTGTTTACCAGTCTGCCTGACCTCCAGTGGCTTTCTGTTATTCTAGCCATGGGAAAACCCTCTCCTTTGAATGAAGGTAACCCACTAACAAGCCCTGCTTTACAATGGCCCTGCCCACTTTCTGAAAAGCTCAGCAGGGACCAATGGGAGTAGTGGCAAGGTGCCCCCAAGCGCCACGTTCGGGAACCCTGCCATAATCTGTGGATGTGATCCTAATGTGGATCACTGTGGCCAGATCATGGGGAAAGCCTCCCACACCCTTTTTAATTGGTACATAGCGCTCAAGAAAATATAATCAGTGCTTTCCAAGCAAATAGCTAAAAATATTACCATGTTTTAAGTTGCTGTATATTGACTGATCTGTGTGTTTTGTTACATTATTTCATGTCTAAAGGACTAGGGAGTATAAGAAAATCTTAATTTTACCTTTAGAATCCACATGTACTTGTCAGAGCTCCAAGCAACACTCATGACTTGGTTGACAGTATTCATTGTATAAGATCTGAAGTAGCTTAGATGGTGAATCTTAAGAATGCTTTATTCTGCTGAAGCTTTTAGTTACATTAAAGAGGAGGCCTTTTGAGTATTTGCAGGGGGAGGGATCTGTTGAGATTCTCAAACGGGCTAGTTCCCATGCCCGTGTATTCAGTGAGTGCCACTGTGCGGTGGGGAGCATGTGTTCGCTGACACAGAGGCATATACATGTGTGTTCAGTTCTTGCAATCCTTTCCTTTCTTTTTGAGCCACCTTGCAGGAATTGGGCGCAACCCACTTATGCCCACACCGTGTGATCTGCTGTGGCAGGTGCAAGCCCAAGCTTTCCTGCATGCTTCTTCTGCATACTCAGCAGTTTGGTTGAAAGGATTTCACAGTCTTTACACTGAACTCTAGCATATCTTATGCTGTGTTGTCATAGCAATTCATCGTCTAATTCCATGCTTGGATGAGTTCCTGTGGCTCACTAATATTTGTTGATGAAGCCTGGGAGCTGTGAAAATTGCTATTTCCTCTCTGAGAAGGAAACTTAGGAGTTTAGCTTGTTGCACGTTCATTGGAAACATAGGGGAAGATCGTTAATGCATGTTATGTGTGGAATGCAGCTGTTTAATATTAGTGAATGTCGGCACTTGTATTGTGAACAACTGAGAGTTGTAATTCCCAGCTGAAATAGGTATTGGTACAGGCCAGAGGCATGTGTGTGTTTTAGCCTGTTGCCCCTTGGTTTCTGTATTACTTTTTTTAATCCGGAAAAGTGCTTTTCAGTATACCATTAATAACATGCAACAGCCCTGAGTGGTGTGATGGCAGCAGTTCTGCTTTATAGATGGAAAAACTGAGGCGGACCATAACTACCAAATAACATTTGTGAGAGATTATGCTTGCCTTTAGATTGTCCAAGAGAAATATTTAGGTATTGTATTGTCTGACATAGTTTGATGAACTTCAAGGGTGTGAGAACCCCATGTCAAGTCATTTGCAAGTTAAATATCACAAATCAGGTTTTGGATGACTTTTTAGAATTATCCTGCGGCACACTCACATAATGGTAATGCTTTCCTCCTGGTTTGAAGCTGTAGTATTGGCAAGAAACATGCCGCATCATTTTAAAGGTGAAGACAGACCTGTGAATACGCACTACTTAGTAGTCAGCCTCAGAATTATACCCTTTTAAGCCCATTGACTTCAAGGAACTTAGAAGTGTGTAACTCTCCTAGGATGGCGCTGCAGGTCATCTAGCCACTTTTAATTAGAAATTCCAGCTGTTTCCAAGAAGGGAACGGAGTACATCGTCAGCTCTTGCTATTGCATATTATGAGGCGGGCATTGTGTTTCTTTTTAAAAGTTTACATTGCATGTGTAAGCAGTCAGTTCTACATTTTCAAGCTTGCTGTTGGCAGCTTGACAACCAAAAACATTGCTTGTTGTTCAGATGAGTAACTTTGAGGTAATGGGCCCGGCTGAATACAGGAAACAAAATATGGCAGTTGGAATATACTACTTAGAAGCATAGAAGCAGCCGGGAATTTCCAGCATAGCTGGGCAACTTGTTCATTGAGAAACCAGAAATCTCTGTGCCAGTGAGGCTATGAATAGTCTGGGGGGGGAAACCCAATAAGATACCTTTTTATGAAAGGTTTAGTACAGACATGGGTTTTTCAGTGTTCTCTGACAACTGTTGCTTGATATGAAATGTGATCTGCCACTGCTTGTGACTTACGCTCACTGTTTTTCTTCTTTGCAGCTTATCAATACAGTTCTCTCTGAGAAGCCAGAAAGTAGGCAGCTCATGACTTCTGATCAGGACACTAAAGTTGTGGCTGAACCGCAGGTGCAGCAAGTACAAGAAGTTAAAGACAGTTCTCATCTAGTAAGTACTGTGAACGTTGAGTTGCACTCCCCCCTTTCTGTTCAGTTAACAACTGTTCGATAGTGTGACGTAGGTGGCCTTTCTAAAGCGACTCCAGAGCAAACAGAAGTCTTCTGTGTTGTGTGTGCAGTTGCCCTGAGCTACAAAATGGCAGCAAACCCTCAGCTTCTGGTTATGCTTGATGCTCAACTTGTTAACATCTTGTTTTGAGTGGCACAGCTTCACTCATGGCAGCCATCTAACCCCAGCTGCCTTGTAGCACAGTGAAAGTTTTCAGTATGATTTCCTGCTGTTCAATATGATTTCCTGCTGTTACAGTCCAAAGCTATTGTTACTATAATCCAAGGGCACAATTACTTGGACACTTCGTACCCCTCCATGTTGCTTCCACAAAATGAAGTGTGTTAATGGTTGATCAGACCATATTCGAGGATGCTCCATGTGACTTTTTTGAACACAGATATCAATACTTGTTAGATTTCAGAGGAGTTAAAGGCGGGTAGTAGGATTCATACGTTAAATCCAACTATTCTGTCACTGAGTGTGGTCAGAAGATTTTTCTACTCTAAACACATGTCCAGATAAAGGTCAGCCACTTTCTAGTTCAGCCCAGAATCACAGTGAGGTAGCCTGAGTGTAAGGAAGAGAACTATGCTTTATGCCAGTTTCTGCTACAAGCTCCTGGTTTAGGCTTCATACCTGGCTGTGTGTCCAGTCAGGCAATGACATGCAATAACGGCAACCCAAGGAGTTATCTGACAAAATAGCAAGGCAAAATAATACAAGCTTGGAAGCAGGACTAAGACCTTGCAAATGGCAAAATTGGAAAGTTTTATTAAGGGAAATAAGAGTCATGATAATAGGTATATGTCTGCTGTACAAAATAATAGAATACCCCTGTTAAGATACAAGTATTCTCAACACCCTGCCCTCCAATACAGACATAAAGTGCAACATGTATTATTCCAGAAGGAGGAAGTAGGAAGCCAGAATCGGTAGACCATGAAGCAAGAGCTCATAGCTACCTATCCTAGCAGGTTCCAGGTACTGAGCAAGGGTGTCGTGGGCAAGGGTGCCAAGGATGGGGCACCTAGTAATCTACAAGATGTATTCAAAGGGGAAAGCAGCAAAGGTGCTTTTGTGCATCAGAAGATAAATATTCCAAAATTATACAAACCTGGTTGTTTAAAGCTAGAATGCACTTGGAATATCTCCTGTGAGCACACCCAAGTGGAGCTCATGGAAATTTCCAAGGCGAAACTGGATACACAGCACAGATAGTGCAAAGTGCAGTGCAATTTGTAGACAGATTCTGGCTCCAGTATCTATTTCTTTTAAAACCATTTTTATTGTAGCCTTTTCCCAAGGAACTCAGGACAGTGTATATTCTCCATTCCTCCTTTTTTATCTTCCCAGTAACCATTCATTCATTCATTCATTCATTCATTCATTCATTCATTCATTCATTCATTCATTCATTCATTCATTCATTCATTCATTCATTCATTCATTCATTCATTCAATTTATATACCGCCTTTCCACCATGTCTGGTATTCGAGGTGGTTTACAGCATACATGTAAGGTAGGTTGAGCTAAGAATGAGTGATCGGCCCAGGGTCATCCTGCAAGTTGCATGGCAGAATGAAGATTTGAATCCAAATCTCCCAGATCCTAGTCTGCCGCTAACAGCTGTACCACAAACAGCCACCAGTGTTTCCAGTGAGCATAATGGGATTATGCAGAACAGTGCCTGATTCTGCCCCATCTCACATGAAGAACAAGGTCATCTTTAATGACAGAAAATAGCCTGACTCACCCTTAGCGGCAATTGCAGTTTCTGCCTCTACCACTAGGGGGTGTCCTTTTCCTCCTGCTCTTTTCCTGTCACTGCCTTGTGGTATAAAGAGAACTCCATTCTTTTTTCGAGGGACAGTTTTAAAATTGCATATATTTCCCATTCTGTTTTCCCCCCCCTTCTTTATTCCCCCCACTCCTTCAAACTGTATTTCTTTTTCTACCCATTGGATATCTGAAAAAGCCACTCAGAGGCAGAAGAGCTCCAGGGAGGAGCCCTTCAGGCATGAATTCTGTTGCCCAAGTCAGCACCAGCATCAAAGGGAGCCAACAGTAAGCTTTGTGTAGTGTCATGGTTAGACTGTTGCATCTGGGAGACTCACATTTGAATATGTCGTGGAAGTGTGCTGGGAGACATTTGACTACACTCAGCTTAACCTAACTCACAGGGTAGTAGTGAGGATAAAATGGAGAAGAGGAGAATGAAGTAAGCTGCTTTGGGGCCCCCACTGGGGAGAAAGGTGGGGTATAAATGAAGTAAGTCAATTTTAGTGGCGGGGGATGTTCTGAAGGCATTCCCAGCTGGGGGAGATGTGTCCAGCTGACCCCAGCTATGTCTGGCACTCCACTTCCAAGTGGAAGAAATCCCCATTTTGGTTCCCGCAAGAGTGCAGTCCTGGTTTCAATTATTGCAAGTTAGTCCATTGCCCATAAAGATTGGAGCAAGGAAGCACCATAGACAGCCTTCCAAGTCCAAATCCCTCCTCCGCCCCCATTGTTTTTATTGGAGGGCTTTCTCTGCTGGAAAGTAGTGACTCTACAATTACGATCCTCCCATCCATCGTCTCTGTTGACCTGGTCAGCTATCTTACCCCTACACATACCCTTGTTGAGAGCAGAAAAGGGATTATTGTGTGGAATCAGAGGGTTCAGAACCTGTTTTTTTTTAATTGCTGAGATTTTCTAGAAGGAATTCCCCTGTTAAGAGCCCCAAAGCAGATGGCTCTTCTCATAGCCTTGATGGAATGAAGTTGTCATCCAGAGCAGTTGCATAAATTGTGGTGGTGCAACACTACCTCTGGCTGAAGAATTGGCTTTATGGCTTTAGGAGTGGCAGTTACAGCCCACTTTGGTTCCAGTCTTATTTCCCAGGGGAAAATGTAAATGCCATCTGCATTATAAACATCCTGGAGCTCTGGGCCAATTCTGTTCTATACGAAAATAACTAGATTATGCATCAGAACAGACAACACAACGGTGAGGGCATGTATAAATCTCCATGGAGGTACCAGGTTGTTGTTTGGTGCATCTCCGTCCATGCTAGCCTCTCAGAGGAGCACATAAGTGGCACCATTGACACACAAGTGACCTTGCTTAGCAGGAGCCAATTAAACCTGTGAGAATGGGCCCTCAACCCAGAGATCTCTCAGGACATTTCTTTCTGGTTCATTTGCTCCCCGAGTTTAGCTGTTTGCATCTCTTCGATATCACAGTTCTTCTCCAGGTTCAGTTGTCCAGAAGAATAGATTCTGGCAACACCATCGCTGCTGGGTTTATGCCTCCCTGTCCCTTTTCTCACAATGCTGAAATGAATAGAGAGAAAGCTGATGTTGGTTTTCAAGCCTGGTAAATATCGGTACTATATCCCTGGAGGATTCCTATATAAGCAACATGCTAACTCAAGGATCTGTATCTCGTCTGGTTCTGGAATCTCTTCAGTTAAGACAAATAGTGATAGAAAGACAAGCACTACTTTCAGAGGGATTCTCTAAGGAAATTAGTTGAGTCGTACCTGCTTCATGAAGAGCATCTACGGCTCATGGAAGGCATATTCCAGAGGAAGTAATAAGAAAGACCTTCAGGGAAGGAATGCTGCATTCTCTTGGATTCTTTTATTTCTTCAAGACTGCTTATCTTGGAGTCTATATCTATTTACACAGTCTGTTTGCATAGATAGGTAGCTATGCTGGCCTAGAGGACACTCTGTTACAAGACACTGAAATCAAATGATTCCTAGAAGATTCCTTGACCCTTAACATATATCTTGACTCATCTAGCATCCTGAAAATGCATGAATGATGAAGTAAGTTGAATAAAAAGCCTCTTACGATAAAGGTTCAGACGTAAACATATGAGCAAACCAACGACCTTGAGGGAGTTCTATAGATAAGTGACTGAACGATGACAAGAGGAAAGTGGAATATAAAAGGCAATACAGGAAAGGTAGTTTCAGTTTGCTTGGATGTCTGTTCTCTAATTCCCCTGAGTTCTTTTAAGTTGAGGGTCAGGGCCTATGGAGGGGGGCTGCAAAGCATCTTTGAGGAATACTTTGAGCGGTCCGCTGCCTGGAGAAGAGTAGTGTCCAAGGCCTGCTCTACAAGTGTACCTAATGGGAGCATTGCTAGAGCAGCTTAGGGCCTCCTGTGCTGTTGCTCAAAGCCTAGAGCAGGTGAGAAGGATCAAGATGACAGGGACAAGAGGAAGGGTGTTCCTTTGCATTGCATAATTAGGAACAGTTTATACCTGCAAGCGCTCTTGAAAAACCAGTGGGAGAAGGGCAAGAATTCAAAAGTTCAGTCACAGACGATCCAAATATGAGTCTAAGTACACAGTAGTCTTGTCAAGATACAAACTGAAATACTTGTAACATGTTCTTGTCATACGGCTTACATTACCTGTATTCTAAACTCTTAATTGCACTTCTGAGAAAATAATGTATTTTCATGGTATTGAGTGGTAGACAGTTATGAACTAGATAGTTGAGCCAACCTGTAACAAATAGCTGTGTCAGCCAAGCCAGTATATTATAGTTGTCAGCATAGCTACTAATGAAATTGGTATTGGAAATCTCTACCAGAAAAAATGAATTACTTTTTTTTTAGTACTGTGGGCAGTATATAGAGTAGGATGCTTTCTCAATTCCCTGCACAGAAGCACAATTTTTCTGCTTCCCTGCCTTGCTGGGCCCTGCAAAGCTGCTTCTAGAGGTTGGGGACTCCCAGGAGTAACGTGAAGGGAAGTTGGAAAACTGCTATAGCAGGGAGGGAACAGATGAAAATTACCCCCTGCCCTTCAACATGAAGATCTTTTCCGTGGGCTCCAACCTGTAGTGTTTAAAACATGGCAGTATAGGTCTGTCCCAGATCACTTGTTTTCTGGCTGCAGTTGAAAACTGGTGATGGGCTACCAAGGTTCGAAGGCCCATATAGGAAAAGCTGCTGCCAGCAGAAAGTTGGGCTTCTTCTGTTGCAAACCAGTTTGCCTCTCATCCATATTAGACCAGACTTTGCTGCATAGCTAATTTGTACAATCTGTTGTGCTGGCCATGGATTGGATCCATTGGTTCCATTCTGCTCGTGGTGGAGCCTTTGTCCAGCAGAACGGGAATGTTCAATTGGAGGAGCAGAAAGGAATTTTGTGGTCCAACTCCTTATATTTTGGAGACTCAACTAGAAGGCACAACTAGATTTGCACCACAACCACACCTTCATTTTTAAAAAGTGACTCTTATTAAGAATTTTATATAAAGGAGATAACAAACTAACAAGAAAGATAACTACACAGAGAATAACAAAACAAAGAATGACAACTAACAAACAAAAGTATAACTAAACAAAGAGACTATATAAGTAAGATGCTTCCAATTTTCTCTTACTCTGTTACGAAGAAAAGCTCTCTTTTCTAATGTCCAAATTCCTTATTCCACAAACCCACAAATCATCAAATCGTTATCTGTTTCATGCAAAAAATCTATAAGGGGTTTCCGGTCAACAATAAACAAACTTATTATCTTTTCTCTAATTAACAAAGTAAAGTTTTGCCAACGTTGCAAATTCCAGCAACTTCACCAACTGTTCCTCTTTTGTAGGCAATGTTGGCCTCTTCCACTTTTGTGCATTTAATAATCTCGCTGCCCTTGTGTCCATCAATCCCAAAAGAAAAGACACTGGTTTCAATTGTATATTAATCTTTAAAATTTTCTGGATTAATAGTTGTGTTTGTATCCAAATTCTTTTTGCTTTCTTGCATGTCCACCACATATGGTAAAATGTTCCTTAATGTTTGCATTTCCAGCATAGACTCAAAGTACACTTGTACATTTTGGCCAGTTTCTCAGGAGTCATATACCAACGATACATCACCTTATGAAAATTCTCTTTAATACTAGAGCTTAATGTAAATTTCAACCCTTTTGACCACATGTTTTCCCATTGTTCCATTATGTCATAACCAAAATTCTTAGCCCATTTAAATCATAGATTCTTTCACTTGCTTTTCCTCTGTCTCAAATTTCAACAAAAGTTTATACATTTTGGCAATAGCAAGTTCATCATTTCTACATAATTCTGTCTCAAATTCAGTCTTGGATTACTCAAAATCACACCTTTTGTCTACTTTAAACCTTCGTAAAATTTGCAAGTAAGAGAACCACTGGCATCTCTCTGTTATCAAATCTTCTCTTAATTTCATTTTTTATTCTCCTTGTGACAATTCTAACATACCACAACATATTAACCATTTATGCGAACTTGACATTTCTCTTCTGAAGTGAACTTCTTGTGGAGATAGCCGCAAGATCCTAAGTTTATAATTAGGATCCTAAGTTTATATTTATTCCATGTTCTCAAAATGGCAAGTCTAACATAGTGGTTATTAAATTCTGCATTAACCTTAACTTTGTTGTACCACAGGTATCCATGCCATCCAAATCTCAGATCTTGTCCTTCTAAGTCCAATAATCTTCTGTTTCTTAATAGGATCTATTCCCTCATCCGCATAAATCAGGCAGCAAATTTTACATCAGAACCCAATCCTCCTCTTTCCTTTGCATCCTGCAATATTTAACTTGTATTTTTTCCCCTTGCCATACATATGCATCTGGATATATTTTTCTGCCGTTGTTTAAATGATGCCTACATGTGACTCTTAATGGAAAGAGACAGACAGTATTATGTAAATTTATATGTAGGAAGGGAGCTAGAAGAGTTTTTTCCTCCACCTTCCCCCCCCTGCTCCCCAGTAGTCTGTATCGGGGAGGAGAAGAATGGTAGAGAAAGCCATATAAGCTACACTACCTTAAAAATAAGAGGGTTTGATTGCTCCCAGTGTTTGGGATGCCTGTTCCTTTCCTGTTAATTTGTTTCTTCTTTCTATTAAGGTTGCCAGCAACTTTTATGTTGCTGTTTAGAAATGTGTATACATACTCTAGAATTTAGTCAGATGTCTGGTTTTTTGACAGGGCATTCTTGTAGTTACAAGGAAGGATGTTTATGGTGCATAACTCATCACTAGTCTGGATGACAAAAAAATCAGGACATTTCACAGTATAGCTATATTATAATGTTCACATTATAGTTGTATTTTTTGGGTTTAAATTGTTTAGTACAATACTGTGCCTATGACAACACACTGAGGCATTTCTCAGTAACGAGGCTTTGGACTTTGAGTGGCATTAGCACATGAGCCCCTTGCACAGTTTAAACAGTACTATTTTTGGCATCTGGGTGTTGGCTTGTCTCCCCAGCAGCCTTAGAAAGTAATGTGGGCTTATGCAGGAAGGAGCTTTTAGTTCCGGGACTTGCAAAATACAACTTAAAAATGGGTTGTTGCTTCAGTAAAGAGCTAGATAACAGCAAGAATGAAAAAATGAGCCTTTTGGAAAAATCTGTAGAAGAGGAGGCATCTGACAATGGGATAAGTAAAACTCTAACTTCAATTTTGGAGACGGTAGAACGTAAGGAACTGCATTTAGCCCAAAAGGCAATTTGTGGGCCAGCTGCCATTCATGATTGCATGGAATCTGTTAAATCTCCTTCACACCATTGTGTGGGGATTGCTGATGGTGACCGTGTCCTCAGAAGTATCTACGACAGACCTTTTAATCTTCACCCACTTAATGAGATTAAAGGGGTCTTGAATAGGTATGGCACCTTACAAGAGAATGATCTAATGGACAAGAGTGTTGGGGGTGAAAGGCTTGCAGAAAATAGCAGTAGTAGTGTTCCGTGTGTGCATGATGCTGGCAGCTATCATGTTAATGCCAATAAGGAAAACAGATCCACTATGGCTAGACAGCCGTGGTGTTCACTTGAAAATAATTTCACTCCCTGTGTGCCGGTGGCTTTAAGCCAAGACTTTCGGGAACAAAAGTCCTTAAGTAAGAGCTGTCTAAAGGAGGATTCAGTTACAGACAAGTGCTTGCTGCTACAGGATGAAATTGGGGCTACTGAAGGAAATTGTAGCATGAGTGTTCCAAGTAAAGTAGATGGAGAAGCAGCAGCTTCACCCTTCGCTTATCTTGATATAGACAGGCACCATATAAGCACCAGAGATAAGGAGTTCTATAGTATTTGTGTTGTTGATGAGGATGATCTGAAAATGGATGTAGAAGGGCAAGCTACTGTTGATGGGGAGACTGATACAGATGGAGAAGGTTCAGCTGTTGAGGAAATGTATAGCACAACGTGGCTTGGAGAGAATGCGAAACAATTCCTAGTCCAGGAGTTAATGCAAGTGGCTGTAGACGTCAGTGATCCAAAAGACATGTCTTATACCACAATAGTAGAGTCGGAAAATGGCATGGAAATTAAAACTTCCTCTATTGACTTGGTAAATGGTGGGTTAAATAATAGCATAACAGCAGATGTTTTAAGGACACCGCCATATGTTGAAGAGCTTCCTCAAAATAGAACTTGGGAAATGGATACTCTGGGTAGTAGCGTTGGTATGAATGAATTTGTTAGTGAAAGGAGTAATTCTCCAGCACCTGTGCCTTTAGTGCAAGACATGCAGTATCTTCAGCAGTTAAAAGACATGATACGTGTGGGCAGTTCCACAGGTAGTGATGGGGACAACTGTGACTCAGAAGATCTGCAGTTTCACTTGAATGAAAACCACAATACTGAAGAAGGCAAAAACTGTTCTAAGCAGTTGAGTAATCTCAAGTTTTCGTCAGACTTCAACAAAGCAACCACCTTTCCCTTTGTAAGTCAAGGTAATGCAGAAAACCAAACTCAAGGCAACCAGCATAGATCAGAAAATAGTCAAGACTTCAAAGGGAATACCAATGGATTTGGGGCAATGTCTTGTTGCAGTGAGGAACCCTCCAACTTATCTGGACACTACAGTGATCTAGAGCAGCTCTTGAAATGTGAGGCTGTAGGTGTTCTTGAAACTTCGTGCAGGTGTGAAGATCAAGCTGAAAATACTATTAGAATGCTTTCAGCCCCACATGATCTAGTTTTTGACGAGGAAATACCAAATGTTCTAGAGTTTACAAATAACAAAGACGGTGTCTGTCCAAAGACTGAGCACGGTCGGCCATCTCAAATAGATTCCAGACCTTTAGAAATCAGTAGGTTAAGAGGGGTGTCATGGGAAAATGAAGACACGTTAACTTTTTTGGAGCCGCAGAATGTAAATGAGCATGAGAGAATGCAAAAAGAAAACTGTTCAGAAGGTCAAGTTTTGTACAAATTCACGAAGAATGACTGTAAAACCTGTGAATTTACCTGTTCTTTTAATGAAGATAATAGCTGTTCAGCCTCTTCGACATGTTTTAAAACAAGCAAAATGAATTGGAACGGGGAACAATCCAAACTGTGGGACAGATGTACATTCCATAGACTGGAAGATCAGCTGAGTACAAGCACTGACCCTCTTGATTCAAGAGAAGGTACCAAAGAGGCTGGAAATAAGGTGAAATGTGAAATTCAGCATGAAGACAAAATGGGTAGTGAAACTGAGCCGGATTCTGAAACTTCCATTGTTTATGACAGTTGCACATTAAACAACAGTAGTGATTTAATGTGCAAATGCAGCATGTTTCCAGAAGTGCAGGAGAAGTCTGCAGTTCAAGAAGGGACTTCAGATGTCTTGCAAATCCATAGAGCAGACTGTCGATTTGAAACTGATAGGGTTCCTGTGTCAGTTCAGGAGAATGATACTAAAACTGGACAAATGGATACTGTTTGTGCCAAGACTTTTACTGGGTCAGTTGAGAAAAATACAGAGTTCTGTAAAAATGGATCTTTGCCCCACGTGCCTGAACCACGTGAGCTGAAACTCCAGTGTCAGGTCAGGGATTCTGAACTACCACCTCACTCTGCAGAGACGTTCAAGAATAGCAAGGGCTCTGCTCCAGAAAGTTTCTTGCATCAACTCAAGACGCAGGTGGAACATGCCTGTATCATGGGTACAGAAGAATCTCGGATTTGCAGTTCAAAACCCCCTGAAGGCTCCAGTGGGATTTGTGTTGACCCCAGGCAGATAGACAAGTATGCTGCTACTCCTTCTTATGAAATACCTCTTGTTAGTGACAGAGAATCTGATCAAGGCCATGCAAAGTGTGTACTAGATCTGATGGAAGATATATTAAAAGAATCTGACAATACATCTAAAATGGATATAAGGGATTCCCAAGATGTGTGTGACTTAGGAACAGTGAATCAGTTTTGTTCATCTGGTCTATTAAGTCAGTTGTTTTCAGACAACAGTTTTGATAAAGATCATGAATATCTGATGGGATATCTGTGGATTAATTCAGCTTTTAACAGAACTGATAAAACATGCCGTACTAGTGAGACACTACATCATCAAGATGAAGACATGGAAGTTTCTTCCTTTGGTATTGGAGGATTCCCTTACCAGTTGCTAGTACAACAAAACAATCACATTTGGGGGTGGCAAGACACAGATGAAGAATGTGTAAGTATAGTAGCTTGATTCATTAGTCACATTTTTTAAAGAAAAGTTCAGAGTTTTGGAGACTGTTGCATACGGCTGTCTTTTTAAAAAAAATCCAGGCTTATAGTTAGTTCATGGTAAACAGCCTTCTCCATTTTAATGGTTCTACAATACACTGTTTTACTGATCCGCAGCTTATGCAGCTAGCTGGTGGATTCCAGCATCCACAACTTACTCCCTGCCCCTTATCACCTAGCTACCCATTCAGTGAGTCATAGAAGGAACTTCCACCCAATACATGCTCTTGTCTAGTTTATCCATCCATTCTTTTCACCATTTGTCTGCATCTGCTTCTGTTTATCTTTTGTGTGTTTCCTGTCTCAGACTTGTGCTCTCTCATTTACTTATTTTCGTCTTTGTGGCACACACCTTTCATCCCATCCAAAAAAATCTGCTTGCTAGTAATGTTTGCCTTGTCTTGTCTGTGTGAACTGGGTCATAGTGTATGATCTACAGTCAAATAGTTTTGATTTTGTTGTCAAGATAATCCAATTGCGGTTGGGGCTCTTCTCAATTTCCATTATTCCCATTCTACATGCTTTCCCAAGTAATTGCCTAAAAGTCCCACTGACTTTGACTTGTATTTTAATTTATTCTCATAAGTGGTGTGGTATTACTGGGATGTCCCTAGTTGCAGTCTTGCTCTAGGCCACCTGGCAAGTCCGTCTCTCAGTATTTAATCCCTGATTCTCATCTGCAGTTCTGACCTACCTAGACACATGTTATAAGGAACATGTGCAAAATGAGTTGCTATAGAAATACTAAATATTATGCCCTGCCTTAACAAGTAACTTGGGGTGAGTTTAAGCACTAGGCATTTTTCTTAACAGCACAAGAAATGCCCTGAGGAGGAGGCAGAACTGTAACAAGTAGCCAAGTAAAAATTAGTCTCTGAATCTGATCAGTCGGGGTGGTGCCATAGTGACCATATTGGCCTAAGATCTGAGAGGCCTGGGTTTAAGTCTGTACTCTGCCATGAAGCTCATGGGATGACCCTAGGCTGATTACTCTCCAACCTACTTCATAGGGTGGTTGTGAGGTTAAAATGAGGATGCAGTGCTCAGAGCTCTTTGGAGGAAGGGAAAGATAATAAAAATGTGGATAGGTCCTTAAGCAAAGGTTCTTTCTGGGATTCCTCACTGGACATAAAAACAAATCACATGATTTGTCCAACTCCATGAGTTGTAACTTTTCTAGTCTGCTCAGCAAAAAGCTTTTGAGGACAGCTGAAGCTGCTTCCACTGACTGAAGGCTTCTTAGGCTGGTGGACGGTTTCACGTTTTGCTGAGCAGAGTGGTAGGGTACAAGCCCACCGTGATTTGCGCTTCTGGAAGTCTGTTCCCCTGGACCTTGGCAGTCTGCACTTTATGAGGCAGCTTCACTGCTGAAAACAGTCAAAAATTGGTGGGTGTGCTGAGTGGTATCTTTCTGCCCGAACAGAGTATGTAATCGAAATTTTCTTTTGTAGGAGTCGGCCAAGGTTTCTGAATTAAATCCGAATGCAAAAGTATGGGGGAATCACATGTTACACCTGGAAGCAAGTGGCGCCACTGATGGCAGTGTGAGCAAAACCTGGGAAGAAATACCAGACCATCCCCCAGATTCATGCAAAGAAGGTAAGAGCAAGTGGTTTCGAACGGCGCTTCCTGCGAGTCCTGGCCCAAAAGTGGGTCATTAAACTCACGAAAGTAGGTTCCAGGGTCTTGCCGTTTTATAGATTTGGGCTTAGCACTGATACTTACAAACAGTAGTTTCAAACCTTTATCTTGATCTCCCTGGTCAAGCTGCTGCTCCTCCTCTATTTACTGCTCCTCCTGACTTTCATACCTTATTATAAGGCAGTCCTGTATTGCTTTTTCTTCATGGAAAAACCCCTTGCTTTTCTGTTCAGGCAAAACAAAGAATTTCTTGGTTTGTGACTCTTGCAGGTTTTTCTACAGGATTGGACACCAATGGTGATGGTGACAAAAAGCACCAGAATGAATCACTAACAGAACTGCAAGAACCATCACTTGTGGTTCCGGTATCAGACCAAACAGATATGAACCCTTTGGCTCTTGATAATTCAGAATATGAATCTCTGCATGAAAACACTCAGACAGGTAAGAAACTGCCTTCAAGCAAGTGTATTTGTTGTTTGGGTTTTTAAATTGCATTAAAGCTTGCTTTTCCAAATTAGATCATGGCCTCTGGTGTCCGTATGTCAGGCCAGAAAGAGTTGGCAAGTTTATTTAAACTTATTTGAACAACATTGAAAATTCAGGCTTTGCTTTAAAAAAAGGCAAAGCAATAACAGTTGTTCTTGATGCTTAATTATTATGTGAGGACTAGACTTGAGAACATAGATCAATATTATAACCTTCCAAGGCCTCAGCATTTTTTTTTATTAATCACCCAGCCTGTGCCAGTGTGTGTGGTTAGATCCAGCTCCCATAGAAGGAGTTATTGGAATTGGAACTCTCCTAGAAGGAAGAGTGCTTGCTCTAGGTTCATGGCTTGCATCATGTAGACCAGTGTGGGAATGGGAGGGAGACTGAAAAAAAAAACCTGAAACACTGGAGGGGGGCAGGGTAGAGAAAGTGTAATGGTTAGAGTGTTCTAGGATCTAGGAAATACGGGTACAAAAGCCCCACATTGCCTTCAGGCTCACCAGAGGCACCTTGGGCCGGTCACTTTCTCTTAGCCTAATCAACGTTGCTGGGTCATTGTGAGAATAAAATGGGAGGGAAGATAAGTATAAGCCACCTGAAGTCCTTGGAGGAAGGCTGGAGGAAGGTGTACTAAATGGAAAATTCATGTGCACAAGCACACAAATACACACACAAAATACATAATGGACTGGATCCTGTAGTGGTTTTCTGTGCAAAGAAGGGGGTGACTTTCACTGACCTCTTCCCCCCTCCACGCTCTGCTAATAGCCTGAAGCTTTTCCTGGTTGTCCCAGTTACCCCAGGAGCTGCATTTTAGGGGGCATTTTGGGCTGCCCTGGCAGAGGGCAGAAAACACAGCTGTTCTATGGGATCCAAGTCAGTAATTGTGCACATGATTGGAAGGCATACTGCTTAGTTTCATTGAATGTGTTTGTTTGGGAAGCCCAATACCTCTTTTTAGCATCTCTCTAACAATTCAGTATGCAATTGGTGGGCTTCTTTGGAAGAATTTAAAGCAGGGGGTCCCAAGCATGCCCACGAGCGCCTTGGCGATAGTCAGTAGTTCCACTGGTAGCCAGTGGCCTTTTAGAAATGACAGGGCATTATAAGGCAGGGTTTGTTACTGAGTGCCCTCATGCAAACGAATTGGCTTTCGATGTCTGTAATAGTTATTGTAGCCACTGGAGGATCAGGAGGACTGTTAATTATTATTATTATTATTATTATTATTATTGTTGTTGTTGTTGTTGTTGTTGTTGTTGTTGTTATGTTATTATGTTATTATTATTATTAAGCACGCCCAAGCTTTCCTTAATCACTTTCTAGTTCCATTTCCACTTCCCCTCTCCCTTTTTAGTTCCCTTTTTCTCTCCCCCCCCCCTCCTTCCTCCTTCCCTGGGCATTCCTTTGTTTCTTTTTATTCCTGTTCTTCAAGAAACAAGTTTTATAAATGTTTTTCAGGATTTAAAAAAAAAACAGCCTCCCCATAAAAAGGCTTAATAATGTGGGGAGCTTGAGAGATTTAAATAACATGAACGTTGCTAAATAGAATGTCATCAAGAATGTTTGCCAATTAAAGCAGAGAGAATTCTGGTCTTGGTAGATGAATAGTCTTACTCAGCATAAGACTTCACGTGTTCATTGTGGAATAACTTGATGCAGAAAGCGGTACAGTGATGGAGTGGAGTTTGTTGCTTGACCAACTTTTGCCATGAGTTTCATTTGCAAAACAGAGAGGAAGCTTCGCTGTAGTCTTACACTCCAGAAAGCAGAGTTGTTATATGAGGAGAGGTGAGTGTTCAGGGGCACCTCCTCCCTCTCTCGGCTACCTGTCTGCCCAGTAACTACGTTACGCTTCCAAAGTTACAGATGATACTAACCGTGACAAATCAGTGACTTGACTTTGAATAAGGCGGCTTCATTTTTTTACAGCATGGCTGCCACGTGATTCTTTTGCAGAATGAGAGGTATTGAGTTTGGCTCCACCTCCTGTGGCAGCCATTTGCGAGTTGGCTCTGCCTCTTGCAGCAACCATTTTAGTTTGGTACTCACCGCCTTCTTTCAAAATTCCGAAGGTGTCTGTAGGCTCAAAAAGGTTCAGGATCCCTGATTTGAAGTAACAGACTTCACAGCTAACTGCGTTTCTATATTTGGTCCACTTCATCTACTTAAGACACTACACTTCAAATATTGTACAGCGGTACAGTAAGACAATGGCACTTTATGAGCAGATTCACAAATTACTGTATATTGGACAGAGGAAGACATTGTCCTTCCTTCACCTCCTTCTGTTCTCTCCATGGTGCAGGAGTAGGTTTGGGGAAACTGAGTTGCTTCTGCTTCGGTCCCTGCTTCTGAGTAGCACATAAGTGTGAGCTATCGGACATAGGGATGTGCAATTTGGTATATCTGGTTTAAAATACACCCGAAAAATATCTTATTGGTATTTTCAGGGTATATTTGGAATCTGTATCAGATTCTCAGATCCTGGTTATTCCTGAAAATATTTGAAAATAACCTGGACTGGCATTTTAAAGGTGTCACCAGTTGGTTTTTCTGGCTTTGAAAGGTTCCTTGGGCATAAAAAGGAAGGGGAGGGAGGCAAGTCTCACAGGAGAATAGCACCACACATTACAGGGAGCTCAACTGTTTGTCCAATCACTGTGATTCTCCCATAGCCCACAGAAACGGTTTGGCTGTAATCAGCCTGGGGTGTGTGCTCTTCTGTCTATGCTTTGCTTCTGCTGCCTGCTGAATTCTCTGGTTTGGCATTGGTTCTGTTGATTCTTTCTGCATTGGGAGGCTTTTGGTTAGTGGTTGCTCTTTTTTTTAAAAAAAATAATTTTATTGGATTAGATATCATTAAATTGTACATTACAATCAGTTTCCTTTAATTTTTCCAATTCTAACCCCCTCCCTTTCCCCCCCTTTTGTTGACTTCCAACAGTTTTCCAACCCCTTGTCCCTTTTCCCTTACTCATTTTAAATTTATTCTATCTTTCAAACATAATCTTTCACTTTCTTCTAAGCTTATCTATATAACACAGTGCTCCTTCTGTCTTCCTACTTACTTTAACAACTAAATAATACATAACTAAATAATACATTCTTGGCATATTTTCTTTTGATAATAATCATTTAGCTAATTTTGGTACTCTATACTCTATCTTATAATCTTATCTTCAATATGGGGCTAACAATTTATCCCTCATTTAGCATATTTTTAGATACTTCTATAAACAGTACATTCAATATAAGTCAACCAATTTAACTTATACTCTATATATTTCTTTTTCTACATATCTCATCTTCATACTGTTTTAATAATATAATTGTATTATTCTTTCATTATGCAACTATCCACCAAAAATAGTCAACCAATTTGACCCATATATACCTCCAAACCAATTCAATCAATTTAATACATAATCTATACATTAATATATATTTTCCCACCTTACTTAGATTCCTTCATTGCAATTATAAAATTATCTCCATTATACAATTATTGCCAGAAATGAAATTAATTAGTTTCTATCCTTATAATTAGTTAATTTCTATCATTATAATTCTTGTAATAACACCTATAATACTTAATGCTATATATAATAGTCTAATAAAATAGTTGCTTAGAAATTCTCATTTACCTCTCCACCCCCCGGTAAAGTCACCTCCCTCTACTTTTATTGTATTTCAGTAATTTTCAAACTGCCACAGTTCTCCTCCCACCTCCCATTTCTTCGGTTAGTGGTTGCTCTTATGTGCTTGGCTAAGGCTTCTTTGGCCTGGAGAAAGCATTGACTTTCCCTTCCCATAGGAAACAGTGGAAGAGAGCTAGGGCCACCTTATTCAGGGGCCTACAGAATTGGACCCTTTGACCCAACCTTCTTGAAATTTGAGTAGTCTTTTGGGAACAGGCAGCGCTCACTCCACTGTGGCTTAGTTGTCATTTGCTTCAAAATAGCTACTCTGGAACCCCAGAAATACTCTCCTATAGAGAATAATGGACTCAGTTAATTTTGGAATACCCCCCAAAATCTGAATACCAAACCAATATGGGAGAACCCAAATACCAATATTTATGGCTTCCCAATACCTGGATTTGAAAAATATTGATTATTTATTTAGTGCACATCCTTAGTGAGACAACACTTACCCATGTTTTATGTTAGGACAGTGGTAGAAACAATTCCATTCAAATCAAGTGTGTCTTCAGTTGCTGATCATGGACCTGTTTCTGTAAAATCGAAGCCCATTTCTTTGCAAAGCCAGTGATGTAGTCAGTCACTATCGAAGGCCCTTTAAGTGCCACAAATGCTGCCATTCTTGGGTTGTTGCGTTTATATCCAAAGCCCAGAAACGAGATGTTGCTGAAAACGATTTCTGCCGTTTTCTAATCTAGAAACAATTGATATATGGCTTCTCAGTGATCTTTTTTAAAATCAAGAACCTGCACTTTCACTTAATGGAAAAGTAGTAATATTTCTAGTTCTCCTGGTTTGAAGAGATGACTTTGCATGTGCAAAGGCAGACATTTCTATCATTGCTTCATAGTCACTGTTCTCCCTTAAATTTACTGTTGTTGGTTCAGTCTTACATAAAAATTAATGTTTTCTGAAAACCCACCTAGCTAGTTATTGCCAACAAACATTTTTTTCAACTATGCCCATCTTGCATACATATTTCAGCTGCAATAATGTCTTTGCTACTTTAGAACTGGTACTTCATCTATAAGAATGTTTGTAACAAGGTGGAATAGCAGAGTATTCCAGTCTCTCTTGATTGCTTCCAGATACATAAAACCAGTTCAAATATTTACATACTTTAGTATGGGCTTCAGATTTCTTAACAGCTGAACCAACTGGAAAGAAATCGTGACTAATATGTACATGTTCATGTACTGACCCTTGTTTCCTTTATAAAAAATGTTGCTTCACTGTTCTGCTCACACAATCATTCTCATGCTGTCTAACATTTTGTAGTGGGGGAATAAACTAAGACCACAACTCTAAGTGTGCTTCAGCCTTATGTGAAGTGTATTTCTGCAGAGCCCTTGGGCTGAATCCCAGAATTCCATTTCTGCTTAAAGATGGAATGTGCCATTCATGGAAACTGCCCTGCTGTGAATGGAGGGCTGCTTTTAGATCCAAACCCATGTTGTCTAGGGTCAGGTGCATCTTATGTCTATAATACATTTTTATGTGATAGCTACTTTGCCATGTAATCTACAGTTGCACGTGCAGTTATGAAACAGTCTGTCTTGTTGCTTGAACAAAACTGCTTAAGAACTAAGATTATTATTCTTTACTTTGAATTTGTTTTCCATTTCTAGGAGGTAAAGAACAGCTGCAGCCAGAGGGTCAAGAGGACTTGCGAGAGGTGCTCAAAAAAACACTGGAGTTCTGTTTATCTAGGTAAGCATGAAAACGTTTACCTGACGGTTAGCATTTCTGCCAGAACTGCCCTTTGGATGAACACTGTTAAAGTGATGTCTTTATCATTAAAATATTTACAATTATAATCCCCCCCAAGTGGTTTGGAGCATTTATTCTGGATCACACCAGTGGTCCATGTAGCATCTTCTATACAGTGGATAATCAAATGTCTTTGGAAGGCCTACAAAGAGAGTATTGGGAGTCAAGCTTACGCTCCTGGCAGTGCTCCACAGCTTTGGTATTCAGCGGGTCACTGCCAGTGAACATAGAGTTTGAAAGCCACTCTGGTGTAGTGGTTAACGTGCCAGACTAGGATCCGGGAGACCCAGGTTTGAAGACACAGTCTGCCAGGGAATCTTGCTGCATGACCTTGGGCCAGACACACACGCAAAGCCCTGACCTATTTATTTATTTATTAAAATATACCCCACCTTTCCACATGGTTCAAAGCAGCTTACAATAATAGTTAAAAAAAATTTCCAGTTAAAACCACAATAAAATAACAAACCCCAGTCTCTCCTTCCTCCCCACCTTACTAGGTGGTTGTGAGGATAAAATGGAGAGGCAAATGATATAAGCAGCTTTGGGTCCCTACCAGAGAGAAAGTTGGGATATAAATTAGGTAAATACATTTCTGTAGCTGTAGATGGGCTTCCAGGGTAACATCAATTTTAAATATATATCAAGGGCAAAAAATACCAACATAAAAACGTGGGAGTGCTAAAACATTTTGTACCAGCAGGATAAAACTCAAACAGTCTTGCCAGGTAACAGTATATGTACTCATAGGGAGAAAAGGCCAAAGATCACCCCAAATTGCTAAAAGCCCTCCTAAATAAAATAGCTGTCCCCAGATGACAAAAAACCCCAAGGTGTATATGCCACCAGTCTGCTCAGGCAAGTGTGGAGCCTTCCTCCACTGCAAGGAGCCTTCCCTCCACAGGAAGAGCCTTTTCCACTGGGGTGAGATTCTTCAGGGCAGAGAGAGCCTCTGCATTTAGTTGAGATTGTATCTAACTGGTTCAAGAGGCTACAGAAGTGTTTGTCTCTGAACTGGGAATTAGTGTTTTTGCCCCTCCCCTAGAGGAGGGGAACTTCCATGAGGTTTGCAATCCAAATGGATTAATCACCCTGCTGGGCTGCAAGGCAAGGTGGAGAGGAAATGGTGCCAGGTGATATCCCAAGGCAGAAACAGGTATAGCCGCCTTCACTCCAGTCAAGGTATATTCTGTTCTCGCCCACATAACTGTCTGAGTTGTGCACACCTGCTCAAGTATGTTGGTGACTAAATGCACAGTGCTGGGTACTTAAAAATCTGTTGTTAACTGTAGTTTTCATGTAATCATGCTTTCCCTCTTTTATCACTTACCCCCACCCCTTCCATCAAACTAGTGTGTCTGCAGTGAGCCATACTTCATATCAGGCCTCCAAAACTTACGATTTACTAAATCCTATCAGCCCCAAGACTGTAAGACAGAAGGACATCACCTACCTGGCAAGTGAGCTGAATTCTGCTTGGTGCGATTTGTTCAAAACGATGAACTTAACTAACAAAAACACTAAATAGGTCTGTTTCATGAGGAGCAACAAACTGATGGCAAAAGGCACAGAAGTAAAAAATATTGGCTATATTGAAGTTTCTTGGCTTGCTTCATGTAGAGAAATGAAATTTTGCTCTTGAGCAAGTAAAAAGGCTGTTTACAATGAAATTTCCTCTTACAGAGAGAATCTTGCCAGCGACATGTATCTTATCTCTCAGATGGACAGTGATCAGTATGTGCCAATAATGACAGTAGCTAACCTCGATCATGTCAAGAAGCTAAGCACTGACATGGATTTGATTGTTGAAGTGCTGCGATGTAAGTAATTGAGCAAGTACGCATTCATGACTCGTGTGTGAAGTGTGAATGTGTCTATTACGTTCTGTTAAAAAGCATTAATGCTGGTGCAAAGAGAAGGCCCAGGTATGGCATGTTTGTTGCTATAAGGTCACCCCCGCCCCCGAAAGGCCTTGTGGGGTTAGCAGTTTAATTTCAAGCAAACTTGTGTGTTGTCTTCATTCACAAATAATGTTCTGTATAATGCAAGTAACTTACAAAAGAAATTCCCCATTATCAGTCAGATGTCTTTTTAAAAAGTCTTTAAAATTTGGGTGCCAGACACATGATCGAGCGGCTTGGGGCTGCTTCAGCTAAATGTGTGGCGTGTTGCAGCTTCATCTGAAAGTTAAGACTAAAGTTCTCTAGGATTGGATTCTAAATATAAGTGTATTTTGAGGTCTGGCATATATTAGACTCCTTTAAGTCTGAGGAGGTAAGGCAGGATAGAAATTAATAGCTTATCGATGGTGGAAGTGATTTCAAATCAGATCAAGTATTCTTATTTGAATATGATAGTCATCACTGGGAGGCAAATTAGGAAAAAGTGTGATAGTTAACTGACACTTTTGCTGTCTGCTTGTCCTTACTGAGCACTCAGGAAAAACAGTCATGGAACAGACAACATATTCTTCCAAAGAATAAAGTAATGTCATAGGAAGAACTTGTGATATCTGAAACAATGAGACCTCTTTTTCTCCTTTAACAGGTCTGGCAAACACTCTAAAGTCATATACTAGTTAGATAAAAAATATGCTTGCAGCCTGTTCCAGGTTCATATGTGTGTTTGGCTTTATCTCAAGGAATGTGATTCAGGAATGGTTCTTTAAAGCTAACTCCAGGTACCCATGATGCTACCCATACATGCTGTAACTAAAGTTTTCCTTCCATAAACTGAGATGGTTGGTTGAGAGGCCCTCACTCCAGTAAGCGGTGTGTGTGCTTTCACGTATTGCATGTAACTGGAGTTAGTCTTTATTGTCTTTCCTTCCTTACACTCCGTTTAAGGAGAGAGGAGCATGGAAGCCTGGCACATGACTGATTTAAGCACATTAGTATTAATCATGGTTAAATGGGACATCTTAATATCAGCATATGATGTGCACTCTAAAATTGCACATTTATAAACTGACAAGCAGATCTGAATGTTACAGAGCCCAGCACAGTCATGGAACATTAATGGCACCTAGGAGCATTAATGTGCTATGCAATCTGTAGCAGGTATAAGACACATCCTTATTTTTTAATGTTTAAACATTGTACTGTCTATTCTTTTAGCATTGCCTTTAGTCCAAGTGGACGAGAAGGGCGAAAAAGTCAGGCCAAACCAGAATCGCTGCATTGTGATTTTACGTGAAGTACCTGAGTCTACTCCAATTGAAGTAAGTACCTTTTAGCTCTAAAACTAGAATTGGGCATTTTCCTCTTCATTTTTCATTTGACTTCTACTGCACCAGAATATATAGGTCTTCATGTGCTCCCCTAGACCTCACTAGTCTTGCTTGCTTAAGGAGGTTTTATAATTGGTAGACTTCAGCAACCGATAGCTGGAATATATGCTCAGCAGTCTAACTTACCCTGACTATCCAAAGGGTCTGCAGTTTTTATCCCTAATGGTCTATACATGCAAAGCAAGTTTCCCACATAAGACCAGACAGCATTCTAGCAGAGAACGGGCCTAGCTCACATGTAGGATGATTCTCCCCTTTGGTACCTGCGGGGAGGGGGGGAGGTGTTCCAGTGGAAGCCAAGACACATTATGCTGAGGGGGATATGCGTTGTGTGTGCAGTCTCTTAATAAGCTATGTATACATATAAGCTATGTATAAATGACAAGTTGGTATGTGAACAAATTTCAGACCATTGATCCTCAAAATCATAGTGAAAAGTGATTCTTTCCCATCAATACTCACAAGGGATATCTGCTCCAAAATCATCAGTTGGGGAGGGGCTGTGGTAGAGCATCCACTTTGTACGTGGAAGGTCCCCAGTTCAGTCCTCGGCTTCCCCAGTTAAAAGGATCAAGTAGTAAGTGATGTGAAAACCTCCACCCGAGACCCAGGAGAGCCATTGCCAGTCAGTGGACAATACTGACCTGAGTAGACCAATAGTCTGACCCAAGCAGCTTCATACATTCGCACTGTTTCCTCATTCATCTTTTCTCCTAGGAGGTTGAAGCGCTCTTCAAGGGAGATAACTTGCCTAAGTTCATCAACTGTGAATTTGCCTATAATGACAACTGGTTTATTACATTTGAGTCAGAAGCAGATGCGCAGCAGGTAAGACCTCACTTCCTCACGGCTTGCATATGGATGAAGAGTTGGATCCAAATTCTCATGAATGAAAATAGTACGCAGAAGTGGACCTGCCTCTGTAAAGCCACTCCTGAGCGTTGGTGACTCTTCCGAACAATGTGCCCTATCCACGTGGGGGTGGGGGCTGCAATAAGGAGGGGGATTTAAGTGAAATCAGCACACAGACGTGCTATTGCACTACCTTTCGCGAGGTGGAAATAGGGAAGATCCACAGACTCCATTGTGTGGGAATTTGGATGCAACCCAGTGATAGTTGCCCATTCCAGAGATAGTTGCAGGATAATTGTGGTTTAGGTGGCGTGTCCAGACCTCAGTGAATTTGTAGTACATAATAAACAAGGGTTTGTATACTAGAAGAGCCAAAAGGAATCCTGTTGTGTGGAACCGCTAGGTATTATTGCTATGTGGTCATGGTTTCTTTCAATGGTTATAAATCTATAACACATTAAAGACACAATTCAAAGGAACATAAATTCCATTAAAATCAGTTATTACTCAACTCACATCGACTTCATATCGATTTACCCACCTTATTCTACCAGGTTCTAATACCTGATTCAGAACAGTAGCTTTTTATAGTGTTGGAACTGTTGAGTGTGCACAGATTTTCTCCATTTCCTCCTGCCAGCAACATACAAAATTGAGTACACAGAGATAAAATGAAAACATACATGCTCCTGAACTTTGAGGACTTGCCTAAAATCCATTATATATCTGACAGAGCAGGGGGGAAACCCTTGGCTTTTGAAGGAAAAATGAATTTTGGAAGAAACTGAAATAGTTGAAAGATTAGATTTGAAATATTTTCAAATCTAAACTTATTGTACTGCTAACATAAAATGTTAGCGTATAAAATTGCACTATATGGCATTTATAAAATTAAAAGTATAAATGCTTGTTGCAGAGTTGCAAATATGACCAATACTAGAGGAGGGGGGAGAGAGAGAGACCCCCTATGGTGCCTTAGCAGATGTATCTCGGTTGTTGTTTTTCTTGAGTGATTGAAGAAAATAGGAAATAAACATTTTATAGGAAACAGGTCTCATATAGTCACTGCAGAACTAGCAAAATAATTCAATATTGAGCTAAACTTTATAATGTTGAACTCTTAAGAGTATCACACAAATTGCATCATGTATTTAACTGTGGAGTGAATTAGATACTTATCCTTGAAAATACTGTATATGTTTACAGAACACACAGGAATTATTCCTAATGCTATACTGTTTTGCATATAAATCTTCATATTTAACATTTTGAGTGAGTAAAACCTTGTCTTAAATAGAATTTTTCTTATTCCCAAAGGGAAACATCCAGCTTTCTCCATAGCTCTAAAATTTCTCATTTTTCCATTGGAAAATGTTTTGGGGGGGGGGGATTAAAACTATTTTTCCCCTGGACCTTTACATCTCTAGGTCTGAACTGTACTGAAATAGCCTTCTGAAATGGGAAAGTACTTGGAACAAGCAACCTAAAAATTTTTTTTTTAAATGCTCATTGTTAATTGATTATTCCCTCTCAAACAAATATCTGTTACTGTTAAAGGCTTACAGATACCTTAGAGAAGAAGTGAAAACTTTCCAAGGAAAACCAATTAAGGTAAATGTGCCACTCTGTTCTTTTTAAAATGTTTGTGGTAGTAATTGAGTTCTGAACACTTGAGTTCATATATCATTCTCTCTTGTAGGCAAGAATAAAAGCAAAGGCAATAGCTATAAATACATTTTTGCCAAAGAATGGATACAGACCTCTGGATATGAACATCTACACACAGCAGCGTTACACAACATCATTTTACTTACCTCCAGTATACAGCCCCCAACAGCAGTTTCCACTCTACAGCTTAATTGCCCCACAGACTTGGTCAACGACACACAGCTATCTTGACCCATCATTGGTAAGCACTTGAGAATAGTTAATTTGCTTGCTGGATGCCTGTGAACTTGGTTGGCCTTGCGCATCGCAGGAGCATATTTGATTCTGTTTATAGCTCCAGTCATAACATTGCATTGTCTCATTGTCTTAGTTTGATATGCTCAGTCTTCCTCTGCCACCCCAAGCACGTCTCTTGCTCCTTATTTTCAAATATAACATCCAATGCATTTAGTTCCGTCAAACTAAATGGGAGTTGTTGCGTGATTGATTTTTATTACCATTTTTGTAGTATGCAATGCCATTTTTATAGTTAAAATGGTCAGACTGTGACTTCCATTTGCCCAGCCCCTTTCTGTACCCAGAAAATACAAATTAGTGAAACTTGAGCGAATGAAACAGGAGGAGTAAGCTGTGAGCCATCTGCACAATTCCAGTTGCTTAGACTAAACAACTGGAAGCAGAATATTACAGTTCAAGTCCAGAACCAAAACATATTAACAATTTTAATGTTTTAATGAATATTTTGAACCTTATGATGTATTTACTATATTCCATATTTTATATGCCCTGACCTGAACAACCCAGGTGAACCTGATTTCGTCAGATCTCAGAAGCTAAGCAGGGTCAGCCTTGGTTAGTAATTGGATGGGAGACCTTCACCAAAGACTAGAGTTGCAGAGGCGGGCAATGGCAAACCACCTCTGTTAAGTCTCTTGCCACGAAAACCTCACCAGGGGTTGCTGTAAGTTGGCTATGACTTGAGGGCACTCTCCACCACCTCCATATTTTATATATTGGAAATTTAATGTGCCCCCTGTTTTTGGGAACGTTGTAACTATGTGTTGATGATTCTTAATGGTCATTGACCATAAATGAAAAAAATCAATCAGTCTAAAGAACCAAAACATTATTATACTTAGAAAGCTTGTGTTATGTGAAATTCAAAAGAACCAATTGTCTTACACTTTGCCTAGAGTCAAATCCAGACATTCATTTTTACTCTTGCTAATTGTGGAAGCAGGAACCACATCATGACTTCCGGTTCTGAGTTCTAAAATGTTGGGAGCGGCTTCCTTGAAAAGTAACTAGAGTTTATACTGCTGTTGACGAGACCCAGTTGTCTTGCACTTGATATCATATCCAGGTATTCTAACCCAGTAACAGTTTAAGCAAATCACATGGTAGACTGCATCCTGGACTGGACTGCATCAGATTGTGTAGTATTTTAAAAAATAGTGCATTAAGGATGGAGGAACCTCTATAATTCAGCCTGTTGCATGGCATACCAACATGCTACCTATGAAGAACTTTGCAATATGGCCCTCTCTTCAGTGAATGCACACTTGCTAAATATATAGATTGTACTTGGAGGGAGTTGTGACTTGATACATACTTAAGCTGATTTCTGTGAAATTTAATAAGATTTTGGAATTGTAGCAAAACATCGTTAATGAACGTTCAGAGCCATGAAGAAGTGTCCAAACAGAAGTTCCATCTTTCACAAACAGAGATTGAAAGATGTCTCTTGTTCTAAAGAAACATAGCCCTGCGTTCATTAAAAGAGTTCCAAGGCTTACCCACGTGTAATCTACGGTGTTTCTCTTCTGTAGGTAACACCATTTCCAAATACTGGGTTTATCAATGGTTTTACGTCTCCTACTTTCAAGCCAACTGCTTCTCCCCTGACTTCGCTCAGACAGTATACTCCCAGAAACAGGTAAGTTCTAAGTACACTTTTTCTTCTCATGAGCTGATGAGTTAAATCTGTCAAGGGAATTGTTTGATATGGCTTTGGAGAAAGAGCTTGCATCGCTTTAGCAGTGCTCACTTGGACACTGTGGCTGATCTTCACTGAACAACTGCGTAAAAATTATTAATTGATTTTCATGTAACTGACTCAAATAAAAACTCCGGGTTCAGCTGAAGTTACAGCAAGCAATTCAGAGGCTTAATGAAGGTGCCGTGGTCTGTGTAACCTCTCCAAATGGAAATCTCTCTGCTGCTGGGAAGGGATAATCCTTTTACAAGGAGTTAGGGGCATTGTACCTTTACAAAGTACTGTGGCCACAGTTCTCAAAGGAATGAGGCAGGCAGGCATCTCCTAAGAAGTCAGCTGCAAGTCAGAGAACCACAAAACGGTAAGACTAGGAGTGGGATGAAGGAGGAGAACGGCTGTCAGATAGTTAATGTCACTGCAGAGCAGTGCAGACATAGTGGGTCAGATCCAAATGTGTGTTACTCCATTGACAGTGGAGTGGAGTCTTCCTTTGGTGCAATAGCTGCTTCCATCCAAGGAAGTCTCCACTATTAGTAGAACGGAACATGTTTGGATCCAACCCAGTGAATCACCAGGCCATGGTGTCCCGTGTTTCTTCCTGTGGTCGGTTTGATGCCCTAGTGAATGCTGTCCAGGATCCCCGTGTAACTATCTTCAAATCTTGGTTAAGCAAGGACCATGGCATTAGCTGCAATTGTTTGATGCTGACATCATGTCTTAGACGCTGCTGAAGTGGGAGAAAAGGGCATGTTGTGGCTTCCAGTCATTTGATTATAAGACTGCATTGTATACTTCATGAAAATATATTTAATTTATTCTCAGTTTCTTGGCTTAAAACAAATTCTTTACTGTACATTATTATTAAAACTGTTTTGAATTGTGTTAGACTCTGAGCTTTCTAAAGTATTAACTAGGAAGAGCAAACAGAGTTGACCTTGGAAAAATCAACTCTTTGGTGAGTTCAGGTGTTGAAGAATATATCCTTGGTTTATTTCAATGTATGTAGACGGGAAAAACTCTCAGAAGTCTTTAAAATATTTATATGCTTTGGCTTTCTTCCCAGAAATCCCAGCAAATCACATCTACGGCATACAATACCCAGTGCAGACAGAGGACCTGGACTTTTAGAGAGCCCAACCATTTTTAATTTTTCTGCGGATCGCTTAATCAATGGTGTCCGGAGTCCACAAACAAGGCAGCCTGGTCAAAACAGAACACGGATGCAAACTACTTCAAGTTACACTAAGAGGGAAGTAGGGAGTGGCCGAGTAGAACCCACTGCTTCAGATTCTTCCCCAAGCTTAGGGCGAGGGAGGTGAGTGTTAACTGTTTACTGTGCAAAGATTAGTCCAGTTGTGAGTTCCTGTGGATAAGTTGTAATAAAGGGATAACTGAAAATGTCTGATAAAGACCCTCCCCCAACAGAGGGAGGGAGAGGGAAATGATTCAGATCAGCTGGGAAAAGCAGTGTAAACATAAGCAGTTAATTGGTTTATAGCTACATAAGAATGGAGCAGGAATTCTGGTGATTGGTGCCACAAATAGGTCAACAGTCAGGCAGAGGAAAACAGAGATGATGGGTATTAAGAACATGCCTGCCAAAGGCTGCAGGAAGACTTTTATCATGTGTTTAAACAGCATTACAAGAACTGGAATGGTCCAGTCACAGGTATAATGGCATTCAAACTTTTAAAAAGCCCAAAGTACTGTCACCAAAAAACAAACAAACCTAAACTGAATTACAACTGTGTCTTAAAGTCGAGCGGGACTCAAATAGGCATCCTGTTTTCCCTAGTAAGAGGTTCATCTGATTCCAAAACGGGGCCAGTGAGTCAGACTGCATAATCACTTGGGGGCAACCTTGAATGGTGGGTCAACTGTAGGATCAGGTTCTAAGCCTACACTTGTGAACTAAGTGTCTATACAGGACAACTTCAGTGGCTGTTGTTTATTACAGTTTCTGCACTGCAGAAAGTTAACTTCCACAAGGGAGAGGTGGCTCTCCCACCTCCAGTACGTTGCTATGAATAAGACCGACCATGTGTGTTTGTGTGTGTGTGATGGCTCCTTCCCCACTTCCATGCTTTTATAGGTTTTGGCCTTCAAATACCACAAATTTATCTGGCAGCTCTGCAGATCTGAGCCATCCTGTCTGAAGTGCTGCATTCCAGAAAAGCTTTTTTAAAAAGCACAACTGGTACCCAGCTGCTGATTTGAAATACTGAGGTTTTGGTTTGCTTCAATTTCCTTTGCATGAATGCTTTCCCCTTCAGTCAAGTGTCGAAGAACTGCCTTTGCAATTTGGCTTTATTAGCCTGTGCATGATGGCCTATTATAACTGTGTAGCAGGTTTCCAACTCCAGTGGAATGGCTTCACTTGAAACGCTTTCTCTCTGATATTTGATATAGATTGTGGAATTCAGGTTTTCAGCTAAAACTAGCCCAGAAGCAGAAAACTCTGTGACTTCCTTGCACACATACAAGGTTAGGTTATGTAATAGCTTTTGCAGGCTTAAATGGTTAAGAATACACTACTGCTTGATGATCTTCTAGGATTATAACCTTCAACTTCTACGCTATTCCTGTTAATGAAATAAGTAAACTTAGTTTCCTCATTCAGAGTGTGATAAAGATTTCTTTTTGCAGGGGAAACAATGCCTACTTTTGTTTTCCCACTCCCCCCACCCTCTTTTGAATCTTGGTTAAAAGCTGTTACAACTACATTTTCCTGCAGTTTAGAGCCACACTTTTCATTTCTGTCCATTTTTATTAATGTTGGCTGATGATAAAGTACCCCAGTGGGAATCTTGAACAGTGATGTCCCAAATCCTTTGAGGTCAAACTTTTTGGAGGTCCTTGTCAGTGTAAAATGATGGGAAGATCTACATTGGCCTGTATCCAGCCACACAGCTCTAAAAACGTTACGTTTTCATCTTCAAAAGAAGGGGTGGTGATTTCTGCTATTTCCCCCTCCTGCTGGAGAACCCCAGGTTGCTGTCCATGCTGTGGCTTGCTAAGCACCCCCCCCCACCACCACCACCAAAACCCCCACAAAATTTCAGGAGGCTTAGTAAGCTGCAGCATGAGGGGGAAGTGGGAAAGCCCCCCCCTTCTCTGCATGGTCTGTTCCAAATCAAGAGGTTGGACACAAGCCGCCGTAACTAAGATTTCCTGTTTATCTTGTTTGCATCAGGTTAGAATTTAGAGGTATTATCATTTAACTGCAGCTTACTTTGTAGGATTATATTTGGCATATGCTGGCCACTTACTTGTAATCATGCAATTTGTCATTGTCTATCTAAAAGCAGTATTAAGGTGTGCCTGGACAACAGGAGATCTGGGCTTGACAGTAAGACTTGCTTTGTGCATCTTAATCTATCGCCCTGGCTTTTGTCAGGTTAATGATCAGCTTGTACTCTTTACCAGCCATGCATGCATATCTAATAATCTGTAGCTAGACTTTCAACACTGTGTACCACAAAACACTTCTGCTGTAAAGATCTTTTATTACATGGAGAGTGGCCAAAAGCTCAGAAGAATTCCTGCTTCTGTGCTGTGGGAATCCTAAGTTAAAAATAAAGAATGCATACTTGATTAAAGATAGAATACAGATACAAAGTGACTGAATTTTTAATTCAATAATTAGGAGGTGGGGAGCCAGTTGGAACTGTATGGGTGCCACAAATCATTGACAGGAGTGTAAAGGCAGGTGGGGGGGGTCCTTAGGGAAGGAAAGAAGATTGTAGAGGGTATAAAACTTTGGCTTATTAATATTTTCGCTTCTAAGCCTTCCACAGAATTTTCTGTGCCATACGGTGGGCTTGGAAATATCTATCCCACTATGCCATTCAGCCAAGTCTAAAGCCTTCCAAATGAAAGGATCCTTCCTTTGGAAGAAGTCTCCTTGAGTCAGAACCAGGCGTCAGATTACAGAGTAGTGGGGGGTACACGCTGCTGCTATTTCCCCCTTCTCCCCCACCTGTATTTGCATTAAACAATAGTATTGCTAGCCTACCCTTGCTCTTGTACACTGAATGTCAGGAATTTGTTACCCTTTGGAACTTGTATGGGCTGGATTGACCGTCTTCCAATATAGCTACTGCCCTGTGATAGGAGGAGTTTTGTAAACAGCTCAGCAAATAGGCAACCATGTTAGCATCAAGTTGTCATGCCGACCTGTTGCCTCCCATTTGTACAGTGTAACTAAGAAATTGTAATTACTTGTGGCCCCTGAACATCACTCGTGGACAGATCTTGTTTCCTTCTTTGCTTTTCAAGGCTTGTCATAGTTGGGCTAGAAACTTGCCTACTGCTATAGTTGTTGATCGCAGTCTGCCTAGTAATGCTGCTTAACATGGCTTTAAGAACACATTTAAGATAGATTTTTTTAAAAAACTTGTGAATTCCTCTCAACAGAAACATGTGCATAGTCAGTTAATATAAATCCAGTATATGTAAAAGCTTCTCATTCCTTGTGTGTGTGTGTGTGTGTGTGTGTGTGTGTGTGTGTTTTCGCATAGTTTTTGCTGCTTTTTGTTGTTCTGTAAAACTGATTCAGTAACCTTTTAAAGTTGTTTTCTATCCAAAGCGTAATCATCTCGTGGTAAATCTGGTTGGTTCAGGTTTTGACCTGTTTGGAACGTTCGTATTTTATGCGATAAAAAGGCAAATGGCAAAAGTAATGCCTGCTGCGGCTTCTCTTTAATTCTCTTTCTATATATATTGGAATGTCTAACTTGGTTATGTCAATGTAAACCATACAATATTAACAGAGAAGTGTAAAACAAGAGTAAGCTTCTGATGATTTCTCTCTCCAGAAAAAACACATACGGCTATCGGAAGAAGAGAGATGACAAGTTCACAGTGAGTCTGTTTTTTATGACTTCACTTGGTCAGGGATGACAAAGGAATATTGATTGACCTATTAACATAGCGTCATACAGGAAGGATTTCTTGGTTTAAGTATTAAATATGAAAACAGCCATTCTAAATAGCTATGAAGCAATTGTTTCCTAATCATTACAGGCCAATTGCTGAAATTAGTGTCAGCAAACCTTCATTATAGTATGAAATTATTGAAATGCAGGGCTTGCTAAAGTGGAACATACCATTCTTCTTCCTCTGTTCCCCCTTCCCAAAAGTACTGGTTTTGTTTACATTTCTGCACAACTAAGTAGCATCTTACACAACATCAGGGGGTGCCCTGTGTTCTCAAGTCTGCCCTCTCCCTGTGGTTCCATACGCTTCTTTAATGTCCCACCTTGGATCTAGAAGCGAGAGGGCAATTTAGAATCCTCTTGCTGTGTGTAATGTCAGAAATCTTTTTTACCGCAAGGTTCCCAGTGGGGTTTCATTCATTTATTTAAAGGCTCAAAATATTTTTATAGAAGCCTCACGTAGAAGCATTCTTCTATTCCATTTCCTTTGCAGAGAGGACAAACACAGTCCCCACCTCCTCCAAAGCCTCCATCTCCAAGCTTTGAATTGGGATTGTCCAGTTTTCCTCCATTGCCAGGAGCGGCTGGCAATTTAAAGACTGAAGACTTGTTTGAAAACAGATTGTCAAGTGTGGTAGTAGGCAGTGGCACATCAAAGGAGCGGGTGAGTGTGCATAAAACCTGGGTTGGCACAGGAGGCCGAGGGCCAAAGAAAGCGCTCCCCCCCCACACACACACACTTTCCCACGCAACCACTTCTGCTTTCTCAGAGCAGCCTCCATTTATTTGGTGGAATCCTGTTGCCAGGATTTATCTACAGCACTCATAAAGCTTCTGATTTGAAAGGCTTTTACAGCTGGGTTTCAAATCCGCCCAGAATGGTTAGTCTTTAAATTTTTGATTTCAGGAGCTGGTATAGCCAGTCCTTGTGTTAAACTTATTAGAAGAGGCACTGTTCACTGGTGTAAGAGGTTAAGGAGGATTCAAGTGAGTTAGCATATCACCTTGCAGTTGTTTCAGCTGTCTTACTTGGTATCTGAAGGCAGAGCCAGAAAAATGGAAGGAAAGCTACAGGGAGAAGGGTACCACGGGTGTGCTTAACGGCTGGAAGTATCCAGAAGCAAAGTTTTTAACCAACTGTAAGGCAATGCCTTTTACTCAATAGGACCTATAATCCAACTTGGCTTTACAAAGTATTTGATGTCAGGATTTCCATCCCGTCTAAACTTTCTTTTTAGCAGCATCAGTTCAGTTTTCCATATTTGGGGCCTGGAGTAATTTTATCACACAGTCCTATTTCATTGCCCTGTGGATGTTTTGAGCTCTCCTGAAGCTTGCTTGAGTCATCTGGAGCTCTTGCTCTCTCTGCAATTGACTTCAGTGCATTTGGCTCTCTGTCTGGTGTGCCCCAACTGGACTTGGTTTGTTAGCTTTTGAGGGGCTGGTGCTCCACTGCATGGATTGGGACCTGTGGCACCATCCTTCCAGCTGTAGTTCTACAAAATCACTGTATGTCTTCTACCATATTCTGCATGTGCAACCCCTGTTGCAAATTAAGTATGTTTGAAATGACCCAAATTTCATGTTCTTCAGAACCTCAATGTAGATGCAAGTACAAACACTGTTCCATCGGGAATTCCTCGAGAGCCTTTGCTGCCTGTTTCTTCTTCTCTGCCAGGAACGTTTGAAAGGTCTCCTTCCCCATCCCAGACTCCTGAGTAAGGACTTAATTATACATCACTTTCAATGTACTGCTTTGAACAGAGAGTTTGCATTTTCCATAGTCAAAAGCTTAAGCATAACGCTGTACGAATAGCTCTCGAATTACTCAGTAAACGTTGCCCCATGTCTAACCTGCAGCAGTAGCCTAGATTTTTTAATAGCACATAGTCAAACACTAAGCTTAAGCTTAATTCTTAATGCTGGAAAAACAACAGTATGCATGCAGGGATAGGAGCTAGGAGTTTCTCTATCCCTTACAGGTGACATCCTTTCCTAACTGGGGAATAGATGCGTTCTGTCTATGTTTATATCAGTTTCTGAATGCGAAAGAAGGTGGTGTCTTACTCCATTCACATTTTCTTCTATATTGCTTACAGCGATTCCAAAGTTATGGACAAGCAGCAGCAGAGAGACACGCAAAACACGGAAAGACTTTCTTCCACGCTTACTACCGCTTGTAAATCAGTACAAGTCAATGGGGCTGCCATAGTTGTAAGTGCATTTTGACTTTTATGAGGAGTCCTTTGTTTGATTACTGCCTTCTCTCTGCTCCTTGACAATTTGAATAAGAGCCATTTATCGCCAGGAGAGGGGGAGAGAGTCAACAAAATTCATCTGGCCTAAGTTGCAGAGCACTTTGGTTGATGAGTAATGAAGGGGAAGGAGTTTGAAGTCTGTTCTGTATGTTTAGTATCTTCTGACATGAGTTATGTTTCTGCCTCTTCTTATGACTTATCTGAATCTAAAATTTGAATTAGAAAATTAGTTTTCTTGGCCATAATATTGTGATGCTGTCAACAAATAATGAATATTTAGGGAACATACATTGTCTTAAATGTCCTGAAAATACCAAGCTCTCCAGAGCCGCCATGCTTTTTAAGAGAGAGCCTTTGGAAGCTCTTCCTGCCCAATGTGGGTACAAGTTCCTAGTTTCACTGCATCCCGTTGACAGCCCAAGTTGTTGCATAGTGAAATTTGAGATTGCTGGAATCCAAAATAGATTAAGTAGGTGTGTCTGACTGCTGCTGTGATGTACGTGCTTTGCTCCCTGACTGTCTGCTTAGTCTCCTGCCCATCTTGTAGCACTCTCCATTACTGCTACCATCCCAAAAACTATTTTGGCAAGGGAAGTACACTTCATAGGTTATCCTTTGGACTGTAAATGTAGGCAGTTGAAATGTGAAATGGAGAACCAAAGGTCTTCATTTCGTGTACATGTTTCATCCTCATTAGAAGGAACGACACTTTCCAAAGCCTGGTAAGAGCAACTCGTCTTGTTGGACAAAAATGTTTCATAAGGCTGCTTTCTTTCAGTAACATCTTTCTTGTAAGTCATCTCTTCTGGGCTTAGGCAATCTAGTTTTGTATCCTGCTGTATCCGTAGGACTACTATAGCAGCTTTATATATGGCTGACCTTAAAAGACATCTTGGAGTCTTCAGTTAATGCAAACAGCAATTCCTCATCAGGTGTAAGCCAGCTTGGTCTTACTTATTCCTGTTCTGGAATAGCTTTATTGGTTGTCCAAGTTTCCAGGCTCAGTGTAAGGCACCAATTCTTACATTTTGAAACCCTTCAACCTGCACATTTGAAGGATTCCTTGTACAAATTCTTGTGCTCCTCCCAAAAGGTTCTGTATTCTCATCGGGATTGTGTGGTCTTTCTCAGCGAAGTCCTGTAAATTTTATGGAGCCCTTTGGGAAATCTTTTAAGGCTGAGATTGCAGAAGCTGGGAATTTGTTCCGACTTCAGCTAGATTTGCTGTTGCTTTGTGCTGCTCTGAGTTAATATTCTGATTGGTAGCTACTGTGTAATTACAGGCTGTGTTTTTAATTGGTTCATGTGGTTTTTACATACTGTATGCCTTTTAGGCATTTTTGTTGTTAGCCGCCTTGAGCCATTTGGGGGAAGGAAAGCAAAATAAAAAATATACTAAATATCCCCAGGCTTTGTCCTCAAGCAGAACTGCCCCACTTAGGAAGTGACAGGGCTTTTTTTCAGGGGGAACATGGGGGAACGAAGTTCCGGGACCTCTTAAAAATGGTCACATGGCTGGTGGCCCTGCCCCCTGATCTCCAGACAGAGGGGAGTTTAGATTGCCCTCTGCGCCGCCAAGCGCAATTCCTGGAGCAATTCCAAGCACAATTCCTGTCTGGAGATCGGGGGGGGGGGCACCAGCCATGTGACCATTTTCTCCACGGGCAACCCACTGAGTTCCACCACCTATTTTCCCCCAAAAAAAGCCCTGGGAAGTGACACATACTTTTGGTCCATATTGCTTTAGCCTTTTAAGCCAAAAAAGAAATGTGCTATCCTGTACTATATCCATGCCTTGTGCTTCTGATTGCCCAGGAATTGCGAAAGCCGAGTTACGCAGAGATCTGCCAGAGGACAACAAAGGACCCACCTCCGCTGCAGCCCCAGAAAGAACAGAAGCCAAACACTGTAGGCTGTGGGAAAGATGAACGAAAGCCCACAGAAATGCTAGAGAGAAGCAAAGAGGCACCTCCAGTGAAGTCAAGTCCAGGGCAGCCCAAAGACCAGAGGAGACAGTCGGGACGCAAGTCACCTCCTCCAGCTGCTGGGAAACGCCTCACGAAAGAACAGAGCACCCCTCCCAAATCTCCTCAGTGAAACTAGTGCTCGGGAGGGATTCAAACAGTTCTGCTATCCATGAAGTAAACCCATGTGGGCCACTCAGAGTACACAGGAAGAGTTGCTGGTTAGGAGCTTGCAGTGGGTGTTGAGTCTGCAGGATGCCTGCAAGGGTAGTGTTGTTTTTTTCCTTTTGTGTTTTTGTTTTTTCTTTTGTAAAATAGATTTTCCTTTCACTTTCCTTGCACCTCCATCCCCAGCAAATTCCCGTTTGAGCAAACAGTCTACTCTGTCAGGGTTTAATTAATCTAAATCTTACGTTTAGATTGGTGCTGAACTGGAGGTGATGCCTAAAGTCTTTTTTTCTCAAGATGGAAAACATGTTTACCTGACAAAAAAACCCAGTTTTTTTAATGAAGCCTTCACATGGCTGCATTGAATACAAACTCTACCTAATGAGTTTTTTCCTAAGCAGAATTGTGCTGCTGTATAGATCTTAAGTAACTGGTATAAAGTATATACCTTCTAAAACGTCTAAATGATTCATAACAGCAGCTAATGTTTAGCTTGCAGGAAAAACAAGCATTTTACAAGACCATAAGACATGTTTCTTCCCCCCCCCCCTCATTTTAAATTTTGGCTGCTATAGCACATTGGCATAGAAAACTCTGTACTTTTTTAGTTTTTTAAAAAATAAAAATTAATTCTAATATTTTAAAGTACAACCATTTCTGTTCAGCCAAAAGTGAATCCGATGAAGATCACCTGAGAGGCTTTACTAGAATATTTGTTGGGATGGACAGCAAGCGAGTAACCAGCTTCTCCATAAATAAAAATGGTTCCTTGAATTTCAGGAAAAGAAAAGAAAAAGCACATTGTGAATAGAAAATAATTAAATACATAAACATAAACCCTTGTTTATGGCAGATGCCTGTTGATAGCTATTTTTCATAAGATAGCACAACGGCCCTCATGTGAGGAGGATTTCCATTTTTTTGCCTCTCAGCCAGAGGAAATCAATTTGAGTCACTGCTGTTCTTTCTGGTTTACCCCTGTGCTCTGTGTAGGTTTTTTAAAACTATGCTCAAAGTGCTCTTTGAAAGAGTTCATATCTTAATCAGCTGAAGGGCTGCCACCTTTCTGTATCTACAAACATTGGCATTTGAATTTAAATTTTTTCAGTCCGTAAGATAATGGAGTTCTCTTTTTTTTGTGTGTGTGCATGCGTGAGGTGAAGGAAGAGATCCCTTTTTCCGCCCGGGGTGAGGTTTGTCACACTGACTTTAGAAGTGACATGCTTTCTGAAGGACGAGGATGCACTAAATTAGCAAGTTTCTAATAAAGTTGACTATAAATTATTCTTTTTTGTTTTAAAATGACTAAAGTTTTTTTTTCTTTGAGTGTTTGAAGCAGCAGGCGGTTCGGATGAAAATGTGTTCCTGCTGAAGACAGTTTATTCCACAAAAAAAAAGGTTTATTTAAACAACTGATTTTTTAAAGAATTATTTCCATCCAATATTTAAAGACTTGAATTTTATTTAAACTTGAAAATGACTTTGCCTTAACTTTTGTATAAGACAGCTTAGAGTTGCTGAAGTCTGACCCCTTTCAAGGGTTAGTGTGGGTGGCGCATACAGAATTACTCAGTTACAGTATGTATGTATTGTCACTGGTCTTGCTGAGTAAACATACTATAGTACAGGATCTAGCGGCGTTTTTTTTGTAATATACCTTAAAAGATCTTAAGCAGTTGATCTTTTTCAAAATGTTGAAAAATCTGTAAATGGAAATAGTCAATACTGTATTAAATATGTGCACTTGGAAGTGTGTGCTTTGATTGTACAGTTGTAAATAATCAGAACATATAAAAAGGTACCCTTAAAAACTGATAAAAATTATTGATATATTATAAATGTTGCTGTTGAGCTGGATGTAGATAAACTAAATGTTGTGGTTTGAATATTACTTTTAATTTGTTGGGTTTTTTCCTTGTTTCTTTTTCCTTTATTCTGGTATGATGAGCTGATTCTGCCTCTTCACTGCAAAAGGGAATTGGAGAAAGTCCATCTTTAAAAGCCCTGACATTTTAAAATCTTTTGGTGTGTGCATTTCAACCAGTGTGAAAACCAGGTTGTGCACTGTAATTTTCAATTGCGTTCTTATAAGCTGCAATTAAAATATTTTTTTAAAATCCTGAGTTAGAAAGCAATTGCCACACACCCAAAACCTCCCCAAAGTTTACTTCAATCGCTTTTCTTAGGCCAAACCATTAGCAGTTACTCGTGTTGGGTTTACGTTTCCACATGACTTATAAAAAGACTTAGGGCAGTTGATTTCCTAGCATAGATTGCTGCTATTTTTTAATTCTTCCATTCAGAACCTCAGCCTGCCTTTTGCACTGCAGAATTTAAAATCTGCAAGCTAGGCGCCTGCTTGTTCCTTTTAAAAGGTGCATTTGGCAATGCTGGAGGAGGAGATGGGATTCCTATCATTAGTCATAAATCACCAAACTGGTACTGTTGTTAGGTTTTAATGTTTATTCTTTGCCCGGTAAACAGTGAAAGTGGCAGCTAGATGACGATATGGTTTAGGCCAGCTATAGACTTTTTGTTTGCCTGTTGGAAGCATACAGTAAACGGCTGCAAACAACATAGGAGGTGGCCACAGTAAGTGTACAGCCAATCATCACAGCCAACCGATAAATTTTAGTTAATATTATGCAAACCAGCAGGTGGGTTGTATTGTTCTAATGCATCCTGCTGCCACTTCTACCACATTAATACACTGTAATTACTTCTCACTGAAATAACAGTGTGAGTAAAGAATTTAAAACTTTACTGTGATAGCTTTTATTTAAAAAAAAAAAAGGAAAAGTGACATGCCAAATAACTTTTTCCAATCACTTTAACATTTCCCACTCAGACTGTAAGGAACTACTGGTGTAAAGCTGATGTCTTACAGACCTGTTTACATACAGCTGTTTAAATCTTTCCTTTTAAGAAAGCACTCCTCCCCTGGAACCTGAGTCGCAGGTTAGAATGATAGGCACCAATTTACCATTTACATATTTTTTTTAAAAAAATCTTGTAAGGATTACTTTGGTGCTCTTCATTCGGAAGAATAATGCAGGTTTTCCAAGGCTTTGTTCAAGGAATGTATTTAAAATGAGAATTTCCTTCTGACTATTTAATGTGTACATTAATTTTGCATCAGCACTCCCTGCCCTCCCTCTTTTGATTTTACATCCTGTCCTAGAGAACTGGTAACATGTCAGACTTTTTTTTGACGCCTCTCATCTAAAGACATAAGCGATTGGCACAGAGAAGCGCTTATTTCTGATTGTGATGCAGTGTATCATGGACAGCCACCGACTCTTAAGGGTCCAGACCCATTTCTGTATCCCTTGTAGCTCGCTGCAGTTTTTCGTGCTCTGTAACCTTTTACGCAGATCACAGCAGACAATCGAAGTCACTCACAGCTGCCAAGTCAGGAAACAGAAAGTGTAATACAATGGAGGCCTTTTTGGGGGGGAGGGTTTTTGTTTTGTTCTTCTTCCATTTAAGACTGGAATCAAGCTTACATGTAAAACTATTGGTAATTTAAGTTTCCTTTTTGTGTCATAAAATGTACAACTGTCTAAAAAAATGTAGGTTATGAAAAATAAAGATTTAGGCACTGTTGAATTTCTCCTTTTTTTAAATTAAATTTCTTACAACAGTATTTTTCACTTCTTTTGTCTTTGCGCCCACCTGTGTGTAATCTTGTTGCTTCAGAGGCACATAACAGAAGTTTTCATGCAACGTCTATGCTCTTTGGAGAGTTCATGCACTTTAAGAGCAATAAATGCTACACCAAAATAAGAATCACTCTGCCCGTTTTTTTAAAACAAGAAATTTGCCCGTATTGTAGTTAAACTTTTAAACAAGTTCATTCCCATTCTTGGCTGAATTGTGAGTAACTTTTTTTTATTCAATAAAATCTTGTGTATGAAATTTTGACTGAAATATGAAATGTGGTTTGACTTTACAAAATCCTTGAAATATCATTTGGTAGTGTTTGATTTATGGGTAAGTTGTACCTAATTAAACATCGCAAGATGGATTACATAGGATGGTTCAATAGCAGAAAGTTTTCAAGAACTCTGATCTAGAGCCCTGTATTTGCGTGTTGACTGTTGGGATATACATCAATGAACAGATCATTCCTTGAAAAAATTCAGTACTCAAAACAGTTCTCCCTCTTGCTGCTTCCTCACACCTTGCCATTATAGTAATCAGAGGACAGTAGCTAATTCCAAAACAATTTTACTGAACTGCAAATGCTATTTTGGCCATTGCCTCCTAAATAGCTGTGTCCACTGGTGCTTACATGAGGCAAGAAGAGTTGCAACTACAAACGGTACTTCATGTCTCATTTTATATTGGGTTTTGCTAATTTTCTCTTAATTTCCGTGTTACTTTTATTTAAAAAAAAGTAAATATCAAGTATGAGTGGACGTAGGAAGGATTGTCTTTGTCTAATGTGTGTTTCAGGGGAACCTTGAAATGGTTAGTTAAGCCTTAGCTTTCTTAGCTGCTTTGATTTCCTATGGCCCCTACAGATATGGCTTCTTTCCACAGTATCGCTTGTTAACAGGCAACTACTGCTTCCATCTTTCTAGTATTGCTCAAAAATGGTATTTGTAGAGTTAGTAAAGAAAGCAGATTGGGGGAATATCTCTGAATATTAAAAACAGTGTAGAGTGGTAAGGGGCATGTGCCATTTCCTGCTCCAGCAATTGCTTTGGATGGGAGTATCTGGTAGTCAAAGCTTGCTTTGATCACTTCTAAGATTTATTATACCCTCCCAAGCTTAGAAGAATTTAAACATGCACATTTATCAGGCAATAAGGCTGTTGCTTTGAAATGGTTCAAAGAGATGCTTTGGTAAAGGGACAGGAACTGTAGACTATACTATTGGGTACTGTCTGCTATAGATATGTTCCTACATTTTCATGTAAAGTTTCTGCATTGTTTAATAGGCCATGTCAAATTACTTATGTTTTGTTTCAGCAAAGTTTCATTTCTGTATTCCTGTATTCAAATTTATTCTATTCACATTTCTGCTATGCGTGCCCTATTGTATTGTTTATTGAATGCCCCAACTGTTGATTGTATTGAATTACACTGTATAATCTGCCATGAGTCTCAGTGAGAAAGGCGCATTATAAATAACATAATAATATTTTAAATAAATATTTTAAACTATCTGTATGCTGCCATTCCACCCAAATAGGGTCCTCAGAGGTGCGAACATCAAAGCATTAAAACAGCATTTAAAATGTATATATAAATATTTAACAATTCAGTAAAAATACATATAAATGGACAATGATTAGGGTATAAAAGCTCCCTAAAGAGGGTGTGTAATTGCTAAACAGCTTGCAAAAAGCTTCTGTTTGATTAGCAGTGGACCTCTAACCAGAAAGAAGTCTAGAAAATGAGCTAAGAGTACTTTTCTGCTGTGCTTTTAGCTTAAATCCTGGTGCAAGTACTTTTTGCTAGTCCTGTGGTGGAGATGGATTAAGTAATAAATACTTAGTTTTGTGCAATATTTTATCAAGCTTAGCCTACTCATAATCCACCTTATATATGCATTTATCCCACTTCTATCAACACCAGGTTTTAATGAAGTTTGTGGTTTATATGGTATTTCTCTACTTCAGAGATGGGGAACACAGAAAGTGATTATTGATGAAGAGGCTTTAAAACCAGTGATAACTCGGTGACTTGAGAGCCATTTGTGGCTCTTCTTTGGGAACCTACACAGGTGGCACCTGTCCCATGTTCCAAGAAAGTGGGCAATGCCATTGCTCAGTAGGGTTTGTGGTTGATAGGTGCCCTCCCACCTAGGCTTATGAACCTCCAAGTGGAGCCTAGAGTTCCCTCAGAATTGCAATTTATCTCTAGACTACAAAGATCAGTCCCCTTGGAGGAAATGGCAGCTTCACAAGGCAGATTCTATCACAGCCCTGCTGAACTTCCTCCCCTCCCCTTGCACTCCCTCCCAATTTCCAGAAATTTCCTAAGCTGCAGTTGGCAACCCTATTCCCACTTTGAAACAGCTGGAAGTAGATTGCAGGATAGGCAAGATGTGAGCCTCTCCAAGCTCTGGGCCTCATGCCAGAGATTGAAGTAAAGGGTTGTTCCTATCCAACACCCTTGCCCACAACCTCATTCCAGCATGCAATGCAAACTCGCCAGTAAGAATAGAGTAAAAGATAGTAAAGCAGTTGACTTGGAATTCACTTTAATGAAGGTTTTCCACAGTGCAGCACTCAGAGTGGAAGGGAAGGAGTTAATAACTGCCTGGAAGGAGAGATTGACAGGCTACTCCCCTTCTCTCTTGACTAGCTAGTCAGAATGACAGTGCTGACAGGATTTTTCCTTTCAGTTAGGATTTTGTGTTCAGTTGAGAGTATGGTGTCTGACAAAAAGGATAGACTGGCACCCCTCTGAAGTGAGGAAACAAAATGTTTGCCCTAACTGTGACAACATTGTCTTGAGAAGGACTCTGAAAAGTCCAAGTATAAAAGCCCGACACAAATTGTAACCAGTTTACACAGCCAAGATAGAACTCAGGTATGTTTTTGACAAGAGTGAATGGGTAGTAAGTAGAGACTCCCATTCAGCCAAGGGAACGGGTATGTTTTATGAAGAACAACAATTCCTGCCTAGTGTCTAGAAAGGGGGGGATTGGCTCTAAGGAGGACCCCAGGTTTGTTGTAAAGAGAAAACTGTTGAACTAACATCTGGAAACCTAAGTTTAAAATGAGAACTCTGTGAAGAAATGTTATTGGAACCAAAGGAGTAAACAAAACACCTCTCACTATCAAGACCTAAGAATAAGAAACTAAGCTTGAAGGATCTTATTTTGCCTGATACTTTTACCAACAAATTTTACCTCAACAATTTTATCCCGACTGCCGACGTTCCATCCCTGCCTGTTCGATAAAAGTTGCTGTTTCTTTTGAGAGTTATTCAGCTTCTAGTGCCATTTCATATAAAGAGGCAGAGGACTCCTGCTTTTCCCCCTGTCAGGTTTCTGAACTGGGCTGAAAAGCCTAAAATATAACTGCTTATCAGGGTGGAACAAAAGGAACTTTACAATTTTAAAAATCAGAGAGACGCTATTTGAGGCTGTTCAGTGAAAGCAGGCAAACAGATTTTGGCAGGAAAATCTGCCTCAGAGTGGGGGTGTGATGGGGGGCGGGTCTATCATAGCAGCCAATAAATGTTCCCAATAAAACCACCACCAGGGCAGCGACCTAGGAAAAGAGCAAGCTGGCCACAGTGGCATCACAATGATTTTCCTTTCTCCACAGCCAGTGTGCTCTTTTCTGGCTGCCTCTGCAGCCTCACTCGCCTGAGTTGCTGTACCTCATGCCAAGGAGAGCTAGAAGGTGGAGAGGGAAGCCCTTTCTCTCACTCCAGATACACAAAGGTTTGACATGGGGAGACATACAACCCTACATGGTCAAAAATACTCTGGTAATTTAAAAGGCTCTACTTAACGTGTGTTTGGTGGGGTGGCATACAGTAGTCATGTGGTTCATTCGATGGCAAATGTGAATGTGGCCCTCTGAGCTGCAGAGTTATTACCTCTACTTTAAACTCTACAAAAGGTGTCCATCCCAAATCCGCTTGGTAATATTCACTTAGAAGAGGATAATGAATGAGAGCAACTTTCAGGCATTTTAAGGGCTGGGCATAATTGCAGGCAAAAGCCTAGCAACCCTTTTTGGGGAATCACTTTTCATATATTTGGTATGTTACTTAAACCATATGAATGCGACTAGTGCCCAGCTGCCCATCAAGTCTTTGAAGTTCATCTTTTGGTAGATCAAATGGGATGGTTGGATATGTGCCTCTCTATCCAGTTTGTCCCAGTTTGCTCCACTCTTGTGTTTTTCCGCTATCGTGACTGCAAGAATGCTTGGGTTAGAATGTTGTATTCCATTTACCAGGGGAAGATACGCTGGTGCGGTACTGTCTTTTTCCCCAGTTCTCTCCTGAGTTTTACTGATTAAAAACCAAAGAGTTTGAGAAACATCCAGGCATCTAATTCTTGTCATAGATATCCCTACAAAAGCAAAATGAATCAGATGTTCTGTGATGGTAGCCATCAGGGAGAAAAGGCAAGGCATACCACATTGGCAGTGAATATGTTCTGATGGATGAGCCATGTTCTTATTTTTAGTCATCAATACTGTTAGGACAATGTACTGTTCAATGTATTGTTAGGACACTATTTTCCATAGTGTCAATCTGATGCCATCAGGAGCTGTAGAGGCATTTGTGTAAGCTGATGGCACATCATCCTGTCTTCATAGCCTGCCTCAGTACTAGGCAACTACCTAAAGTGGTCCATTTCAACATGCACCGATCACATTAGATGTAGTGCCCAAGCCCAAGATTTAGTGCTTCCCAGATAAACTGCAGAATCTTGGGTGACTAAGCATTCTTAGTCTGCACTGGAACATTGGTCCTAGTTTCATAACTCACCATAGTGAGTACCTCCCCAAAACTCCACAGCTACTCAACAGCATACCCTGATGGTAGCTGCGATGTTAGTCTCGTGCAGAAGAATTAAACGAGTCCAGCGGCACCAAAAGGCTAACAAAAATTTATTCCAGCATAAGTTCTTGTAAATCAGAGCTCTTGCATTGGATGAAGTATACTCTGACTCATTAAAGTGTACGCTGGAATAATTTTGGTTAGCTTTTAAAGTTCCAGACTTCTCTTTAGCTGTGTGGCCCATTTTGTTTTGTAGCAGTTGACTAATCTGAAAAGGCATGGATCTGGGCTTATCTGATGCCAGTGAAGGAATGCAGGAAATAAGGTGCCAAGTTCAATTCCTGACAGCTTCATCTAAAGGATCTGGAGAAAGCCCAGAACCCTGGTTGCCACTGCTAGCCAGAGTAGGCAACACTGATATAGCCAATGAGCTGATGAAGTTTGGCGGTTTCATATGAACATGTGAATTGTTGGGGAATAGGTGCATTTCTAAATTTGATATTTTTCTTTTTATCTTTTCTCCTCATTCAAGAATAATAGGACCTACTCTGAATTCTTGGCCCCGACCCAGCTAGACCAGGCAAGCCAGATCTTGGAAGCGAAACTGGGTCGGCATTGGTTAATAACTGGATGAGAGACCTCCAACGAAGATAGACGAGGGTCATTATGCAGAGGCAGGCAATGGCAAACCACCTCAAGGCAAGTCTCTTTGCCTTGAAAACCCCAGCAGGGCTTACCAAATAAATCAGCTATGACTTGACAGCACACACTACCACCCCCACCCAGAATTCTCAGTTACGTAACTGTCTCACAGACACAGCAGTTTAAAAGCAGTTGTGATAAACTGAAAGCACCTTGTGTTTAATCCAAATTTTTTCCTGCTTAGTGTAGCTCTGAAAAAACGGGCTTTCTGCATTTTTTTAAAGGGAGGTTTAATGTGAACCTGGAGAAAGCTAAGGCTGGAGGGTGCTGACAGGCAAGCACCCATGTCATCCTACCTTTATTCTCCCGAGTGGCTGTGCAGCCTGTTGTACGACCAAATGAAAAATTAATAGATTTTAAAAAGGCGGGGGGGGGGAGCTGGTCTGAACCATGAGAGAAGGGGCAGAATTAAGAGCTGCAGCAGTAGTAGGGGCACGTGTGAGCCAAGCCAAGCCATCACGGCGCACCTGAAAAATCTGCTTTGGCCACTGTTAAAATGTTCCATTTACCTTCACCATTCCTTTCTCATATGCCCCCCACCCCACCCCATACCTCCAAGTGGTCACCAAGACAACCAGGCATACTTGGTGAGATCTCAAGGCCAGGGTTCAGGCATCAACAGAGATGTGTAAAAGCTTGTTAACTTTTCCACTTCTCCCATACAAATACAAGCATTCCAGACACAGGATTGTCCTTCTGGCACCTTTATGGGGATTTAGAAATGTTGAAAATGACATGCTGTCCATGTGTGATGGGTTTCTTCCCTCATTCCCCCCCTTCCCTACTTTCAAGAGTAATCTGAAAGAGTTTGAATATCAAATGCTTATCAGGCTTCTTTTGAGCTGCTCTTGTTCTCTGCCTATTTTCCACAGTATGAGTGTATCTTCTAGGGGTACTTAAAGATCACATAGCCGCCTCACTGGTGCAAATCCTCACAATCTCAACAGGATAGAAGGAAGGGCTGGCTTTGGACATCAAGTGGTAATTGTTGCCAGATATATGCTGTCGTTTTTCCTGATTAGGAGCATGCTAGCTGACATTTCTTCTATGTCAAGAAGTCTTCATTTTTGTCTTTTTCTAATGTTCCTTTTTTGTTTTTAAAGGAAACAAGCTGTCAGGAATCGAAAGTTTGTCAGGAACCTCAGCTGTCAGGTTTGGCACTCAGAAGCCCCAAAATAGCACCAGAACATTTGTGAATTAAAATGTATAGCCTGTCCTGTGCCGAAGATTCAAGGCTGATTTGAAAAGCGCAAGATCTCCCATTAAGCTTCAATTAAAAATCCAATTAAATGGAAGACCTGCTATCAAAACCCCCAGGCTTATCCTCTCTCCTCTGCGCAGGCCTAGCTAAATGGATCTCTTGCAAGGCTTCTTAATGATGTTCAGCCTTCTAGTTTTCGGAGCCCTTAATGGGGGAGGAGGGCTGGCAGGCAATATAGGGCCTTCTCCCAAATCTCCTTAGTGGACTAATCATACGCATTTTAACTGAACAAACAATTTAGTCTGCACCATTTATGAGTACAATCAGGGCTTTTTTTCTGGGAAAAGAGGTGGTGGAACTCAGTGGGTTGCCCTCAGAGAAAACGGTCACATGGCTGGTGGCCCCGCCCCCTGATCTCCCGACAGAGGGGAGTTTAGATTGCCCTCCACGATGCTTAGCGGCGTGGAGGGCAATCTCAACTCCCCTCTGTCTGGAGATCAGGGGGCGGGGCCACCAGCCATGTGACCATTTCCAAGAGGTTCCGGAACTCCGTTCCCCCGTGTTCCTGCTGAAAAAAAGCCCTGAGTACAATAGTTCTGAGTAAAAAAGCCTACTTTCATGGATTTTTAGATGATTCGTACCATAGTATGGATAGCCTCATTCTAGTGTTCCCCATTTTGTATAAGACAGACGGAAGATCCCTTTTCAAGATGCAGCAATTTTGGGGTGGGGACGGGCATTTTTTAAAAAGGTAAAGCTTTTTAAAAATTCTGCCTGATTAACTGGGGACTCATTATTTTTTTATTGATCTGGTTACATAACCAAACACTGGGTGGTTAAAGTGAACATACAGTTTTGGTAGCTTCGTTCTTGCTCCCACTTGCAGCTAGTTCACAGAGTATTGCTGCTGCTTTCCAGCTGGTTAATTCTTCCGATGCAACATATCAGTATTTGCAGGCTTATCATAAAGGCCTCTATCTGCAAGGAATCTGTCAAAAGAGTTATCATAACCAACGAGTTTCCTTGTGCTGCCGGGCATAGCAGAGCACTTGGATGGTGCTGGTTTCCCCCTGCAAATTCTGCAGCAGGTTTCTCAGTGCTGGGCCACAAAATCCTTCACCAAATTCTTGTCCTGAAGGTAACACCGCAGATCAGAGCAAGGCACACCCAACACAATAGGCTGGTTCCTTCCCTCTAAGGTCATTCCTGACCTGGCTACCCACATATCCGAAGGACTCTCTCTGCCCATATGAATCTGTTCTCCATCTGTGTTCATTTAATGGACTACTACTTGCCTTGATTCAGGGAAGTCCATTCTCCCTTTCCCTGAAGCTGCACTTCTAATGTCATAGCAAGCAGCCACCCTCTGGAATGGACTTACGGAAAAGATAAGAAAAAAGATATTTGGAAATAAGTGTTATTTTTTTATAAGTTTTCTTTTTCAGTTTAGGGTGAAGTAGTATTATTAGTTCAAGTATTTGAAAATTGGGAGGAATTGTTGATACTTGATTTTGTCTCTTTATATTATTTTATGGATACTGTTGCTCCCAGCTCTGTTTGTGTGTGTGTGTGAGAGAGAGAGAGAGCAGAGCAGAGCAGAGGCAAAGTGATAAAGCAATTTCTGTCTGCTCTTTGTGAAGATAGTTCCGGGTAGCCATGTTGGTCTGTTGCAGAACAGCAGGCTTTGAGTCTAATGGCACCTTAAAGGTCAACAAGATTTTCAGGGTATCAGCTTTTGAGAGTCAAAGTGCCCTTCCTCAGATACAAGTATGTGATATTTTTTCAGATACTTCCTGTCTTCAGATACAAGTTCACAACAATGAAAACCCCAAGGGCTGAATAGAGGCATGAGATTCTTATCTTACTGCATCTGACAAAGAGAGCTGTGCCTCGTGAAAGCTTATGCTACAATAAAGTTGGTTAGTCTTAAAGGTACTACTACATCTCACTGCAGATGCTAACTTCTACTCTAAGCTAGTTGCATTGTACTTTTACATCTTGACTGGGATATAAAGGCTCCACTCCTCCCTGTATCTGGAGCTTTGACTCTCAAAAGCTCATACCCTAAAAATACTCATATCCTGCTGTTCGTCACCCACACACCCCAAATTCCTTCTTCGGAATCCTGAGTGATTAGAATTATGTATGATGATTTGGCAAAATAATTTTGAATGCCACAATCTTAAAGACAAAGTGCCTTGCTTCCTTGATATTTCATCGTCATTACAAATTTTAAAAATAAATATTGCTGCTTTGTTTACATTGCTGCTCCCATACAGCGTGACTTCTCTTCATCAGTCAGTCTGCTGGGAATTGTGGGAGAATTAGGGGGGCAGCTTCCATTCAAGAGCCACAATTATTGTTGATGACTGACCTGTTCAACAGTTATGCTGAGAGGTGCTAAGCAGGGTATCTAGTCAAACTGAAATTTCAGATACTGCACTGTATGCTGGAAATGTCTTTAGGAAATCTGAGGGAATTACTGGATAGCCACTTACCTGGCATTGTTAGTTCCCACTCCGAATACACAAACTGAGAGTGAATTCACACACGTGTTCATTATTTGAACTTTACAATGTCAAGTGATAATGCCAAACACAACAGGGCGAGGACAGTTCAGACACCCACCGCAGGGTTTGTTACCTCCACTCAGTGCATGATTGCATGATTGTTTTCATGTAACTGGTGACTTTAAAAAACAGAACCACTGGATACTGGATTGGACCCTGTCAAAAAAGTTCACTGAAGGAGCTGGCGAAGTGGATCTTTCCTCTTCTCCCAGAAGCCTACTGCTAGTCCTGAAAATATGCTCTGATGAGTGTGTGTGTTGAGGGGGGGGTCCTTTGAGAAAAAAAAGCACCACAGGATGAGGAAAGGAAGCCGTGAGGAGGAGATGGCTGGAATGGTGTTCTCCCTCTTTCACTTGAGTTGGATTTTGTTCACAAAGGCCCCCAGAGCTTCAGAAATGAGTTTCAAGATCCATCTGCTCCATCAACTTCTTCAGCCAGAAGCATAGCAAGACAGAAGGCAAAAGTTACAGACAGCTCTTCTTTGAAGTTCTAAGTGGAGAATAAAATACCCAGGGCTTTTTTTCTGGTGGTACACACCGGCACACAATACTAGCACCTCTTTTGGATGGTGAGCAGAAGTCACCAACCAAGTCAGCAAATATGATGAGTGCCCGCATCTCTCTCTCTCTCTCTCTCTCTCTCTCTCTCTCTCTCTCTCTGGAGAAGCATATATCAGGTCAACAACATGTCCAAGGGGGAAGGAGAAGAAGCAGAAGCATCTACAACATGTGTAGTCTTGGCAGGCAAAGGCTTGCTTTAGGGATAGGTTCTGTCCCCAGTGATATAGGGCAAGCAGCAATGCTAAAAAAACAAACATATCCAGGCTTGGAAAGAGGGGAGGTGCTTGACAGCCAATTTGGTCTGATTAGAAAAGTGCCACTTGAAGACAATTTGATTGAATCATAGTGATATTAAGCAAAGACAAAAAAAACCCCTCACCTTTCTTTGTCAAATGCTAATATGGCAGGTTCTTTTCATGGCTGAAGATACACTGATTACTCACCCAGGTTTTTGCTGGAAGAAATGGATTGTGCGATGTCAGTTAATGCTAGCACAGATGTCAGAGTCTCAGGGGAGGGCAGTAGAGAGTCAGTAAATGGCTAGATAGGATGTATCCTGACTATTTCTTTGTCCACTCCTGCAGCTGCCTCTTTGTTACCCAGAACGTTATTCTTACAGTTTCCTTCCTTCGAGTTGTTTCACTTTTCTCTCTCTCTTTTCTTCTGTCCATTATGAAGGCTGGACATGCTTTTTACAATCTCTCTCCATCATAGTTTAGATAGGTAGCTAGAAGCCTTTACTATGCCTTTCCTATCTATTATGGAGTTACTTTCCAATAAAGAGATTCTCTTTCTTTTCTAAATAACAAGCCTCAGTGTGAACTTATTCCTCAAGCAGCCAACGTGCAAAGACAGATCTGGTTTCAGGTTTTAATGATATAATGGCCAGATACTGGGTATGGTGAGTCTTCTCCCTAAGACAGTTTATTCTGCCCCAGTTGCCATGATGAGAATTCCTCTTCTCTGCTTTTTCTCATGGACAGGAGCAGAAATCTGTTTATTGGCCTGCTACATGATGCAGAGATGAGATGGTGATGGGAGCAAATATGCCTCCAGTTGGAGGCATATTGTGAAGGGTGGCATCTTGGCACTTGAAGACTGGATGCAAGTGGGCCAGAGCATGTTGAAGGAAAACAAGAGACTTTGCGTTTTGATGTAATGCGTTGCTGCATTCAGGCATAGGACTCTTTCCCTGCGAAGTTACACAACTCACAGTATTTCTGTTCTTTTAAGGTAATCGTATTTCTGTTCTTTTAAGGTAATCGCTAATTTTATTCTCCCTATAGGTCCTAAGGATTACAGAATGAGATGGGGAAAGGATCAAGTAGTTTGGGAGAGGCAGCCCTTTTTGTATTGCAAGTCTCTTGCATTGCAGGGAAGTCTTGCAAACCTAAAGCCACCTTTGGGTTACACAGTCTACCGGCAGGCTAGGGTTGCCAAGTCCTGGTTGAGAAATTCCTGGAGATTGGGGGTGCACCCTGGGGAGGAGGGTTGGTTGGTGAAGGAAGGATCTCAGTGGAGTGTAATGCCAGAGTCCACCCTCCAAAGCAGCCGTTTTCTCCAGGCAAACTGGTATCTTGCTTGGAATCAGTTGTAATTCCAGATCTCCAGGTTCCACCTGGAAGTAGGCAATCCTATCTCTGTGCTTTGGGAGGCCATTTCAGTTCTCCAGTGAGTTTGCCAACCCTGAGAAATGTTCTTTGAATTGGGTTCTGATCATAAATCCTGTATGGTTTCTGACACATAAGGGAAGAGCAAGCATTCTGCAAAGATCAGCTTTGTACTACTTTAGACATATAAATATGAGAAAGTGACAATGTAGGGACAATAACTGTATGGATTAGCTTTCTCATAAGCTACACTCTGTTCTTGATTACCCTTTAAAATCCTCCTTTTAATTAACTTGCTAATTGCAATATAATTAAGTTCTTAAGACTCTTTATTAATTCTCCTCAAAGCCCCAGTGTTCCAATAAACTGTAAAGACTCTGAGTTTAAAGGATGCTCCATTAAGGAGAATTTGTTTCAAGTTAGCATCATTACTTCTTTAAAAATATTTAGCCATACTTAGGCTACTAAAATATTTACAAAAATTTTGATTTGTGTGACAGTTTGGGAAGAATGAAAGTATCTATCAAACATTTCTGTTGAATATTAGTAAATCTACTACTTCTTAGATATATTTTAAAGAACTTTAGTGACAGAATTCCCAGTATGAATTAAAAGATCAGTTTACAGAGGGAAAGTTTTCAATCAGTGGCATGTTCATCTTCGTTCTTCTGTGCCTCCACACATGGGACTGCGCAGGCGCAGGCCAGCCGCCGGAGAATTTTCTAGAGCTTCCATGGCTCCGAAGGGGCCGTTTGTCGCGCGCCTCAGCGACCGTTTTCCCGCCCAAACGGTCACGTGATCCTCCAGCGACCAACGGCCCCTTCCCTCAGTTCTCTTCTTGCCGCCGCTTGGAGAGAACGTGAGCTTCGTTGCTCTGTGCTTTTTTGTGCTTCGTGCTTTATTCTGACTGATTGCTTGGCTTTTGACTTCGGACTTCGTGACCTCGACTATTCTTCGGATCTCGTTTTGGACTTTGTTGTGGACTCGGTAATTTGACTCGGACTGTTTTTGACCTTCTTTTTGCGTGCCCCTGAAGATGGCCTCAAAGGCTCTCTTCAAGCATTGTCTCCAATGCCACACGAAAATGGCCAAGACCGATGGCCATGAACTGTGCCTGTTCTGTTTGGGGGAGACCCATAATGTGACGGCCTGTAAGATTTGCCAGGGCTTCACCAGCAAGGCCCGGCAGGAGCGCAAGGCCCGACTGAACTCCTCCCTGTGGCAGAAGGTCATGTCCGGAGGCGCTCCGTTGCCCTCCTCCAAGGCCGGCCCAAGCCCCTCTGCCGAACGGCATTCCAGAGCTGGCTCAGTGGCCTCCGCGAGGTCGGGGTCGAAACCGCGTCCCCCGAGTACCTCGGCGTCGAGAGCGGCCTCTCCAGCGCAGGGACCGGTGCGGCCGCCCCGTAGCGCTTCATCTACCAGGTCGGATCCGAGACCAACGTCGGAACCGAGGATCCTGGTACTGAGTCCCCGATCGGAACCGACGACCGGATCGATTCCGATAAAGTCTAAGAGGTCGAAGCCGAGGTCCCCTTCGAAGGCGAGGAGCGCGTCGGTTCCGAGGTCTTCTTCGGAACCAGCGAAGAAGAAGAAGAAGACCAAGCATCATCGGTCGCCGCGTCCCGCTCCTCAGGAGGAGGTCATCGTGCTTCCTCACACGCCTTCCCCTCATCTGGGCTCCCCGGAGCCAGAAGACATCTCCGTGCCGGTGCCGGATCCGATGGCCTTCGAGACGGTGCCCGCAGAATTCTCGTCGGGGCCGGAGCCGAGCCCGCACCGTCGGAGCCGACCATCGCTTCCCCTTCGGTCGCCGAGGCTGGAACCGAGCCCGTCTCCTCGTCGGAGCCGTCCGTCGCCTGCCCGTCTGTCTCCGCCTCCGGTCGGTCGTGAGCGGCATGGTTCCGGGGACAGTGTCCGATCAGTCCGGTCCGCTGCGTCCCGGCATCGACAGGCTTCCTACCTCCCCTCGCCATACCGTTGCCAATGGGAGGGGGCACCTGCGGGCTTCTCCGTGTCGGAACCGAGGCCTTCGACATCGAGGTCGGCGTGGGCTCCCCCTCCGCTCCAGGTTCCGGAATCCCAGCTCGGTTCCGATGAGGAGGATGGGGAGAGCTTTGGCGGCTACCATTCGGAGTCCTGGTCCGAACCATCGCCAGCTGAGGAGCTAGTGCCATCTGCGGACTCGCCTTTCGAGGACCTCCGCATCTACGCCGACCAGATGGCAAGGATGGCCAAGGCTCTCGAGATGGACATCTCTTCGGCTGTTCCCCAGACCAAGGACAAGCTCCTCAAACGTATCTATGGGGATAATCCGGCGTATGTTGGCTTTCCCATGCTCGAGGGTATTGAGGAGATTGTGGAGAAGGTGTGGCAGGTGCCCTGTGATCAACCTCCAACATCCAAGAGGATTGAGCAGCTCTACAAAATCAAGCAGGGCACCTGGCCGGCGTTGGTGAAGCACCCTCCACCTTCCTCCTTGGTCACGGAGGAGTTCAACCCCCGACGATCGGGTCACTCCTCGGTGCCTGCCGATAAAGAGGGCAAGAAGCTGGATGCCATGGGCAGGCGTCAGTACATTGTGTCTTCGCTGGGTCTGAGGATTGCCAACTACCAGACCATCATGGCAGGGTACCAACTGTACCTCTGGGAGAAGTTGGCATCCTACACTCGAGACCTCCCGCCTGAGCAGAAGGCTGTCGTCTCCCTGCTTCAAACAGAGGCTGTCCGGCTGTCTAAACAGCAAATGAATGCTGGGAGCCACGCTGCTGACACTGCTGCTCGGGGAATGGCTTCGGCGGTGGTCCTCAGGCGCCACTCCTGGTTGCGGTCGACGGCCCTGTCCCAAGAGGTGCGTTCCAGGGTGGAGAGCATGCCCTTTGAAGGGGACTCGCTGTTTTCCAAGTCCACCGACGAGACCCTGAAAAAGAAGAAAGAGGACAGGCAGACGGCGCGGTCCTTGGGTCTGGCTCCTGCGGACAAGCCCTCCTCCAGGTCACGGTACGCTCCCCGGTCTGGCCCTTACCACTATCAGGGCAGATACCATCAGCAGCGACCGGGCTACCAGCAGTATTCTGCCTACCAGCAGCGGCCTTACCCTCCCGCACAACAGCAGAGGAGGCGTCGGCCCTTCAAGCCTCGTCCGGCGCAACAACAACAACCAGCCCAGCAGAGGGATCAGCAGGGTGCCGGAAGGCAGTACTGACGGGTCACGCCAGCCGTATCCCCAACCTTTTCGGACAGACTGAGTCCACTCCTCTCTGAGTGGGAGTCAATAACATCTGACTCATGGGTCTTAACTATTGTTGAACTGGGATACGGGCTGGAGTTCGTTGAGCTGCCTAGATGCAGTTCACCCCTGACAGCTGTCAATAACACTATGGCCGAGCTGGATGCGGAGATCGTGTCGCTCTTGGCCAAGGGTGCTGTGGAAGAATTGCCCTATGAGGACTCTGTAAAGGGTTTCTTCTCTAGGTTCTTCCTGGTCCCTAAGAAGGATGGGGGCTTACGTCCCATCTTAGATCTGAGGGGCCTTAATGCCTTCCTCCAGGTGACCAAATTCAAAATGGTAACGTTGGCGGCTGTGATCGCCTTGCTGAAACAGGGAGATTGGTTTGCGGTTCTTGACTTAAAAGACGCATATTTTCACGTGGGGATACGGAAGGAGCACAGGAAATACCTGAGCTTTGTTTACCGGCAAAGGGTTTTCCGGTATAAGGTGCTCCCCTTTGGCCTGTCCACTGCCCCACGAGTGTCCACTAAATGCGTGGCCCCTGTGGTTTCCTTCCTACGGGAAGAAGGCTGTACCATCTTTCCGTACCTCGATGACTGGCTCATCGTGGCTGAATCGGAGTCTAGGCTGGTGCAGGACATTGGCTTGGTACTTAGCACTTGCCAACGCCTGGGGCTCCTGGTGAACTTTGAAAAGTCCAAACTGGTGCCCAGCTGCAAAGTGTCCTACATTGGTGCACTGTTAGACTCTGTGGAGGGTAAGGCCCTTCTCCCCTTGGAGAGGGCTCGGTCCCTAAGGGGTCTAGTGTCCATGTTTAAAAGGAACCGATTCCAGTCTGTGCGCACTATCCAGTGCTTACTAGGGCATATGGCAGCGGCCACCTCTGTGGTGCCTTTTGCTAGGCTGCGTATGCGCCCGCTCCAGAACTGGTTTGTGCGGAGGTACGATGCTCTGCTGCACCCTCCGTCCCTCAAATTCTCTATCCCGAGGGTCATCCTCTCCTCCTTGGACTGGTGGCTGTCTGATGACAACTTGTTTAAGGGAATCCCCTTTGGGTATCAACACCATGACATCACGGTTACCACTGATGCCTCTCTGTTGGGATGGGGGGCTTACTGTGGTGATGTGTCTGTGCAGGATGTCTGGTCTGACAGGGAAAAGACCCACCATATCAATGTGCTTGAACTAAGGGCCATTCGTTTCGCACTTGTGTCTCTTACAGCACTGCTGAGAAATCGTCAGGTCTTGGTGCAGACGGACAACACGACTGCCATGTACTACGTGAATCAGCAGGGGGGCACAGTGTCCATGGCCCTGTGCCGGGAAGCCACGCTCACTTGGCAGTGGGCTATCAAGAACGGCGTGTCGCTCCGTGCTATACACGTGGCTGGGTCAGACAATGCCCGGGCAGATGCCCTCAGCAGGGTCCCTTTGCTGGACCACGAGTGGGAACTGAACGTAGAGTGCGTTGGGCCGATCTTCCAGATGTGGGGTCATCCAGTGATAGACGTGTTCGCCACTGCGGCGACCACCAAGGCCCACACGTTCTGTTCCAGGGCAGGGAGCGACCCCCTCTCTATTGGGGATGCCTTCCAGTTTACGTGGACGCAGGGCTTGCACTACATGTTTCCTCCGTTCCCCTTGATTCCCAGGGTCCTGTGCAAGATAGAGGAGGACGGGACGGACTGCATCCTGGTGGCCCCCTTCTGGCCACGGCAGGTTTGGTTCCCGAAGCTCCTGCGAATGTCCCAACGGACATATGTGAGTCTGCCCCCTCGGCAAGACCTTCTCCTAAACGGGAGCCTAGTCCACCACGATCCCAGGAAGCTGCACCTAACGGCGTGGCGGATCGTTCCTCCACGGTAGGCTTTACTGATGAGGTGCAGAGAGTCCTCCTGAACGCCCGTCGGCCGTCCACTAGGCGCGCTTATGCGGCCAAGTGGCGCAGGTTTGAACTTTGGGCACTTGCTAAAGGAGTGGTGCCTGACAGCAGTCCCTTGGGGGTTGTATTCGAGTATTTGTGCCACTTGCGTGGCCTAGGCTTGAAGGTGTCCTCCCTCAAGGTCCACCTGGCAGCGATATCAGCTGCTCACGCCCGAATTGAGGGTGCTACGGTGTTTTCTCACCCACAATCCCGCCAGTTCCTTAAGGGCATGTACAATCTTTACCCACCTGTGTCGGCGCCAGTGCCTCAGTGGTCACTGTCTTTGGTGCTCTCACGTCTCATGTTGCCTCCGTTTGAACCTATGGCTACATGCCCCTTGGATATGCTATCCTACAAGGTAGCATTCTTGGTGGCCGTCACATCGGCCAGGAGGGTCAGTGAGCTGTCTGCACTGCGGTCTGACCCTCCTTTTCTTGTGTTTCATCCCAACAAAGTGGTCCTGCGTCCCTGCCTCGGGTTCCTGCCCAAGGTGGTGTCCGCCTTCCACCTCTCGCAGGATATCTCACTGCCTGCGTTCTTTCCTCACCCTTCCTCTAAAGGGGAAAAGGCCCTTCATTCCCTAGACTTGAAGAGGGCCCTAGCCTATTACCTGGATAGGACGAAGGAATTCCGCTCCAGTCCTCACCTGTTTGTATGTTTTGGGGCCAAGGACAAGGGTAACAGGGCTTCCTCACAGACCCTGTCTAGGTGGATTGTGACGGCCATTAGCAAGGCCTATTCCCTGGCAGGGGTGGCTTGCCCGCTTCATGTCAGAGCCCACTCCACGCGGTCCCAAGCATCCTCTTCGGCACTCCTCAGGGGGGTGCCCCTGGTTAACATTTGTAAAGCAGCCACATGGTCCTCTGCAGACACCTTTGTCAGGCATTACGCCGTTGATGTCAATGCGGAGCAGGATGTATCTGTGGCCAAGGCTGTCTTACACTCCCTTTTTTCCTGAGGGAGTTTTGGTATGACTTTCTTGGCGTACCTGTTGGGTACCCTTGAGTGAAAGTGTGTATATATGTACCTGGGGGTGTGTATATATGTAAATATTGGGTATTTATGTGTCCTTACACAGTTTTTTACATAGATGTATATATGCATATCTATTTATTGTTGTTCTTGTTTGTTCAATAAAATTGTGTTGGACTTCACCCCCGCCTTCCTTATTGTGTGAAGCTTGGTACACTCCCATGTGTGGAGGCACAGAAGAACGAAGATGAAAACAGGGTTAACATACCTGTAACTTATGTTCATCGAGTTCTTCTGTGCTGACACACAACCCTCCCTCCTACCCCGCTGTGAACTCCAATGCACAATAATGTGATGGCTGTAACGGAAATTGGTGTTTTTAAGGTGTTATGGCTGAAGTGTGTTGGTCAAGCGGCGGCAAGGGAGAACTGAGGGAAGGGGCCGTTGGTCGCTGGAGGATCACGTGACCGTTTGGGCGGGAAAACGGTCGCTGAGGCGCGCGACAAACGGCCCCTTCGGAGCCATGGAAGCTCTAGAAAATTCTCCGGCGGCTGGCCTGCGCCTGCGCAGTCCCATGTGTGTCAGCACAGAAGAACTCGATGAACATAAGTTACAGGTATGTTAACCCTGTTTTTTGTCCCATGAGCTGGATGGATCCAACCTGCTTTTCCACTGGTGAAAAGGGGAGAGAGGAAGGAGTCCCCCTTGATTACCAAAAAGTCTGTGCCTGGGATTGTGGAGGGACCTGCATTTGTGTATTGGGGGCTGTAATAGGGAGGGGGACTGAGTAAGTGTGACGGACAGGAGACAGGCCTGCTCCTGAAAGGTAGAACAACCACTCAGCTGTTTCATCACCTTTCAAAAGGACGGATAGAATGTTGGACGAAAACACAGCCACAGTTAGTTGGTGCCTGCCTCAGCACAAAAAGCATACACAATCAATGGTAGCTCTGCCTGGTAGTGTGACTGAGTGATTTAGCTCTGCCTCTGGGAGAGGACAGAGTTGTGTCTGGTGATGAACATACTTTGTACCCTTTTGTTTGTCTTTTGGATAAGGGCAAGTTAGTACGTGTGTGGAAACCTGTGTGTGAAAAGATCCAACCTGGTGGCTAGGCATCGAAAGCCTGTTAGTACTAAAGAGTACTCAGACCATAATCTGAAGCCACAGCTTGCTCAAATTTCCCATTTGTGTTGAGTCTGTGGGGACTCCCCCTTGCTTCTTTTCTTCATTGTCAAATTTAAGAGCCTCAGTCAGGTTTCTCGTTTGAATGCTGGCAAACTTGAGCTGCTGAACTGTTCATTAAAAACAAGCTGTACATAATTAAGTCTTCTTTTTTATATATACATGTCCCGATTTAATGATCTCTGAATTCTAAGTCACCACAAAACATACCTCGTGGCAGAGAACTGCTCTGACTCTCGAGCGGTGGAGAGATGTTGGATCTCTGTGTCCTTAATAGTCCCTTGTAAAACTTATTGGGAGTCACCAGGGATTTTTTTCAGCGGGAACGCGGTGGAACGGAGTTCTGGAACCGCTTGAAAATTGTCACATGGCTGGTGGCCCCACCCCCTGATCTCCAGACAGAGGGGAGTTTAGATTGCCCTCCGCGCTGGTGCGGAGGGCAACCTAAACTCCCCTCTGTCTGGAGATCAGGGGGCGGGGCCACCAGCCATGTGACTATTTTCTCCGAGGGCAACCCACGGAGTTCCACCACCTCTTTTCCCAGAAAAAAAGCCCTGGGAGTCACCGACTTATCCTGGACAAAGTGGGGCAGGAATGCAAAGAGGCACTTGCAATAGGAGACCCAAGTGTTTCCAGTCATCCTTTCTCCTTCTTCTAGGGGCTCCAGCATCCTCCAGTTTAGCACTGTCCTGAAACAACTGTGAATGTGATCATTGCTCTCAGTTCACCCAGACATTATTCTTAATCACTTGAGCACCTCTTGCTCCCTTATACCATTTCTCTGTTGCCAGGCAATCACAACAGCAGCAAGCGTATTGGTATTAGCTGCCTGGTGTGTTCTTATTTCACTTGCAAATGCTATACCTCCCCCCCACACACACACACGTAGACTGCAGACCACTGTGGTTCCCTGTATGCAACCTTAGCTTTCAATATATGAGCTATCAGAGTGCATGTGTGAGAACAAGGGAGAAGGGCAAAGGCATTTATATAAAAATAATCCGATGAGCACATTTACCAAGAGACCCAAGAAAGATAAGCAGCAATTAAGTAACAGATAAAATTAATTTTAGAGGATAGGTTACTTGGACATTTGTGTGCTGTTAACAGGTAATGGTTTCAATCAATGGATAAAGAAATTCTCAAAGCTTCTTTGTCCATTCTTCTTGTTTCATAATCTCCTTCCCCAAGGTGAAAATTAATAATATTTATTTATTAAGCACTTAAAAGAAAACAAAATGCTGTACTATTAAACAGAGAATGAAGTTTTACAAGGCTTACAATCTAAATAAACAGACTCACAAGCAGGTGACCCACAGGTGACTGTGCACAGTTTTAATAACTCTCTTCTAGAATTTTCCTGTCCAGATAAGAAAATCCAGAAGGTGAATTATTCCAGTAATGCAGGAATCCCTGGTATGTTGCCTTTGGGTTCCCTGGAGCCTGCTGAGATCTTTCCTGATGCTGGATGAGTTACTGATGACTTCTACAGTTTTGGCAGCAGAGACTTCTCGTTAGCTGGGGCAGATAAGCAAGAAGCAATGGCAACCAGGAGGAGCAGCTGCCATCTAGTCACTTGTGCTCTCAATTGGTTGGTGTCATGGCCGAGCTTGAAATGGGGACTTCCGAAGAATGTTTTTCCAAGGTGCCCCCGCATCTAGAACAAGCACTTTGAGTGTGGGATATTAAAATTAGGGATGCTGCTTCATTGCTTACATTTTGGCAGGTGAACTTACTATGTTTGACCTCTGCAATCACTTCTAAAGTAAGCCTGAATCTCCTTTCCTCACTGCCACCTTTGAGCCACTGCTTAACAGTTTTGCAGCTGCACAGCAGCTGTAGTGGAGTTTCTTTTCCTTCATCCTTGCAAGCATCTGTGTAGAACAGGGTTACCACCCCACAGCTCCTCTTTCCCACTGCTGCTCTGAGAAAATATATTTTTTTAAATGGCTGATGGTGTGATGTCACTTCTAGGGGAAAACTAGAAGTGATGTCACACCTCTCAAGGAACTGCCAGAAACTGTATGGTAAAACCATATTTTTTGACAATTCCTAGAGGGGACTGACAGCGCTTTCAGGAAAAATTGATGGCTGCCTGCCATGTCCCTGTCCCCGTCTCCTGCAAGTTGTCTACACAGGAAAATCCAGGAGGTGAATAATTGCAATAGTTTAATATCCAGTGGTGTCTTGACCTGGATAGCCCAGATGAGCCTGATCTTAGAGGCTAAGCAGGGTTCACCTTGGTTAGTAATTGGATGGGAAACTTCCAACAAAGACCAGGGTTGCAGGTCAAGGCAATGGCAAACCACTTCTGTTAGTCTCTTGCCTTGAAAACCGTGCCAAGGGTCCCTATAAGTCAGCTATGACTTGAGAGCCCTCTCCACCACCAATATCCAGTGGTATAAAAATGCAACCTTGACTGCTGTTGATATTTTTAATTGCTATTTATTTAAATTGTTTAAATGCTGGAGTTTATTGGGGAAACTAATTTTTGTTGTGAGGTAGAGTATAAATATTTAAAATAAGAAATGCATAAATTCCATGAGTTAGTGAGGACCTGGAAGTTGTTATTGGAGTGGATACAATCAGTTTTTCTGTTGATAAAAAGGAAGAAGAGGGCTCCCTTTGACCACCCAAAAAAGGCTGTGCTATGGATCCTGGGAGTTTCATGAACAAAACGTATATGGGACACTGAGGCTGAGTGGAAAAGATTACGGGATCCATCCTTATTTTTAAGATAATGTTGACCTTCTCCTTATATTGAACCAATCCCTAAGCTAAGGGGATGTGTATAAGTTCTTCTGCCTCTTTATGGAGAAGGACCTTGTTCCCTCTGCCTGTTTTTTACTGACAGAAACCAATGCTTGATGGCTACCATACTCTTACAGTTGTGGTTGTGTCCCAACAGCTACTGAGGAAAATCATTTCTTAAAGCTTCAAGTGTTGCTTCTATCTTTTTAAGGGTTTTTTTAAACTCCCAGTGTTTTTGTTGTTATTGTTTTATATTTCAGATTTTTCCACAAACCTGGGGTTTTTCTCAGGTTTGTAGAAAGATGTGTCTTTTCTGTTCACAATTCAATTCTCTGGATTTAAGTATCCACAGATGGGGCCATGTTAAGAATTAGCTATAGTGATATGAGTGTTTTTTAAATATCTACTTATTGTAAGCCATCTTGATCTTCAGAAAGGTGTGATATACATTTTTAAATAAATAAGGTGGGTCTTGGCTTCATTTTGGAATAGAACCAATAGAACATGCCAGTCCTGCCTGTGCTGGCTTACTCTTGAAACACCTAATAACATCATCATAATAACATTCGTTTCATATACTGCCCTTCAAGACAACTTAATGCCCACTCAGAGTGGTTTACAAAGTGTGTTATTATCCTCATGACAATCAGTCTGTGAGGTGGGTGGGGCTGAGAGGGTTCGGAGAAGCTGTGACTGACCCAAGGTCACCCAGCTGACTTCAAGTGGAGTATCGGGGAATCAAACTCAGTTCTCCAGATTACAGTCCTGCTGTTTTAACCACTACACTAAACTGGCTCTCAAGCTTGGAATGCTTGGATGCTTCCTAAAATATGACAAACTAGAAGTGATGTGCTCTACCAGGAAGCCTCATATAAGTAACGTGGAGATACATTGAAGTGAGGGGAGCTTATTTCATGTTGAGTCAAGAAACATTCTTAAATCACACTTTCGTGTCCATATGCCCTTTCAGTTTAAGGATCAATGCATGTGCTTGCACACACGGGTATATTGCAGAGATGTTTCCTAGTGCAAGTAATCCCTATCTTAACCAATTTTTTTTAAAAATTTTAAAATAGTTTTATTTAACAAAACAAAACAACATTTTATAACATATAACAACTTGGTGTATACAACAACTTGGTACATGAAGAAAAGTTACAATTGTAATGTGAGGCTAACATTCAGATATTATATACAACATCAACGTTTTTATAAGTGAAACGCTATGTGCCGATGGGTTCAGTCTATTAAAGTATTGTCATGACAGTAAGTAGAGTTCTTTAGCTTTACTGTTCTAAAATATTACGGTATATAGAACTCGAAGGCTGCATATCATTCTTTTCAATGAACTCAAAAAAGGGCATCCATTTCTCATAAAAATTGTTTTTGCATTAATTGAGTTGGAAGCTTGAATTCTGTCAGTAATTTTTTCGATATGAATTGGTCCCAAACTCGAGAGTACCACTGGGACATTGACGGAGGAAGATGATTTTTCCAATTAAAAGCTATTAATGACTTTGCTGAGTTTAAGAGACTTGTTATGAGTTGTCTATATATGTTTGGGATTCGAATTTCATGCCAGAGGTCTAGGAATATCAATTTTGGATCCAATGGAATCTTGTATGATGTTATATTTTTTATGTGTTCTACGACATCACCCCAAATTTATGTATTACTTCACATTGCCACCAGTAGTGTGAGTAAGTGCCAATCTCTCCACATTTTCTCCAACATAGAGGGGAATAAGATGGAATGATTTTAGACAGTTTATTGGGAGTGCTGTACCATCTTGTAAGAATTTTAAATGCTTGGAGTCGCACATTGATTTCGTGTGATTTTAGTAGAGGGGAAGACCAAATTTGTGTCCATTGTTCCTGTGAAATTGCTGTCTCACATTCTTGTTGCCATTTATCTTGGTAGACATACTTATTCGGTTTGGTGTTATGCAGTATGATGTTATATACTTTGGAAATTAAACCTTTTTCTACTTTGGAAGTTGGATCTAGTAGAGTTTCAAAATCCGTTTTGGGTTTGTGGAGTATGTTGTTCAATTTTATTTGTTTGGCCATGTATGAAATTTGGAAGTAAATAAACCATGGTATCAAAACCTGCGTTGTCTTTTCAATTTCTTCTTTAGTTTTAAGGCCTTTTTTTGATGTTAAGTCTGAGAGTTTTATTATATTTAGATTTTTCCAATAGTTCCGAATGGTTTGTTGTTTGCCTGGGGGGTACCAATCTTGAAGTAGAAATGAGGAGTACCGCGATATTTTAGGGAGTAATTTTCTTTTATGTGTGTCCCAAACTTTGAGTAAGTGAGTTATGAAAATATTATTGTTAAGTTGTTTTGGACGGGAAGTATGTTTACTCCAAAGAATTTCATGGAAAGACATAGAAGAGGTAAAGTGACATGATGCCCGAATCCACTCAGTATTATAATTTGTTTTTAGAGATTGTATTATTTTGGCAAGATGTATCGCATTGGCGTAAGTGGTGATATCCGGGTATTTGATGCCACCATTAACTGTGAGCTGTCTCAAGATTTGGAAAGAGATTCTGGGTTGGTTGTTGTGGGTTTTCCGGGCTGTATTGCCGTGGTCTTGGCATTGTAGTTCCTGACGTTTCGCCAGCAGCTGGGTTTTTTATAATTCCATAAGAACCTATTCAGAATAGTTTGCCAGTGATGTAAAGTGGATTTAGGAGGGAGAAAAGGGATACTGAGAAAAAGAAAAATGAATTTTGGAAGAATAAAGGCTTTAATTAAGTTTAATCTGTCTTGCCATGCTAAATGCTGCTTATTCCAATCATGGATGTTTAATTTTAATTCCTTAATTTTCTTTATATGGTTAAATTTTATGATGTGGTTTACGTTATTGGGGATATTAACTTCCAAATTAAGGAGATATTTATCAAACCACTGGTAATTATATAATTCACAAAGCTCATTTTTAGTTTTTGGAGCTAAATTAATTGGGAGAATTGTGGATTTGGATATGTTAGTTTTGAGGCCAGAAATTTGCGCAAAAAAATTAAGCGTTTTTTCCAATTGCTGTAGGGAATCTTTAGGGTTCACAAGGTATAAAAGAATGTCATCTGCAAACATACTTAGTTTGAATACCTTATCTTGGACAGTTATACCGTGAATGCTAGTATCGTTCCGGATTTGAACTGCTAGGGGTTCTATGGCGAGGGCAAACAAAAGAGGTGAAAGAGGACATACCTGTCGTGTTCCCCTAGATATAGTTATTGGTTGTGATGACTTATTGTTTATTATAATTTGAGCTTTGGCATGGGAATATATTGTTTTAACGGATTGTATGAATTTGTTTCCAAAATTCATGTGGTTCAATAGGGATAGGAGATAGGGGATTTCTAGCGAATCGAAAGCTTTTTCCATGTCCAGTGAGAGGAAAAGCGATTCTGTTGATGTTTGTTGTTTACAGGAGGTGAGTAGTGTTAAAGTCTTGTGAATGTTATCTGCGATGTCTCTACCGGGGATAAATCCAGTTTGATTTTGGTGAATGTAGTTACCTATAAAGGAGTTCAGTCGTTTGGTCATTATTGCGGTAAAAATTTTATAATCTGTATTTAATAGGGAAATGGGACGGTATGAGGCTGGGTTCATGATGTTTCTACCTGGTTTTGGAATTACAATAATTGAGGCATTACACCATGTAGGCGGAAGAAGGCCATGGTCAAATAGTGTATTACAAGTTTCTGTTAATAATGGTGTTATGTTAGTATTGAATTTTTTATAAAACTCTATCGGAAAACCATCTGGGCCTGCAGTTTTGTTGTCCTTTTGTTTTTTGATCACCTCTAGTATTTCTTTTGATGTGATGGGTTCATTTAAAAGTTGTTTGTGTTTTCCTTCTAATTGTTGTTCCTTCTAATTGTTGTTATTGAGAAATAGCGTTATGTTATCCACAGTAGGGTTTTTTGATGTATATAATTTTTTGTAGAACTCTTCCATAATATGGGTTATTTCCCTTGGTTTGTTTTGAACAACCCCTTTGGAGTCTATCAGAGCTGTTATTGTTTTGGACGCTCTTATTTCTTTTATTCTCCATTAGAGTATTTTTAGTTGTTTTGGTGAGTAGTGCCAGTATTTTGTTTCAGGTATAAAATATTTTTTTGTATCTGGGAAATTTCCATTGAGTCTAAAATTTTGTGTTCATTTAGCAGTTTGTGGTAGATTTTTTTGCTTCCTGATTCCTTGTGTTTTTGTTCTAGCATTTTGATGTTATTTATAATTAATAGTTTTTGTTTTTTTTAAATTTATTTTCATGTGCCGAAATTGATATTAAATGGCTTCTCAGGACTGCCTTAAGGGCATCCCATTTCATATGTGGGCTTACTTCAGGAGTATCATTATCTTTCAAATAGTTGCTGATATGTTGTTCAATTAATTTGACTGTTGACTCTTTATATAGAAGAGATTTATCTAGAGTCCAGTGTTTTTCAGGAGTTGTTTGTGCTTCTATGGTGTATGAGCAGGAAGTCCAGGCGTGGTCTGACAATGTTATGTTTCCAATTTGTGCATTAATTATTGTGTTTTTTAATTTTTCTGTAACTAATATGTAGTCAATTCTAGTGTAGATGTTGTGACGTGGTGAGAAATAAGTGTAGTCTTTTTCTTGTGTGTGCAGCAAACGCCAAATATCTATCAAGTCGAATTTTTTCTGTAGAGGTACCAGTCCAGTGTTGTTCCTTTTACTTTGATTGCTATAGTGAGATTTATCTAATTTATAATTGCAGATGTAATTGAGGTCTGCCCCTATCACTGTTTCCCTTTCTTGGAAGTTTTTTAGTTTGTTGAGAACTTCTTCTATAAAGTTTAATTGATTTAAATTGGGCGCATATACTGATGCAACAGTGATTTTTTGATTTTTTATTATTCCCTTTATAAATAGATATCTACCTTGGGGATCTTTGAGGGTTGCTATGTGTTGATAGTCTGTAGTTTTGGCTATGATAATTGAAACCCCTCTTGATTTGGAGGAACCATGTGCGTGGAATTGCTGTTTAATCCATCTGGCTTTTAATTCAGATTTGTTGTTTGGTTTGAGATGCGTTTCTTGTAGAATTGCTATGTCAGCCTTTAAACTGTATAAATTTGATAGTATTCTCCGTCTCTTTATTGCATTGTTAATCCCTTTAACATTGTAAGAGATTATATTAATTTTTGAATGAGACATGTTTCACTGTCTAGGAGATTATTTTCAAAAGGAACAGTATAAATTGTAATTACCAATTAAAAATATGGTAAATAGAAATATAACTTAAATTCCAAGTATCTTCTTTCTTTAGTCTATTGCTATTACAAGTACAAATAGTTTTTATACATCTTGATTGTGTTATTACCGACTTAAATTAGATTGTGGTTTACCACCTCTAAAACAATAAGCTTCAAATATTATTCAAACACACTCTCCTATAAAATTATTATCAAATTTCTAATCCCCTTTTTATTATTTATATATATATATATATATATATATATATATATATATATATATATATATATATATATATATATATGCTGTAAGTATGCCCCCACAGGATATCATGAATTATTTAAATAAATAATTTTTTTAATATAATTTTTTAAAAAAATTTTACTATACGTTTTTTTTTAGTTTTTTAAAAAAAATATGTTTTTTTTATATAGAGAGGGTTTTGATAGCCTCAAGCTCTTTTTTTATCCAACTAAAATACAATACTATATTCACTCTTATAATATAACCCCACTTAACAACACAACTGCATATCTTGTCTTCAGTGTTTCACTTTCAACAAATATATTTTGTAAAGTAAATAAGAAATTTGTAGATAGTAATAAATTCCAAGTACTCAAATCTATATCGTGATTAATTAACTTTCCCCCTTAAAAGATTGTGGTTATACCACTATGTAACTTGCCTTTAATATATCAATTTTAACAAATATTAAATTTTGTAATGAAAATAGGTGAATTGTAAATACTAATAAATTCCAAACACCCAAGTCTATATATTAAACAATTAACTATCCCCCCTTAACTTAACCCCCTTCCCCTTAAATTCCCTTTATTATTTGTCTATTGATTAAAGAAATTGTGATTGTGACTTTCTTGCTGGAGTTTAAGCTTCTATTTTCAGCTTTATGCTCTTTCCCACCCCCCTGTTCCCTCCCAAAAAATCTTGTATATAGACGCCAAAATCTATATTAATTCTTCTGACTTATTATCTTCCTAAACTAATATTGATTGATATCTTAAGGCTATAAATTATGAGGACTTAAATATTCTAGCACTTTAGTTATTAAGGCTTTTGAATAGAAATAGATCAACTTTAAAAGCTAACTTACCCACCCCACCCTAACCCCCTTCTATTTACAAAAATCCCCTCCCACTCCCTTGATTATTCCTTAATAAACTTTGATGTAAGTATAATTAGTACAGCTTCCTGTAGCTGAGAGGTTACTTTACCCTCTACAGCCGTCGATCTCTAACTTAAGTTAGCAAGCTGTCTAAAAAAAACCAAAATCAGAGGGAGCTCTTGAGTATCCATACTCTCCCTTGCCATGAACCCCCAATACAATGCTGTTGTTATACTCAGTTTTTAACTATACCCTTGTTACTTATTACATAGAAGTCTCTCTTGCTTGTTCATGTTGGATGCACGGGGATCTTGCTTCCTTTAAGGGGAGAAAGTGCTTGGTCCATCTTCCTTTTCTGTGAAATTTTGTCCAGATCCATCGGTGTGTCTGCATTGATGTTTTGTAGAAGCATTTTTCCGGAGTCTTCATCTGATGCAGTTAGGTGTCTTCCTTAGAAGTTGACTGATAGAGTGGTCAAATTCATCCATCTGTATGGGATCTCAGATTGTTTTAAAGCTTCCGTGACTGATCTCATTTGCTTTCTTTTATTCAGAACCTCGCCGGGTAAGTCTGTTAAGACTAGGATCGGGTTACTGCCATAGAAAAGTGATCCCATTTTCCTGGCTTCAGTTATGATTTTTTTCCGGGTTCTGTTGTCTTGAAATTCAACTAGGATGTCTCTTGGGGTATCCCATTGTCTTTTAGGGCCCACTCTGTACGCTTTGTTAATTATCGGCACTATTCCATCCTCCAGTTGTAGGGATGATGCCAGCCAGTTTGCCATAAATGCTATTAGATCTTTATTTTGTGTAGCATCTTCATCTAGCCCTCTAAATCGGAGGTTCCGCTGATGGGATGCGGCTTCCAATTGCATAATCCTGTCTTGCAAGTCGTTTTGGCCATCCTTCAAAGCATGCACTTCGCTTTGTGTTACAGTGTTTAGTTCCATAGCTTTCTCAGCTTTTTGATTTGTCTTGTGCAACTCTGATTTAATTTCCATTAATTGTAAATTAATTGGTTGAAGCAGCAAAGACATTTGGGTAAGTATGCTATGTTCGAGGGTTGCTAGGTGAGGAGGCAGTTCAGAGTCGGGCATTTTAGAAATAAGAGCTGCGTCATTCCTCCGTTCGCCCGCCATTTCTGTTAGCTCACTTTGCTCCTTTCCCAATGACACCGCTTGGTTTGTTGAAGGGTAAAAGTCTAGCAGCTTTTTTACTGTTTTGTTTTGCTGTTTCTTTTTGTCGTTATCTTGTTTGCCCATATTAAGATGGCAAGGGTAGTCGTTTTGTTGATTTTGCTGGGGTTGTTGGTAAGGGAGAGACGGAGCTCAGCTAACACACGTCCATTCTCGCTGGCTCACACGCCACGCCCCCCTTAACCAATTTTTAAAAACAATTTACCATAGGGGTCAATCCCATGATTTGAGTGTTTCTTAATGTGGACACACACCAAGAATATCAACTGATAAAAATGTTATTTAGTTTACTGTGTCCATATAATTTTTTTTTAAACATCTTCTCTACCTCCAAATGTTCAGGGTGGGAAATTCTATTTTTATTTTTTTTAAATATGATTATTTTAAAACTATTGATTTATATTATGGCACTAGTGCCTGTAGTGAGTTAAATACTGAGCTACATAAGAAATGATGAGTCCTTTATTCATTTAAAGAGTACAAAGGAAATGGAGCAAGAGACAAAGTTAGAAAGGAATTAATGTAGACACATACTAAGGCTTCATTTCAGCCAAAGCCAAAGAATAGGATTTTGAGATGTGGTTTGGTTCACAAGAGAGAATGACGGCATTATGTAGACACTTTGGAAGGGAGTTCCAAGCATAGGAGGGAAAATGGCCAGAGGCATTTCAGAGGAAAAAGAAACGTATTATTATATCATCACCTGGTGTGTATGTGGAGGAGGGTTTAGAAACTCCAGTTAGTGAATTTGTTAGGCATCAGTAATACATGCCTACGTGGCTCTGGAGAAGTTAAGAGTTTCTAAAGAGACAATGTAATCATGTATCAAGGGTGGAGTGAGTAATCAAACCCACGTGCCTTGGCACAAGCTCCTAATTCTAAAGTAAGGCGTCAATCTCCTGGTCTCTGCTTAGTTTTTATAGACTTGAAAGAGAAGAGTGAGTCAATTAATCCTAATAACAAGGAGTAAATTGCATTTCAGATCTAATCAAGATCCACACAGAAGAAATTAACACAACTTTCTCTTAGAGAATTTAGCCATGTCTCCTAAAGTACATTTTTTTTCTGTCTATCCATCTAGGCCTTTGAAATCTGCACTGCTTCACCTCCTCTTAGTCCCAGTGTCACCAAGTTGAAGAGAATCATTCAGTAATAGTTTGCTTATTTCCAGGTGCAAATCTGCACTCAGTTTACTTTTGCTGATTATTTCCATATAGGGTATATATGATTTCACAGACTGTGCAATGGTCTCTTCAGTTACCTTGTTCCCATAGAGCAGGGGTGGCCAAACTTACTTAATGTAAGAGCCACATAGAATTAAATGTCAGATTTTTGAGAGCCACAATACATGATGTATTGAAGTGACTTCAGATGAAGAGGTGGATTTGGGGTGTGTGTGTCCTGAAAGTGACATCACAGGAAAAGGTGGAGTTTTGGTGCAGTATGCTAGAAGTGACATCATCGGGATGGAGCTTTGGAAGAGCCATCACCTGACCTTTGACTTGGAAGTAACATCACAAAAGTGGTCACATCCTTGCTGGCAACCCCAACATTTTTATTGAAAATATGAAAGTCATGGAAAGAAAGAAGGAAGGAAAAAGGAAAAGGGAGGGAAAGACATGGAAAGGGAAAGACATGGAAAGAAAGAAAGATGGGAAGGTGGAAAGGTAATAAACTAAACTGTATGGTCATGGCGATACTCAGAGACCTCTGGGAGCCGCACATTATGTCTAGAAGAGCCGCATGTGGCTATCGAGCCACAGTTTGGCCACCCCTGCCATAAAGGATGATGCCTTATTCTTTTGCTAATAAAATCACTTCTGTGGCTCAAAAACCGTAAGGCACTTGGTGAGGAACTGAAGCAGGAGGTAAGGAAATTCTATGGAAATTTACCTCTTGAGGTGGGGGAAATACATGTGATTGTTTTATTTCAGAGTAGGCCAGACTCAGTTAAATCCATGGTCAAGGTTTATAACCGTTGCTGAAAATATTTAAGAAGCTTGAATTGGGTATTCATATTTAAAAATCATTACAGTCTTCCAGCTGTGGACATAGGAAAAGAGGGCAAGCACTGCAGAAGCAAACATTTGGAGAGATGGCTTCCCTGTTGTCCAACAGTTGAAGCCCAAAAGCTGTCTCCCAAGTGTCTGCCGCTGCAGTCACTGTCTCTCCAAGTAAACAGTTCTGCTCTGGGCAAACCTCAATGGAACAGGCCCAGACTCTTGAGGAAATTACCTTCAGTCAGGACAGAGTTTAAAAATAGATAGGCCTAAAGACCTCTAATTTTTAGGAGCCTCAAAAACTCTAAAGGAAAAGAAATTGGACCAAGGCAAAATGTTGGCTAAGAGCCAAGCCACAAGTGATGCCTGACCCAGGTTGGACACTTGTCAGCTTCCCTCAAGTTTTGATGGGAAATGTAGGCATCCTGGTCTTGCAGCTGTAATGGAGAGCCAAGCTGTAAAACCAGGAAGCCTACATTTCCCATCAAAACTTGAGGTAAGCTAACAAGTGTCCAACCTGTGTCAGGCGTCACTTGTGGCTTGGCTCTCAGTGAGGAAAAACAGGGGACAATCCCACCCAGTTTCTTGAAAGAGCAGGTGTAGTAGAGTGGCTACTACACCCGAGTTCAAATCCCCACTCATTCACAAAGCCCATTGGCTGATCTTGGACTATTCACTGTCTCAGCCTAACAGAACTGAGTTGTTCTAAGGATAAAATGGAGCAGAGGAGAATCGTGTAGGCCTGCCTGAATTTCTTGGAGGAAGGGAGAGATAAAAAGACACTAAAAAAAATAAAGGAAAGCACTATCCAAACGTAGTAAATAAATGATTATGCACAATTAATCAGATTAAACAAATAGTCATATGTATACTTAACCATTTCTTACTGGTTGGGAGGAAAGTGAATAATTTGTTTTCCTCCTTGGCCAGTCAGGATGTGTACACAAATTGTGTTTGGGGGGGGGGGAATGCTAGGTGGGGACAGGGGCGCTGCTGTCATGACCTGGCGCAAAACTGGAAGTAGTAGTATCATGTTGAGGCAACATTCTGGGATTCATCCAAAACTCTGTGGGGCTGATCTTAGAGTGTTACCCTGATATGATAGTGTCACTTCCAGGTTTGTGCTGGAAGTGATGTTGTGTGTTGATGCAATCTGGTTCCCCTACATTCCCCTCCCCGCTTTCTCCCAGCAAGCCTGTGAAGTGCCAGCAGGGAACAAGGGGAAATTGCTGAGGGGGAGGGCAATTGTTATTGCAGGAGACCTTGTCTTCCTAGTTGGGGACAACTTGTATCCCCCCCTCATAACCACTGTTCCTCCTTAGGGAAAGAAGAGTTGATGATGGTGATGACAATGACAATGATAAATGGTTATATGCCACTCTTCTAGACAGATTAGTGCCACGCTCAGAGCAGTGAATAAAGTCAGTGTTATTATAATCCCCACAATGCAGCTGGGGAGCTGGGGCTGAGAGGAGTGGCTTAAGCAGGGCCACCTACTGAGCTCATGGCAGTAGTGGGATTCGAACCAGTAGAGTGCTGATTCACAGCCTAACCACTTAACCACAATGCTGACTTTTCAGTGTTTAAGCACACTGTAACATCCCACAAAACAAATATAATTTAAATTCACACCATGATTACAAAATGGGGGAGGCTCTCCTATTTCTGGTGGGATCTCTGTTGTCTCCAGCTTTACTTATTTTCTCTCTCTCTTTCCCTGTCTTCTTTCCTTATTATTGTGTTAGAGGCTGCTATTATGCAGGCGATAGCAGACAATCTTTCTCAAGCGGACCCTTTTTCTGTCTGCACTAGAAGAGACATACTCTCCAATGATTTGATTAGGAGCTACAAATGGTAAGTATCAAGAATTAGATTACTACTCCATCAACCTTATCTAGAAAGATAATCACATTGCCGGTCCGCTGATGCTAGTATGTAGATAAGAGCATCGCAACCCTGGTTTTCTTCACACTCCCTGTATCATTCTCCTGTCATCCAAATTAAAAAGATAGCAGGTTACGACTGCTTCACATATTACACACGACAAACCATCATCATGGTTCACTGATGAGCATACTTGAATTATGCATGTTGGCAAACATGTCTTCACTGCATTCACATGTTACGTTGGCATGTATCCTACCACTCCACTGAGCCAAGTGTAAAGGCTTTCTCCAGCCAAAGGAGATTCCCTACAGATTAAGTGGCTCTTCCACTGGTGAAACAGCCTCTTATTTGAGAGAAAGGTCCTGTCATGGCCCAGTCGGGGCTCAGTGAGAGCGAGGACTCCTCAGGAAGAGAGGGGCTTCGTGTAGCCAGCCAGGACTCCTCAGGAGAAGAAGAGCTCCATGTAGCCAGCCCTGACTCAACAGAGGCAGGTAATCAGGAGCCGCAGCTGCTGACTAATCGAAACTTACAGCCAGCAGCTGGGACAGAGCCACCAGTACTCTCCGGCCCCAGCACCACAGGGGAAGCTCAGCCAGGGGCTTCCACCGCCCCCCGCCCATGGTTCGCCAAAACCTTAAGAACACTGCAGACAAAGGCTGGAGCTGCAAGAGAGGCAGCACAGTGCTTGTCTCCTGAACCCACGCCAACTGCTGGAGAGCGATGATGAGTAGCAGTAGGATGGAGCCCCAGCAGCTGGCTGCAATCCACACCTGGCTATAAAAGCTGAGCTGAGGAAATTGCCAGGCGTGGATGCAAAGTGTCTAAGTACCTGCAACCACTCTGAGTGCCGTGTACCTTGCTTGTGCCTGCCTCTGGATCTGACGCTATCAGTAACGGACCTTGGACTGGACTGGACCTGACCTGGCTCTTGAACTCTGGACTCACTCCTGGCATTTACCTCGTGCTCTGACCATGGACTGGACTTGGCTTTTGTACCTTGGACGCTCCCTGGGCTTTCGTGTGAGGGCTTAGATCTGGGACTACCAGCTTTGGCGAGCCTGGCCCGTGACAGGTCCCTGGGCTGGAATTCATTTCCCAAGTGTATAGGGTCCGGATTTAGATGGAGAGTGTAGTGCACACAGAGAAGGGGCTTCAGCCTACACCACACACCTAGGGCTGCAGGGTGTTCCACTACGGAAATAGATCTTTCACCCAGCAGCCCTATTTCTCCACCATCACTCAGTAGAGCAGCAGAGATGGGAATGGGGGGAGCAAAATGGGAGGGAAATAGTTATTACTCCGATGCAGCAAAGTCACTTCTGGTGCAAGCCCATAAGTGACATCATCACCTTGGCACAATGCTCTAGGCAAAACCATAGAATTTCAGGGAAATTGTAGAGCATCACACTGATACCATGACATCACTTCTGGGTTGACACCAGAAGTGATGTCATGGCACCAGAGTGAAACCTATGTACACATCCTGACCATCTTAAACCACCTGCCAACCACCATTGCTGGGCTGTCAACTTATCTGCACCATTTTCCCACCTCAAAATAGCCCTGGGGGTGCTAATTGCCATTTGAAAGTTGCACATGTAGTGACTGAGTAAATTGTAGTCCCCCCTCCCAGTGTGGCCAATAATATTCCTTGGGGTCGTTTCTGGTTAGGGAAACAGTAGAGGTGAAAGCTGAACCTAGTTGTCCCCATACACAGAGCTCCTAATTGGAAGTGGGGACCCACACACTGGGGAAATGAGTTCCCATCAGGAAACTCACAGTTGACATCATTATTTATTTAAAGCATTTGTATGCCGCCTTTCTACCCAAAGGTAGCACACATTTTACTTTTAAAAAAAATTAAAACATCTTAAAACAATTTATACTTAAATTTAAAACAGCATTTAAAATAGTATAAGAATAATTCAATAAAAGCATACATACAACACAAAGAACAGGGGGAGGACCAGTAACAAGTTATTGAGAGCATGCCAAACAAAACAAAACCTCACCTGCTGCTCAGAAGACAACAATAGGCGTGACTGATGGATTCAAAGTCAGGTTGGAGAATGCAAACCAAACACATTGAAAATTGTAGTATGTAGCTTGGCCCTTAGGTGTACAGAAAACTTACACGTTGATCTTAACACATGGGTATATAAAGGCTACATAAATGATAGGGTAAGCCCAGATGTCGTGTCCCTTTAACAGAGGCTTAATGAGATGTTATTTACATACACAGGCTTTCTCTGTGATGGCCCCTACCCTGTGAAACAGCCTACCTGAGGAGGTCTGGAGAGCCGCCACTCTCCTAGCTTTCCGCAAACGATGCTAAACCAAATTATGTGATCTGAAGAGAAACTAGAGTATAACCAAATTATTCAAAAAGGCTTTTGCATTGTAGAGAGGGGGTCTTAAATGCTTTGCTAATGTTTTAGGGACCATAGACTTCACCACTATGTTGCCTTACATACTACCTGTTGTTTTAAATATGTGCTTCTATGTGCTACCTGTGCTTCATGTTGTCTAACGTCAGTCCTAGAACTGCTTATGTTTTGCTTCAGCGTCTCTTCAACTCTATATTGGATTCCTGCTAATGCTATGTCTTTGTGAACTTATCTATTTACCCTATGGCATTATTTATGGAAATGTCCTTGATATTGACTGTACTAATCTCACACTGTGCAATCCGTTTTGAATCTCAGTGAGAAAAGCGGACTATAAATGACATAAACAAGCAACCAAATAAATACAGACCAAACACATTGAAAATTGTAATACGTAGCTTGGCCCTTAGGTGTACAGAAAACCTGAATGTTCATCTTACATATGTGTATATAAACGTTATCTAAATGACAGTGTAAGCCCAGATGTCCTGTGCCTTTAACAGAGGCTTAATGGGATGTTATTTACCAGGGGCTGTTCTTTACCTGCATGCCTGAAAAGTTTCATCGGCCTGTTTCCATACATTAAACCTCCATTAAAGTGACAGGACTTCCCCCCCCTTCAGACAACTGACAACCCTGCGGTCATCACTGCAAAGGATTATACTTCCCCTTGCAGTTTTCATAAAGAAAGTTATTAAAGTCATTTCACAGATCTAATGAAAATAAAATATGAGAGTTAAATGGAGGTATTGTGGTGTTGTCCTGACCTTTATCAATACAAAGCCAGTTTGGTGTAGTGGTTAAGAGCAACGGAACTATAATCTGGAGAACTGGGTTTGATTCCTCACTTCTCCACTTGAAGCCAGCTGGGTGACCTTGGGTCAGTCACAGCTCTCTGGAGATCTCTCAGCCCCACCTACCTCACAGGGTGATTGTTGTGGGGATAATGGCTGGGGTCATTTCGCAGAAAGAGAGCTGCAGGAACTCATTATCATAACTTATTAGCATAACATTAGCATATGTCATGCTCTTTGACATCACTGGAAGTGTGTCATTAGCATAACTGATTTGCGTTTGCCACGCCCCCTGACCTCACCTATCCTGGCTGTTTTGGACCCAATCCTGGCCATTCAGTGCCGAAATTGGGCCCAAAATGGCAAAAAGGGGCTGAAAATGTCTGGAAAAGGGCCCAAAATGGTCAGAATTGGGCCACTGCTGAGCAGGAGAGTGATCCAACATCTGTAAGAGGCCCAATCCTGGCCATTGTGGGACCAATCCTGGCTGTTTTAGGCCCAATCCTGGCCATTTTGGGCCCAATCCAGGCCAAAACGGGCCCAAAATCAGGTGGGTGGGGCCACCTGACATGTGACCTATTTGGAGAACTACCGGAACTGCATTCCTGTGCGTTCCCCCTCAAAATGAGCCCTGGATAATGGTAACATACTTTGTAAACTGCTCTGCAGGAGTTAAATTGTCCTGAAGGGTGGTATATAAATCGAATGTTGTTGTTATTAAAGCAGTAGGGATAGCCTGGTTCCTATTTGCAGAAAAACTGGGGTGAGGTGTTAGAACGCAGAAGTGGTAGAATGGATTTTACCAATTATTTATTTATTTGTGCCACTTATATTCTGCCTCTCATCCCAAAAGTTCTTGGGGAAGCTCCCAACATAATGGGGGAAAAATATATTACAACCCCTTCCAAACCCACATCAATGTGATATAGACGAATATAACCATTAAAATGAACTTTAAAGTAATCCCCACAGCCCAAATAAAACTCTATGCAGGAAACTAGCTAATTTAAAACATGAGCAGGGCAAATTAAGCACTTGAGACTACAGATGGTGGATTCCAGCTTTGAATGTAAAATTTTTATTGAACAGAAAACAAGCACAATGGGAGAAAGGTTGTATCCCGTCTCTTGACTTGCCATGTTGGTTTTCTATCTGCAGGGAGTTTTAAACGCAAGAAATTACAAAATGTGATCCTTTACCTGCAGTCCATTCTACAACCTTGGGTCTCTGCCTCCTTGGAATTTCCTTATGTTCAGACCTCCTAATTGTCACCTCATTCTTCTCCATGTGTGAGGTCATCCCTTCCTTTTCCATGTTATGCTCAATTCATACACAACCATTTGAGCGAGGAGGAGACTGCGAGAAGCTTTTACTAAATCTGGCACTGTAGACTTGAACGTCATCTCCCATTTTGCAAATCCTGGGGTCTCTGCTTTAAAAGGCTAGCAGACTTATAAGACTGAACATTTCTCTTGTTTATTGTGATGGAGAGAGCCGTGTCTCATGAATGTAGTACTGCTTGCATGTACAGAACTGCTTGGAAGGTAGACAATTCGCTCAATCTGTTTACACCAGAGACACCAGTCTCTGTATCAGGCATCTGACGAAGAGAACTTGATTCTCGAAAGCTTATGCTAAAATAAAATTGGTTAGTCTTAAAGGTGCTACTGGACTCTTTTTGATTTTGCTACCACAGACTAACATGGCTAACTTCTCTGCACCTAAACAGTGTTACAGCCCTGGTGAGGAGGTTCCAGTTGTAGGAAGCAAGGCCCCTATATCTTGGTCATATCTACTTTAACCTCGCAAGCTAAAGGGGAACTGTTCCATTTTGAATGCCTGATCCAGCTTTTTTAAAGATTGGGTCAAAGACAGGCATGTTGAAATTATTTATAAAAATGTGAGCACATATGTACAGCTTTTTGAACATTACCATCTCTCTGCTTCCCTGGTCCATGATTCTGCTGCACTTACCACTAGTTAATTCAGCGGTGTATGCATGCACTCAGTTTATAAATTATTTGCAAGTCTGTCTGTCCATGCTAGGCGTATTCCCTTTTCTCTTCAGGAATTCAGAATAAACACTTGACTCAGTTGTGTCTGAGCTTAGCAAGACCTCTTGTAGAAACTCCAAACTCTGCCTGAGGTTTATTTGTATTCATGTAATCTTGTCCCATGTTTTTTCTTTTATTGTAGGATGGAGTAATTTAACACTGAGGGGGCACACAAATAAGGAGAATTTAATTGTTCCTTCTCCACCAAGCTGCTGCTCCTGGACTCAGGCACTTTTCTTCCAGCCTAGCTCTGATCCCTTCCCTTCATGCCCATTTTGATATTAAATTTAAATGGTGCCCACTCCCCTTTACACATGAAGGGATAAACGTAATTACACAAACACGGCTGCCAGGGTTACCAGCCTCTAGGTGGTAGCTGGAGATCTCCTGGAATTACAATTAATCTCCAGGCCACAAAGATCAGGGGCAGTGGATCCCCTGCTCCCAACTCTGCCCCCCCCTGTTGCCACTCACCTGGCCGGTGGGGGGAAAGGCCTGAGGAATGGGTCCAAGAGGCAAAAATCGTCTTGGGCCAGAGCATAGCTGGTACATTCCCTCCGGCTGAGATGATGTCACTTCTGGAAGTGATGTCATTGCGCCTGCTGGAAGTGCACAACACTGTGTTTGCATGAAGAAGTTGCTCCCAGGTAAGTGCCAAGTACCCCCTCCCTCCAGGAGGGTAAGGGGAACTGGCAAATATGGCGTTGTACCTAGCTGAGGTCCCTCCCCTCCTCAAACTCTATCCTTCACCCAAATCTCAAAAAATTTCCCAATCAGGAACTAGAAATCCTATGCCACCATCATGTCTAGCTAGGCCTAAGCCCTAAGGTTTTGAAATTAGAAAGCATAACATAAGTAATGTGACATGCCAGATCCACAGAATATAAAAATTTGACATACATCCCAGAAAGAAAGGAACTCTAAAACCTCAGGAGTTTTGAAGAGTCTTTAAATGTCAATGTGTTCTTGAAGTGTATCTTGACAATCTGCCCTTTGAATGATATTTCTCATAATGTTCGAATACAGGACTTGCATTTTCAAATCTGTATCTTTTTCTGTCAACAATACATTTTACCTCATCATTATACCCATTTCCTCTGAATTTCATCATTTTTGTAAAGTGATTCCTGGGAAAATTAGCTCTCCTATTCGAAATATGTACAAAAGAGGCTATTTATTCATGAGGGAGTCCCTCTTTTCACTAATATCCCTATCCACTTGGCACTCAGTTTGGCCCTTCTCCATATTCTACCTAGAAAATTCTAATGACAAACATTCAGCGCCTTTATGGAAGCACAAAATCTTGGAAGGGAATCGTGATGATTTTGATTTCTAGACACTTTACATTTGTGCCTGATGTTTTACGATGGCTCAAGAAGTTAGAGTGAGAAATTGCCATTGCTTCTTGCTGTGACAACTCTTCACTTCCCAGCCCCATTTGGCACCACAGTGTTACCTTGTTTGTATTTAATGTTTAAATTATGTCCACTTCAATAATTATAATACAATATTGTGAATAACCACTACCTAATAGTATTGATTTCTTACTCCTAAACTATATAAATAAGCACTTCAGTTTATAGCACCAATGTAATAAAAGCACAAAAATGCCTTCTGCTAGCTAAATTGTATTTTTGCCCCAGATAATACTTTCTTTTTCCCTCTCTCTCTGCCATTCTCTAGCAAAAAGAGACAGCAACATTAATTCAAACCCATCCACCTTCTATGAAATAGCTAATATAATCATTTTGTTCTTCATGCTGTCTATGTTGTTTTAAATTCCACAACCTCTGAGAAAATGGCCCTTGATTCCGTTAGAGGGAAATGAACAGCAGCCATTTTCTACGCTGTTATAGTTTTAAAGTAGCTTTAACAGACAGCAGAATGCCTCACACCCTATGTGGAGGTATAAGGTAACGGTAGTCCTCTGTGCAAGCACCGGGTCATTACTGACCCATGGGGGGATATCGCATCATGACATTTTCTTGGCAGACTTTTTACGGGGTGGTTTGCCATTGCCTTCCTCAGTCATCTACACTTTACCCCCAGGAAACTGGGCACTCATTTTACTGACCTTGGAAGGATGGAAGGCTGAGTCAACCTGAGTCAACCTTGAGCTGGCTACCTGAACCCAGCTTCCGCCGGGATCAAACTCAGGTCGTGAGCAGAGCTTGGACTGCAGTACTGCAGTTTACCACTCTACGCCACGGGACTCTTCTATGTGGAGGTACCCTTAGGTAATTCTATTGCAGTGGCCTCCATCTAGAAGTAAACTAACTATAATGAGCCCTGGGTCAGCTGGGAAGGCCTTGATTGAGGGATCTTAACTGTGAAACTTGGGTTAAAAACCCTGTTTGAGCCATGAATAGGTGTCCATCTATAAATGATAAAAAACCAAAAGAGGACAAGAGCCCTAAAAAGGGGAACAAATTTGGGGGGGGGGGAATACATCAGCTAATTTACATTTATTGATGCAAATGTAGACATTACTAAAATTTTAATAGAAATACAGATCATTTATAGCGCCAGTTCTGTGATGAATCTGTCATACAAAATGCTCCCCTTTTTTTGCTACAAAGGGAGTTAAGGTGCACAAATTGGATATACAGCAATCATTGCACTATAGCATGCAATTGCAATTGGATATTTCTTTGTGCATAAGCCCACACAATTGCAAACAACTACTACCCCTCAATGACAGCACAATATTCATCCAATATATGGTTGCAGCCTTGGTGGCTTTGGGAAATACAGACAGATATGACAAACATCAGGATTTCAGGTCATCATGATTCAAGATTCTATAGATGTGAGATATAAATCGAATCAATTGATTAATCAATATATTTATTGTGAAAAGTTCCTAGTGTGCCTGTTCTCTGTTTCTAGAAGGCAATTTCATATTGCGGCAGCACAAGAGGTCTCATAAGCCCTAAGTTCCCTTTACTTCCGTGTTGCGCTGGGGTCTCTTCTGGTGTTTTTCACTTTGTACATTGACTTTAGAATGGTATCACAGCCAGCTTCAAGCCCTGTAATATCGTGGAGTAGCATTACTAAGAAGTCTGTATTGATTTTTTTCCCATTAATATTTCCTGCTTGTGTATCATCCCATTCGAGAGTCTATCTTGGGTGAGAGGCTGTGACTCAATGGTAGAACAACCGCTTGGCATGTGGAAGATCCCATTGGAAAGGATCTGATCATAAGTGATGTGAAAGAGCTCTAAGACCCTGTCTGAGTAGACAGTACTGACCTTTATGGACTGATGTTCTGATTCAGGATAAGGCAGCTTCATGTGTACTTGGTTGTGCTGTGCTGAATCACACACACACACTTAATATAAATCCTTAGAAATGTTGCCATAGCACAGGTGTGTTGTATGCAATTGCAATGCCTGTGTCCAGCATCAGGTTGCCCTATGTTGTTCTATTCTTAGCCAAAAAGGCACTGCTCTGCAAATACACCAGGACTGAAATTTGGCAAGCCAAGAGCCGAGGCTGGCAATACCTGGCGTATCTGCTGAGAAGCAGCATGCCAGACTATTTTGCTTGGTTCTCTGCCCAAGCAACTGAGATCCCCTGAGGTTCTGGTGCTGCTGCTGGACTTATCAGTGTGGAAAGCAGTGGACATTGTCTATGTCCACTATTACTTTCTGGGCCCAGGCAGAAACACTGGGGCTCAGTTTGCACATAGTGTTACCTGAAGGACTCCTTGCAAGTGGAGGTGGTGGTGGTGGAATTAGTGGCAAGGAGAAGGCTAAGTGAGAGGGGTGACAAGGCAGGATACTCTACCAATTTTTTTACGCCCCCCCCCCAAGGAAAGTGATGAGACTGGTCGTCTTGAACTAAAGAATAATTTTATTTAAAGGAGAAAATAGTCCACGAAGGAAGAGGGCTTCAAACGTCCTGCATCTTTGGCCAGAGGAAGGCTCAGAGAGAGAGACTTTTGAGGGCACTATGCTTGAGTACCAGTAAACATGTACAATTTGAATGGGGCAAAGCCCTGGTTCTTATAGGGCAAAATGTGTCCTGAGGCTGGGGAGCCCCCTCAGCCATTGGTACAAAGACCATAAAGGTCAGCTCCTGGGAATGACAAAGGTTTGATTACCTTTGATTGGTGCTACTGGGGTGTGTCAAAAGAGTAAGATTGGGTTCTCCTGGTGCTTGACAAAGAAACAGTTACTAATTAATGTCCCCGGAACTGGGCTGATGAATTTAGATCTTGATTAAATGTTCCCAGGAGTATAAACTTATCAGAGCTGATTGATAGTCCTATGAACTTGGAGTGGGATCTCATCGTGGAGAGAAAGGGGATTGGAATGTGGGGTGAAGACACAGCAAGAACCTTTCTTGTCACAACTGCACGTCTGCAGCTTGGAGGGATAGGAACTGATCATGCCCAATCACTCTGCATTTGCATGAACATTCTATTAATGACTCACTCTCCTGGGTAGGACTCAGCAATGCTTTGTTCAGTCACCTAGAATCGAGCTGCATTAATTCAAGGGCCTTATGATTTTTATGTCACAGGCTACTATTAAAGATGGTGGAGGCCGGAGTCAAGTGCTCACAATAGTATGTTTGGTCAAGTAGACCACTCATCTCCCTTCCTCCTTATTTCTCAGTTTAGTGGTGGTTTCATAGCTAGATGATGCTTTTTGCACTTTGGCCAAACAAGTTGCCTACTCCTAGCCTAGAGATAAGGAATTTTATAGCAAAATGAGCAGCAAATTTCACAGTCCTTCTGTGCCCCAGATTCACCAGACTACAAAATTAATTAAGGGTCATACCAGTCTTTATCGCAAATTTTAGCTGAGTAAATAATAATAAGTGTACCTATTTCATGCAGAAAATAAAAGGCATTTAGTAGGCTTTCATGGAATAAATATACAATGTGTTCAATAACTCAGCAGTTCACTCAGCATTCCGAAGTGCTGTTTCCTCAGTTTTTCTGTAGACAATTGTAAAGGTCACTGAATAGGTCAAGTGAAAAGCAAACTGAGAAATGGAGACACCCCCCCCCCCCAAGACCCTGGTAATATTACAGAGTGAGTTCAAAGAATGGGGAGTGGAGAAATGTCATTTACTGTGAAATGATTGCTGCATCCTTTTTTCCTCTGTACAAATGGTGATCCTGGAAATCCCAATATCTGTAAAACTCTCTAGTGAAGCTTAATTTAACACTGTGCCCATGAAAGCTACTAGCATCAAATACTAGCACCAAAGATAAATACATTGTTGTTACAACAATAATAATTAATGTATCAGTTGCACTGCAACAGGAATGTGTCAAAGCAAAATACAATAATTATTAATAGCACATTACAGCAATTGTTAAGAGTTGCCAACTGGTCCAGAGAAAAATGTCCTGTTCTTTTAATAGAGGCTTAATGGGATGTTATTTACCTCCATGCCATGAAAAGCATCAATTGTCCATTTCCAAACATTAAGCCTCTATTAAAAAGACAGGACATTTTCCTCCAGACCTGCTGGCCATCCTAACAGCTGTGCAGGATCAGACCAATTTTACATCTCTAGTCTAGCATCCTGTTTTCTACAGTGACCAACCAGATGCCCCCAGAAGTCCTACAAGCAGAACTTGAGGGCCAAAAACACCTTAATTAGATGCCCCTGAGTTCTCTTATTAAAAGAGATGGAAGAGTGTTTAGGAGAGAGCATCTCGGAGCTCCTATTAAATGGCTCTGATTTTTGTTTTTAGCATCTGAATAATTTAGTGTCATCAGCAAATTTTTCTTCTCACCCTCAGCTCCAGGTCATATATAAAGAAATTAATCAACGGCAGTCTAAGTACTGCTCTCTGTGCAGGGCTTTTTTTCAGCTGGAACGCGGTGGAATGGAGTTCCGGAACCTCTTGAATACGGTCACATGGCTGGTGGCCCCGCCCCCTGATCTCCAGACAGAGGAGAGCTTAGATTGCCCTCCACGCTGCTGAGTGGCGTGGAGGGCAATCTAAACTTCCCTCTGTCTGGAGATCAGGGGGTGGGGCCACCAGCCATGTGACCATTTTCTCCAAGGGCAACCCATTGAGTTCTACTACCTCTTTTCCCAGAAAAAAAAGCCCTGTATCTGTGTAATCCCTCTGCTTATTTCCCTCCATTGTGTGTGAGCCGTCTGTTTACTCCTACCCTCTGCTTCCTGTAATTTAACCGGTTTCTAATCCACAAGCAGACCTGTCCTCTTATGCCATGGCTAGTAAATGTGCTCAGGAATCTTTGGAGAGGGGTTTTATGAAAAAATTGCAGGAAATCCAAGAATACTGATATCTAATGGAACACCCATGTCCACATGTTTAACCGTCTCAAAGAATTAGAAAAGGTTGGTGAGACAGGACTTCTCTTTACAGAAGTCATATTGACTCTTCCTCAGAAGGGCTCAGTCCTGTGGGTTTAATAAACAGAATGGTACTGTTTTACTGTCTGTTCATGGCACTGGCTTGTAATTTCCTGGATCTCCCATGGAACCACTTTTAAAAGTTCACAGTCTTCTGACATGGAGATTGATTTTAGTGGCAAGTTGTGCATTTGTATTAGGCAACCAACAATTTCATGAAACCTCGGGTATATATGCCATCCAGCTATGGTGACTTGCTTGTTGCTTTTAATTTGTTTAATAGCTCTGGAACTTCATCTCTCTTCACATCTACTTTACTTGGTTCTTCCCACATCCTTCTTGGAAACAGCAGTCCACATTTTCCACAGTGAAAACTGACACAAATAATGCATTCAATTTCTCTGTAATCTCTAGCTTCCTTTAGCAAAATCTCTTTGTAATCCAAAAACCTGACCACCTCCCTTGTCAGTTTCCTGCTTCTGAGGTATTTAAAGACATTCTTATTGCTAGTCTTAACAGTTTGTTAATGACGTGCTCCTTATACTCTATTTTAACCTGCTGAAATTATCCGCTTTCATTTGTTTTTCAGAACAGGTGCCCCTTCACGTTCACCTCATTTGGGTAAGACCTCTGCTTTTTATGGCTTCCTTGACTTTGCTCATTAACCATGTTGGCATCCTCTTAGATTTAGAAGTATCTTTCTTAATCTGTGTTATGTAGTATATCTGAGCTTCCATTATTATGGATTTAAATAATTTTCAAGCATCCTGAAGGGATTTGACTCTCTTTACTCTCCCTTTCAGCTTTCTTTTAAACTAAATCCTTAGTGTTTTAGACACTCCCTGTTCTGAGATCAAATGTGATTGTGTTGGATTCATGGATCTGAAAAGCACTGTGTAGAGGGTAGAACTGTCAAGTTCCAGGTGGGACCTGGTGATCTCCTGGAATTACAGCTGATCTCCAGACTACAGAGATTGGTTCCCCTGGAGGAAATGGCAACTTTGGAAGGGTGAACTATATTGCATTCAGGGCTTTTTTTCAGCTGGAACGCGGTGGAACGGAGTTCCGGCACCTCTTGAAAATGGTCACATGGCTGGTGGCCCCGCCTCCTGATCTCCAGACAGAGGGGAGCTTAGATTGCCCTCCGCGCCGCTCACTGGAGATCAGGGGGCGGGGCCACTGGCCATGTGACTATTTTTGCTGAGGGTGATGTAAACTTTAAAAAACTCCCCCCTTGTTCCAGCTGACCCAAAGTGTGGTCCTGAGTTCCATCACTGAGTTCCACCACCTCTTTTTCCAGAAAAAAAGCCCTGATTGCATTATATCCATGTTGAGATCCCACCCCTCCCAAACTTCATAATCTCCAGAGGGATGACACATAGGACCTTTCCACTCCCCCTGAATGAGCTTGGGGTACAGTTAGCACCGTTTAAACTGGGAAATAACTAAAGCAGCAA